>NC_137770.1:142012651-142431236 GCF_963455305.1 Plecotus auritus
ATATATATATATATATATATATATAGAGAGAGAGAGAGAGAGAGAGAGAGAGAGTTACTTTGTGTATTATTTGAGATAATGCCAATAAAGGCCAGGCCTGGCCCAATTACATGCTCAATAAATTATTCTTTCCCCCCATTTTCTCTGTGATCGAGTCTTGTCATTTATTTCTTTAAAACTCAGTGGATCAGAAATAATGAGATATAAAGCTAATACTTTGAAAACATACAAGAAAAAATGTTAAAATACTCCAATATTCAGCATTTGAACTGTATCATAGCTGCTATCTTCACTTAAAGCATTTATAGAATTTTCATAGCACTTCAATGTATCGATTGCCAAAAAATCCTGGTAATCTTATAAGAAAAAAGTCCCAAACTTTATAGACAGTGGCTGGATCATTGCCTCAGTTACAACTACTATGTAATTACTATTTGCTTGGTAGTCAACAGACTTGGTACAGGATCATTCAGGGTTCCAGAGTTAGAGGGAGCAAGGGTCTTGGTTCAAATTTCTGCTCTGCCATACTGACCCTAGAAGATTACAATTTCCTTAATGCCTCTCATTTGATTTATTAATCTATATGATTGAAATAATTAGATCATGAACCTCCCATGGGTTTCTTTGTTGTTTTTTTACGAATAGAAACTGAAGAGAGTGCAAATGCGTTAAACTATGTAAAAGCCTTAGAAGAGTGCTTTAAACATAGGAGATGTTGGGTAAATGTTAGCTCTTATAATTATATTTCAAGATTGCCATGCTCTCCCACGCTATTCACTTCATAATTCAACTATAAATGGTTTAGAATACTAGATCATTTTAATTATGAAGTCATAATGTTCTCATTTTGATATTTCTCAATTACTTTATATGTACAAAATTGAACACTTTCTGTTTAAAATAAAAAATTTCATTCAGAGTACTTGTATTATCATGATTAGTAGAATTACTTTTTTAAAAATGACAATCTTTTCTTGAACAATATAAAGATTAAATCTTAAAAAGGTAAAAAATAAATGTTGATGTCAACTATCCTGGTAAATGAAATCTATAGCTGCAATTTATTTGGGGCATCTGGATTTAAGGCATCTGTAATGTTTATTCTGTACAAATATAATTAATCATTGTCAGAGAAACAAATTCTCACTCTAGATACATGTCATCCAATCTTATGTATTTCTACAAATTAAATAACATAACTCTGAGAAGTAACAAAACCACTGGAAGTGTAAATATACATGAATCAACTAAAACATAATCAGACTTACAAAATTTCATCAGATAGACATCTCATAACTAAGGATATACAGAAGAAGCCATGTAGAGACTGGTAGGAGGAGAGGAGACTCCAAACAGGCTGGTCCCACACCCACCTGTGCAATGGACCCCAGCCTTACACAATGCCTCCTAGCCCAGGGTTCCAGTGCCAGGAAGAGAAGTCCCCATAACTTCTGGCTGTGAAAACCAGATGGTATTGTGGATGAGTGAGATGAAGGGCTTCTGGAGTCCCAGGTGTTCCTCTTAAAGGGCCCATGAACAGTTTTATTCATACTCACTTTCTCTGAGCTCCAACACCCGGAGAGCAGCTGGAAAGGCACCAGGAACATACAGGAAGGAAATGAAGAGTCTGGCTTCAAAACAAAGGCTGGAGGGACAACTTTCTCCCATACAGAAGTGCTAACAGAGGCCATTGTTCCTTGGTTGATCCCTCCCCCACAGAGCTGGCAGTGGGCACCATATCTGAGTCTCCATCAACCTGGCTAACACTGTTAGCCTAGCCCTGGTGGTGCCCGGAGACCCTGCCTCACCTAACTTGCAGGCCTATTGTAGCTGTTTCCAGTGGCTTTTCCAACAAACAGCCTGTCTTGGCTCATGCTTCAGACTTTCTAAAATATCTCATACAAGAAGAATCCCATACATTTTGTTAAGTGGCACCACGCTTCGCATAGCAGCAACTTGCTAGTGTTTGCAGCTTGACCTCTCCCAGGAACCTCCTAGTCCAGAACAAGTAGCAGCCATCTGCAGATTACTTTGTAGCTTATTCAAGCTGGCCCTGGACAGAGCACAAGTGGCAGGTGACCTTGGCCTGTACCTCCTGGGAGGCTCCAGAGCCACCACACACAGTGGACAACTTCAGACTATGAGGAAGCATTAATCTACTAGGTCCACCATCAATACACTCAAGGGGTGGACCCATCAGGCACCAGAGCCCCACTGAAGCGAGTCCTGCTCTATTTAGTGCGCCCTACAAAGAAGATCCTCCCTTGGAGTGAATGCCAATCATTGCAGCCAATCTGCCTGAGGGTAAATCCCTCCTATTTACCTACCACGAAAAATCAGGGTTCAACTAGAACAGGAGGGTACACACAGTCCACATTGGGGGTGCGGGTTGTACCTGGAGCCCCCAGCTCAAGTAACCAGAGAGGCTGTGCCACCAGGCCCTACAGGACACCTACTACACAAGGCCACTCTACCAAGACCATGAGATATAGCAGCTCTATCTGATACATATAATAATAACACAGCAAAAAAAAGAGGAAGCAAAGAAACATGTCCTAGATGAAAGAACAGAACAAAACACCAATGAAAGAATTAAATAAAATGGAAACAAACAATCTATAAGATGCAGATTTCAAAATACTTATAAGGATGCTCATGAACTTAAGGGAAGAGTAGATAAATTTACTGAGAACTTCAACAAAAAACATAAGAAATATAAAAAAAAGGAGATAGAAAACATAAAAACGAAGCTGCCAGAAATGAAGAATACACAAACTGAAATGAAGAATACATTACAGGGAATCAACAGTGGAGTAGATGAAGCAGAGGATCAAAACAGCAATTTGGAAGATAAGGAAATAGAAAACACCCAATCAGGACAGCAAAAAGAAAAAAGAATTTACAAAATGAGGATAGTATAAAGAGCCTCTGGGACAACTTCAAGTGTACCAACCTTTGCATCATGGGGATGCCAGATGGAGAAGAGAGAAAGTTCCCATATATCCCCTTTGCAGTCAAGTCTCACCTTACTCCCTAGGCAGCCATTGTTCTAATTTCCACACCAGAAATTAGTCTGTCTCTTTTTGAACCTCATATTAATGGATTAATGTACTAATGAGTCTGTTTTGTCTATCTTCTTTTGCTTAATGGTTTTAAAATTCATACAAGTGGTTGCAGGTATCAATATTTTATTTTTTTATTGTGAGTTATGTTCCATTGTATGAACATATCATAATTTATGCATTCTCCTATTGATGAAAATTACATTATTTGGAGATATTAGAAATAAAGCTGTTATGAAGATTCTCGTAAAAATGTTTTCTGGGAACATATATTTTATTTTTCTTGGTTAAATACTTAAAGTAAACTTTGGGTTATACAGTAAATGTATGCTTAACTTTATAAGAAACTTCCCAACTTTTCTCCAATGTATATCACTATCAGTAATGCATGACAAGTCCAATCTCTCCAAGAGTTGGTGTCACATCTTTTTAAGTTTATCCATTCTAGTTGGTGTAAAGTGATATCTTATTGTGAAATTGTTTAGCATTTCCATGATGACCAAGGATGTTGATCACTTTTATATGTGTTTATTGGACATCTGTACATCTTCTTTGATAATGTGTTCAAATATTTCCCAACTTTTTAATTGGATTTTGCCTTTTTTATAGATGTAAAATTGGTCTACAACATCCTATCTAATAAAAGAGTAATATGCAAATTGACCATCACTCCAGCACACAAGATGGCTGCCCCTATTTGGTCAAAGATCCTGCCACCATGTGGACACAAAATGGCTGCCACAAGATGGCCAGCAGGGGAGGGCAATTGGGAGGGACCAGGCCTGCAAGGGAGGGCAGTTGGGGGTGATCAAGCCTGCAGGGGAGGGCATTTGGGGGGGACCAGGCCTTCAGAGGAGGGAAGTTGTGGGAGATCAAGCCTGCAGAGGAGGCAGATGGGGGGGGGACCAGGCCTGCAGAGGAGGGCAGTTGGGGGGGTCCGGGCCTGCAGGGAAGGGCAGTTGGGGGGACCCAGGCCTCCAGGGGAGAGCAGTTGGGGGGGGACCAGGCCTGCAGGGGAGGGCAGTTAGGGGCAAGCAGGCTGGCAGGGGAGCAGTTAGGTATCAATCAGGCTGTCAGGGGAGTGGTTAGGGGGTGACCAGGCTGGCAGGGAGAAGCAGTTAGGGGCAATCAGGCAGGCAGGCAGGCAAGCAGTTGGGAGCCAGCAGTCCTGGATTGTGAGAGGGATGTCCAACTGCCCATTTAGGCCCGATCCTACCGTCAGACATCCCTCAAGGGGTCCCATATTGGAGAGGGTGCAGGCTGGGCTGAGGGACACCCCCCCCCCAATGCACAAATTTTGTGCACCGGGCCTCTAGTTATATATAAAAGCCTAAGCGACCACACGACTGAACAACCTATGACGCACACTGACTACCAGGGGCAGATGCTCAACGCAGAAGCTGCCCCCTGGTGGTCAGAGCGCACCCACAGCAGGAGCACCGCTCAGCTGACTGACCCCCCCAGCGGCCCACCAGCCCAGCAACAGCCACTCACTCCTTCAGTAGTCCTGCAGGTCTAATCTCCGGAGAATAGGCCAGGCACTGACAGACCAGCGCTGCTGGCATGAGCCCAACAGTGCCGCTGGCCTCCTGGAAGTTGGCCTCAGGCACTGTGGCCGCTTCCCCACTCTAGACACTCCGCAAGGAAGAGACAATATAAAAGCGGCTGCCAGGTGGCTCTCAACAACTGGCGCGAATGTCAGTGGGATAAATCTGGATCCCAGGCCGACAAGGGCATCCTACCACCTGCCTGGAGGGCTGATCGCATCCTGGCCCTCCCACCCCCTGGGGACCCCACCTGTGCACGAATTCATGCACCGGACCTCTAGTATGTCTATAATTTATTGCATGTCTCCCCATTGGAGAGAGGCTCCAGCAATTTTGTTCACAGTGCCTCCCTAGCCCAGGACCTGGCTCTGGCTTAATGAATATTTGATGAATGGATACATGCCTGTGTATCTGGAGGAGAAGGAAGACCTTGGGCATCACCATCCTTTATAAGTTATCTCTTCTTTTCCTTCTGCTTTTGCTGCTATTGAAGCTCTTCTTCCTCCTCCTCCTTCTCTTCCTCTCCCTCCTCCTTCTACATTTCTAAGTAGTTTAAACATTTGGGGAGGGGACAAAATTGGAATATTTCACATAAAAATATTTTCAGTTTCAGGTCAGGATAGTGGGAAAAACATATCAAGTTTTCAGATCTCTCAGAATAATGCTATTTTGACCATCAGACTTTTAAAAATTCCTTTTCTCTAAGTAAATCTACTTTTTAAAATGTTTAAAGACTATTCTCAATTCTTTGTTTTCTATTTTTTCTCATAGCAGTGAACTTCATACCCTACTTTAATATCATTTGAAAAGTGCAATAATGTCCTCCCACTCACACCCAATAGTAGTCATAAGACTGAGCCAATCACTGAGGCACTGTCCACTTTATTCATCCACAGCATTTCTTTTTTCATTACAAATTACTTGCAAACTTTTACATTTTATGGAATAGGAGAAAAAGGGAGGCATTTGAAGTCAGGAAGCAAAGGTATGCTCCCAGCTTGCTATGGCCTCGTGTGTGACTTGGAACTATTTCCTGAAGCTCTCCATTTCCAAATGCCTTCATCTATGATTTGGGAGCATGGATAAGATAACACATAAGGTCGCTGTCTTCTAAAACACTTTGATTCTGCCACTGATTTCTGTTCTCATTTTGTCATAAGATTTGTCTAATATACAAATCTTGCAAAATACAAGGTATTAATCTTATATTTTCTTCTTATGCAGAAGCTTCAAAATTCACTTTCACACTTTATGTTCATGATAAGAATTTTTCATTCGTTTTTTGTTAATTCTGGTAATTATAGTCTCCTTTGATCAGTGTCCAAGATTTTCAGCTTTCCTCTAATCACTTTTAAAAGTACATAAAGGTATGTGTAGTAGCTTCCTATTGCAGCTGTAATACATTACTACAAATTTAGGATTAGAACAACACAAACTTATTCTTTTACAAGTTGTAGAGTTCAGAAGTCCAAAATCAATTTCACTGGGTTACAGTCAAGGTGTCAGCAGGTCTGGTTTGTTCTGGAAGTTCTGGGGAGGGGAACTGCTACTTTGCCTTCTTTAGCTTTTATTGGTCACTTGTATTCCTTAACTCGTGTCCCCTTCCTTCATCTTCAAAGCACATCACTTCTTCTCTGCTTCATCATCACATTCTCTCAGTAGTCAGACAGGTCTTCATGTTATTGGACCCCTGAGATTATACTGAGAAAGGAACTGTTATAATGCTAATCAAGCAGGCTGTAACTATTCCATGGTTTGTTTTCAACTTGCTATGGACAAAATTATGGTCAAGAAATTTTAGTTTTTTAAAATGTTCTTTTATGTCTTTTTTTCTGGGCAAGGTTTCACTATTCCTATGTTATACAGTCAACCTTACTCTTCAAAGTTCTTAGTAGGAGCTATAGACTGAATGGATGGATACCTGTGTCCCCCTATGATTCATAGATTGAAATTCTACCCCCCCCCAAGGTGATGGTATTAGGAAATGTGGCCTTTGGGGGTGATTAGGTCATGAGGGCACAGTTTTGATGATTGGGATTAGTACCCTCATAAAAGAGGCCTGAGAATACTCCCTTGCCCCTCTGCCATGTGAAGAAACAACAGGAAGTGAGATATCTGAAACCCAGATGAGAGGTCTCAGAACAGTAAACAATAAATTCTCTTCTTTACAAGCCACCCACTGTATGATATCCATTTTTGTTTTAGCAGCCTGAATTAAGACATCTTCATTTTTGCAGTTATGCCCTTAGTTCTAACTAAGTTTTCCTTTCCTTTGCCTATGCTGGCACATTCCTCAGCAAAATTCTCTGTATTAGCCTCCCACTGCTCTTTGAGTCTTTACATCCATTGAACTCTAACGTTCTCATCTCTTGGTACACACAGTCACAACTTGGTAAATAACAAAGTTTTGCTAATAATAATTTGCTCTGTCAACCAAGTACACTGGCACCAGTTCTGAAAAGGTAATGGGCACTTTTCTGCAAGCTTCTCCCTTCTCTGAGCACCCTCCCAGTGGAGAATAACTGGACTGTGCAAATAATATGTTAAGCACCCATCTCAAATCACCACACGCACATTCTAACCAGGGTCTATTTGAGTCTTCTGGAAACTGGATTCTGATTTCCCTGGCAACGTTTAAGAGATATCCTTGCACTGCACATGAAACATCTGTATAAGAGCAGATAAGCAATACTATATCAGCCATGCGAGAAGGAAAAGACAACAATGTGCTTGAATCTCAAACTAAATCTTTCAAGCAGGTGAAGGCAGGAGAAACCAAAATGCTTTCCCTGATAGAATCTGCTCACTGGATCAGAAAACAGGGCCGTGAGAAGCCTGCAGTTGTTTGTTTTGGGCTCCAGCTGCAGTAAAGGAGTGTTCTGTCTTTCTGACTCAACCCCTTAGAGACATTATTCATTTTCTGTTGAGCATAGACACCCCAACACATGTATGCCCCAGAGACAAGTGTGCCAGTTGTTGAAATGGTCCTATATAAAGATGAAAGTAATGCTTTGTCTTTAAAATGGAAACAAGTTTAATATAAAGTGAAACTGGTTCACATAACAGTAGAACTTCTATTAGGGCTGTCAGATGATCAGACCATCCTGGGATAAAAAAGTCCCTGTAAGTGACTGTTCAAAAAGAAGCCAGATAAACATCTCTCAGAATGTGGCAGAGGAATTTCAGTGACAAATTGGGGAATGGAACAGGGAATTAGTCTTAATGTCCTCAAAGGTTCTAGCAAACTTGACGTTTAATCATTCTAAGGCTAAGTCTAAAGTGTCTAGATACTCATCTTAAGTAACAACCTGAAAGACTTCAGAGAAACCATTGAATCTATGGCCACCCAAATAGCTCACATCACCTTCAAAGCAGAATTTATCAGTCCAGAAATGGAATGCACTTTAACTGGTCCAGCCATTCGGCGATCTTCCCAAAGGAGAGGACAGGCTAGAACAGGAAGTCTCAAGACTAAAAGAGAAAATGTCCAATTGTCACCTCTGAATTTGCATCCCCAAGGTTGGCCCCATATTAAATCCTAAAGGTCATGAAAGGTCATGTAGGCCCTCTTCCCTTCACCTGAGTTCTTCTTATAGTGCACTGGGGCAGAAAAGGGTCACCTCATTAATGGAAGTTCTGACATGAAGCAGGGTCAAGCCTAGGACTTTCCTGTCCTGGAGTTGCTGGGGGTGGAGCCCAGGTTGATGACCTTTGTGTCCACATGGAAAGTCACCCAACTTGGAGTCTCCTCTTGGACACTGACCCTTGGATTGCTCTTTCTTGGAAGCCCTGTATCCCATAAACCTCCTTTCCTAGAAATCAGTGAGCTCTAAGGAACACTCTGCTCTGGAGAAACCACAAAGAAACTAGGTGGTCAAGGGGAAAAGAGACATGAGAAGAATTTCTGGTTTTCCCAATCTTGTCATAGAGACTCATTTGGATTCAGGTCAGCTCTCTTTGGGGTTTGGGATCAAAGTCTTAGGTTAAGAGGGTGTTAGTCTTAATGCCCTCAAAGGTTCTTACAAACTAAATATTTAATAATTTAAAGGCCACATTATGTGAGGCAGTTATCTGGCTTCTTGGGTTCATTTGCTCCCAGTGCCTAGGAAAGTGCCTGAGCACTTAGTATGTATGGATAAATATTTATAAAATGAATGAATGAACCTGAATAGCCATAGCTTATTAGAGATTTGGGGAAGGGGGATTGTAGCCAAGGTAAGCAAATAAATTTTTCAGACTGTGACTCTAGTTTCAAACATACATTGCTAACACTTGGAATTTGGTATGTTCCTGGTTCAGGACTCTGAGATTACTATTCAATGAGATAAACCCAAGTAGTCCCAAACCAATAACAATAAACACCAAGTAGTGGAATGGGGTGAGAAGATAATTTCTATTTCTCTCAGCATGACAAACTGACAATGAGTCATTTGCCTCAGTTACGGATGCTACCTGGCCCTGACACCCTACTCCTCAGAGACCTGCCTTTAACCACTACATGCATGCTGAAGACCTAGCTGTATGGCTGCCTTCTAATCAGGCTCAGGGACACCCAGGTCTGATTCCATAGCAATCTCAATGGTACAAAGACAACTGTCCTAATGTCTGCTCTCAGCAAATGTGCTCTCTGAGGGCTATTTTTTGGGGGGAGATGCTATTGTTGCCACAGACTACATTCATCTTTAAATTCTTAAAGATCACAAAACTACCACTATATATGGAATGCAAAATTACTTGTGCTCCATCCAGTTGTGGGAGCACACTGGACTTTGCTGTTTTTGTCCTGAGCAGGTTATGGTGGCAGCCTGATGGTGGCAGCAGGTCTGTGATAAAGCCGGGCTCAGAGGAGCCTTCCTGCTGAAGCAACGGTGGGAATGTGTCCTTCCCAACAGATCTCATCTGTGACCCAGCACTGGACCAGGCCCCATGGGAAGATTATCATGGCTTAAAACAGCTTCTGAAAAGGACTGGCAAAGGGTCAGTTATGCTACATTATTATGACAAGATCCATTTGCCACTGCTTGTTTTTCCATTTACTTTTCACATAGATGAGATGAGCCCTTTTTTCACTGGCCTTCTGGGTTTCTTTCTCTAAGAACTGTGATAAAAAATATGTTGCCTCTCAATTAAAAAAAGAATCCTATCTAAAAATATTTAAGCTAACACTGGTCTAGCTCATTCTATACACACATACATCTACACAGATATACAGAATACACAGCAAGAACTTAAAACAGAGTAGTCAAGTGATAAAATCTCACCAGAGGCAGGAGCACAGGCCCCTCCTAGTCTTAGACAATGGAATCTATTTCCTCACCCTCTCTTGCTGATCATACTTGGGATGAGTTGTGGGAGCAGGAACCAGAAATCATTTGTCATGACAGCTGTTTGGACAGTTGGGGAGAGCCTTGTGCTGCCTCCTTGGGACTCACTTGCTGGTTCTTTTTCGCTGACTTTTCATATTGGCTATGACAGACAAGCTCCGGGAATTAACATCTCTCAGCTAAAACACAGTCACTTTCCACTCACACAGCTAGAGTTCCTGGTTCCAGATCTTTGATCTGTTACTTGATCCTGCTGCCTCTCTCTCTCCACAGCTTTCAAACGCACCTGTTCCCTGCCTTCACCCAACAGCTGTCCACAATCTCCATGTCTTACTTTTACTGCCCTCTTTTGATCAGATTGTAAGTTTGCTGCCGATTACAGATGATCTCTAAATGATGGTTCGACTTTATAGTGGTGTGAAAGCACTAGGCATTTGTACTTTGAATTTTTATCTTTTCCTGGGCCAGTGAAACTCTCATGATGCTGGGCAGCAGCAATCAGCCACAACTCCCAGGCATCCACACATCATGAGGGTAAACAACTGATACAGTGTACCGTGTTGCCCACGTTTTTTGGATATTGTGTCTTGAGTTTTCAAATTCCCATCATGTCAACAAAATGTCCATCTATGTCTCTTCTGGTGTGAAGAGAACAGCCATTATTCTTGAAATGAAACTTAAGATAATTGCCCAACTGTAGGCTCATGTAGGTGTTCTGAGCACCTTTAAGGTAAGCTAGGCTAAGCTATGATATTTGGTATGTTAAGTGTATCAAGTGCATTTTAGACTTACAATATTTTCAACTTGCAATAAGTTTATTGGGCTGTAATCTCACCGCAAGTTGAGGAGCATCTGTGCTCCCGGAAGGGGCACTCTGAGGATGTCACAGTGAGAAATAAGGATTGGAGTGTCCCCTGTCCTGGAAGCTCCACTGCCCTGCCTAGAGATTGGACGGAAATCACAGTGGATCCTTCTTGGTGAGCAACAGTGATTTTGGAAATGGCAAATCAGCAAGACTTCCATCCTGCATATTGAATCAATTAGGGTCTCTGTGTGATGCTGTCTTTATCTGTTTTTTTTTCTCCACTATTTCCATAGCTGCCACAGTGTCATTAACACACTAAAATAAACTGGAAGCATGATCTAAAATGTTCAAACATTAAAATTTGGGGACCAACTGATATGCATATATTCTACCCTATACGAAGAAAGACAGAACAAAGATATTATGTTGAACATTTCAAATTCCAGCTTGTCAGGGGTCAGGATATGGTTCTAAGCTATATGTGTAAGAAACCCTCCAGTCACCATTTCTAGTAATAAAAAGACGTACTTTTATATTGAGCATTTGAAAGGTACAAATCTTCATTTTAATCTAGCTCAAAAGCATTAAGTAAACAAGTGACTGCACTATGAGATAATGCTGCCTCTAGTTGAAGCTTATATACTAGTAAAGTGGTGTTAGTGCTCAATGAAGAAGTGACCAACATTGCCCCATGGGATGTTGGAGCATTCAGGGGAGGGACCGTCTGAGCCTGGTTGGGTCAGAACTGCTCATAGCCAAAGAGGAAGGCAAAAGATGACAAAGCATTAATTAAAATTCCCTTACCCAGAGCTTAAATGAAGTTAAATAGATATATTCTGTGTCATTACTGTGAATCTAGACAACTGAAAGTTCAACTCATCATCATTGGACATGAGTTTATCTATAAAGATACTTTTAGATGAACTTTTTTATTAGGATGGAGCAAGTACACAATCTGACAACAGTAACCTGGACTGTGGTACATGAAACCAGAAGCAGAATATTCTTAAATGACAGCATAGAATGTCGATAACTGGCATACAGTAATGAGCCTAAACTGCTCCATGGCACTGGTATTCTACATTGTCCTAAGTATCCCTTCTGTTCCAGTATACACTGGGCTTTTAAAAGAATCTCCATCCCTACATCTTCCATTTCCTGCCTCCCTCAAATTAGTTAATGACAGCACCTTCTCTCTGACAAAGAAAGCAGATCCACCTAGGAGATGGCCTTGCGTGTCCCACTGTCAGATCTACAAATGTACTTCCTCGCTGCCCAATTCACCCTCCTGGGTCTGGTCATTGGCCCTGCTTTCTGACCAACCTTTTCCTTTCTCTCTTCTTGGTCTCTCACTCCATCTCTAGAGGTGTTTTCCCAACAACTCATTTTAAAATAAACCTTTTGTATGGGAATAATTATTAGATTTTGAGAAAAGTTGCAAAAATAGTACAGATTTCCCACATACCCTTCAGCCAGCTTCATTTCATGTTAACGTCTTACATGCTCATGACACATTTGCCAACATTAAGGAGCCAACCTTGGCATGTTACTATTTACTCAACTCCAAACTTTATTTTAATTTTCCCCTCACCTCCACTTTTTCTGTTCCTGATAACATTTTAAATATCCAACTCTCTACAATATTAGAAACAAACAGTAAAAAGCCCCACAAATCCATTCCTTCAGTAACCGCCCCTCACCCCTTGTTCATCACAGATAAGCTTTATATCTCAGCCCACAGCAGCAACTCAGACGGCCTCTGCCCAAGTTGTTAATGACTCATCTATTTCTAAATCCTAGGGCCACTTCCTCTGCAGCATTGACCATTTTCCCTAGTTTCTATGCAGTTTCACTTTCCTGCTTTTCATCTTATCTTCCAGCTATTTCTTTTTCTTCCTCCCTCCTTCCTTCCCTCTCCTCCTTACCCCTCCCTACCCCTTCTCGTCTCATTCTCTTGTAAGGCTCTCCTTCTCCTGCTTTCCCTTCAGTGCTAGTTATTTCTGATCTGTAATTTCTTTTCTTCTCACTCAAAATATTTTTTTCTGAGAGATCTTATGTAATTCTTCAATTAATAAGTAGATCGAATGACTCAAACCCTACATCTACTCCTCAAATCTCCCTTGAGCATCATATATCAGAGCATATTACAGTTCTCAGGCTTCCTCCCAGGGCGCCTTAAGCCCAGCTGTGCTGCTTCATCTCCCTGCTCCATCCTCTGTCCCCACCCCACTGCCCCCTCTTATTGTACCATGCCTTATCCTGCCATTGGGGTGAAAGTTTGGATTGCACCTAAGTGGCTGTCACACATTACCATACAGGCAGCTCACCAGGCAATTATTTCCTCATTTTTTGAAAAGGAAATTCATCCTAGACCTGAGCACAGAGGGTATCACAGATATTCCCACTGTCCTGTGACCAAAGGGTGAGGGAGGATGGAATCTGATTATGGCCAGAGTCATGGTGGCTGAGTGTGAGCTGATATTAGGACTTTGTACCAAGATGGAGGAAAAGATGGAAGTGTGTACACTGGTGACTGGCCTCAGATGTGTCCCTGTCACACCCTCATGTAAGCCCCCTTTGTAAGTTGCATTCCACCTTTAAGTTTTCCTCTACCGGGAAACTTGGCCAAGGACCACACATCCTTAATCCTTGGCCACGTGTCCTCTTCCTAGGGTAGTCTTGTCTGAGCCATCAGACTAGGTTGGGCCCTCTCTCCTCATTTAACACTCCTAGGTTAGTGTTGTGTCCCAGGCCTCCATTGGTGCAAGGAATGTGTCTGTTAACTGCCACATCCCTAGCACCTAAGAAGCGTCTGGCTCTGAGGAGGTTCTCATGAATGTTGGCTAAGTGAAGGGCTGAATGGTGCACACAGGTTGGCCAGCTATGCTTTCAGGTGCAAGGACAGCCAATCAAAGGAGTGGGAATCAGTTCCCTGTTAATTCTAGCCCCCAAAGCTGCTTCTCCATTTGCCTATCTGCCTCCCTCCCTAGTGTATAATGGCAGAGTTAGGAAAGGGATAGAAGAAATAATATCTTTATTAGTCTATTTGAAGAGCCTGGGTGATTCTTTTCTTTCTCTCAGAGTCTATGTCAAGCAAGAGTGCCAACACTATTTTGGAAGCAGGAATTTCCCTGGCAGCCTGCCTCATGCTCCACCAACCCAGGTCTTTCCAATGGCCTCAGGGCCACCACCACCACCACCAATTACTCTCCATTACAGACCCTGGTCCTCTAATTAAATACATCTTCCCACTCTCCTCCTCCCCATCACTTTCATTCAAAAAGCACCTCCAGACCCCTATGCAAGTTCCTAAGGCAAGGTGTGGGGGCAGAAGTAATCCTGGAGCAGGGGAAATCCTCCTTTTCTGTTTTTAGGAACAGAAAAGCACCAGGTTAAACACACACACACACACACACACACACACACACACACACACACACACGCACACACACACCAGTACAATGGAGCTCTGCTAGTCTTCCTTGCCAAAATAAACTCATGTACTTGATAGAATGTCTGTTCTCTGGGCATGATTCAGGATGACAACTCCTTTGTCTGCCCTGCAGTGAAGGAGGCTAATGCAGAGCCTTCAGGGGAGTGCTTCTCAGTAAAAAGAAGGTCTCCATTAGGACTCTGGTTGGCTGTAACAAGTCATTGTAACGCACAGGCTCTTAGGAAAGAACAGTTACAAAGGATGACCTTTGTGCCTAAGGATAAATGAATGAAAATCACATTGCTTTGGCTTTGCCCTGCTGGCCATAATGTGTTGGACGCTCTACAGACAACTCAGAGCAGAAAGTGACCTTCTAAGGAAAACACCAGTGAGATCGGCCAACACAGAATAAGACTGTTGTGTATTTTCAGAGGACAATGAAATGGCACTTAGGTGGTTGGCATTCCAGTTTCCTCTTACTGCCAGTGTCTAAATGCCTGCTCTGTATTTATGCCACTCTTGCCCTGCTTCTCAAATTCTTTCCAGTGGAACATGTATTCATGCCTCCAATCACGTTGAAAGGCAAGTGACTTATTTTATTATGCACTGTCTTAAATTTGTTCTTAGAGCCTCTCAATGGCTCTTCCTGGTGCTCTGAGGCCTTCTTATTAATACTAGTAGACTACCTTCAATGCTCAGAACCTGAGGCCTAATTCACTAGGAACCATCACCTCCATGTCACTGTAGGTCAATGCTACCCCCCCTCAAGGACATTTGTACTTAAATGTCCCCTCAAAACTAAGGTGGGGGTTTATTCTTTGTCAATAAAGTCCACAGCATCAATGAGCAGGTAAATAGGGGAGGAACCACACCTCCTAGTAGCAGGTAAGTGGCTGCCTCCCAGGATGATGATGCAGAGGCAGAGTGGAGGGTTTAATTTGTGTCCGTCCTGCCTTTTGTTCTTCATTATTAGAAGCAGTCAATGCTCTCCCAACTTAACTCATAACTACATAGAGCCCAGTGGTCATTGACAAAGCGGTCTCATCCCAGTTGCTCACTAACTGCAAAGCACTGCTCTACATAGAAGTCAGACCTGAAGGCATTGCACTGCCTCATCTACCTTAACTGCTTAAGCATTAATATCATGCCTAGACATTTGCCTAACCATGGAAGACAAGACCATCTCCAACAAATGCCTTGCTAAAACACTGGGTAATGTCAGCCCAGTTTTGCCATGCCCATAATAAATAAAACTTCCTTGTCACATCTGTTATTTATTTGTTTTCATTTTGGGGTTGGGTGGGGGAAGAGAATGGTTAGTCAGATAAATAAAAACCCCTACACACACACACACACACACACACACACACACACACACACACACACACACCACTGCAAATACATTTTTAACATTTTTGCTTCTAATAGCATCCCTTTTTATATGTGAGCTCTATCTCTCTTCCCTAAGCAAAATCTCACTGTAGAAGTCTCCCTTAAATAAAGTCTTCTTTACCATATTAACAAGTGTCACAAATGATTTTTTCTTTAATATGTTTATTACTAACTCCAATCCTGAGCAGTACAAAGCAGTAGGTCCTTGGAAGAGTCTTTAAGTCCTCTATCTACAACTTCATGCCAGTGGACTCACCAGGTTTGAGCATCCTGCTAATAAGGGCTGGACCAGGGATTTGAGTTCTCTCTTGGCCGACGCCCTTTATGCTGCTCAGGGCACACATCCCACATGGACCTGCCCTCAGGCAGGCCTCTGGCTATTTACAGCTGTGGCCAGTGGATTTCAACTAATGTCCTACTTCAACAAACAGCTTTATCTGCCTATTCACTTGTCACTTTATCTGCCTAGTCACTTGTCACTTCAAGTTTGTTTACCAAGGATTTAACTTTCTTCCTCAAAGTATTTCATTTCTTTTCATTTGTTCTTAAAGGGAGGTCACTTTCCTTCCCCTAGTGAAGGGTTGTAATGTTTGCTGTGGCCAGGATGGGGAGCTGGACTTACTGCCTAGGGTCTAATCAAGACTATGTAGAGGCTTTCCTGGGAATCTGCCTATTCTTTTCTTCTCAACTAAAATTCTCACTTTCTCTGCTTCTTCAGAAGGCAGTTTCACTTAAATAGTTTGTCCACTTTTCCCTCAGCTTTCTTTTCCTGCATAACTTCCATTTTCTACCCCTTCTCCCTTCCCCCAAGTTATGCCTTTCCTCATTTGCTCAATTTCCTTTTTAAAAATAATTGGATAGTCCTGGCCAGTGTGGCTCAGTTTGTTGGGCATCATCCCATGCACTGGAAGGTTGCTGGTTCAACTCAGGTCAGGGCATATATCTGGGTTTTGGGCTCAAATCCCAGTGGCGGGGGAGGGCGGGGTGTGCAGGAGGCAGCTGATCAATGTTCTGCTCTTCCATTGATATGTCTGTCTCTCTCTCTTTCTTTCTCCCTTTCTCCCTCTCTAAAGATCAATAAAAAAATAAATCTTAAAAAAAGTAATAACAATCAGATAGGCCCTTTAAAAGTTTAAGCACATTCTTCACTCTGAATTATTTCCTCAGAGGGCTTATTGGTTGGCCCGAACTCTGTTACGCTCATCTTTGACTTCCTAGGTCTCAACTATGAATCCAGGAGGTCCTGTCCAGCTTCGTGTCTGGGCCCATAAGGTACCACCTAACACACGGTAGTGGCCCGAGGTTCATGGAACAAGTTTTTCAGTGAAGTGCATTTGGGGAAAGAGTTGGGTTGTGACAGTAGCCTTCAGGCTGCCCTATTTGAGCCTCACAGCCTTGGGAGAAAGCTGCAGGTGTGGTGTTAAAGATGGAGTAGGGTCAGAGTATAAGGGTTACTCGGGAACTTTGGCTTCATCTTTGGGGACAAAGAGACATTAAAAAGCTTGACACTGAAAAGACTGGACATATCCCAATCACCCAGAGAAGGTGTCAAGGGAAAGCAGATAACTGAGGATCACACCAGGGCACAGCAACACCTAAGGGGTTAGCCGAGAAGAGAGTCAGTGAAAGCAGAGAGAGAGCAGTCAGACAGGAGGGAGGAAAGTGAAGAGAAAGCAATGCCACAACCATCAAGGGAGTAAGGGCACCAGTTCTGAAAAAGGATGTATTAGCTTGGAAGTTAGAGAAAGGGTAGCTGAGAAAATGAAATCCAAATCGTAGGAAAGTTTTTAAACAAGACAATACACCAATAGGAAATGACTAGAAAGGAGACTTCTCTTCTCTGTTGATATCCACACACCTGTTGAACTCCAGTACTGAATTCCTTAGCAGCAGACAAACCCACGGTGATGTGGGTCCTGCCCACCTTCTCCTACTGCTCATGTCACCATCACTTGTGTCTTTGCTTCTGAACTAAACTTGCCTCCCTGCCTTCTATGTTTGCTTTCTCACTTCCTGAAATTCTCTCCCCCAGGTGTTCTCCTGGTCATTGGCTCACATTTCCTCAGAGACTTTTTCCCTGACCACCCAATCTGGCATTACTGCCAAGACCCATCCATTGACCACACAGCACTCACCATTCCCTGAAATGATCTTCATATATTTTTTTGCTACATTTCCTCTCGAATATTAACTTCATGAGAAGAGAATACCTTGCTCATGACTGTTTCTCCATAGCTCTTAATAATTAAAATATCCTATAAGTAAATTACATCTAGAAAATTTTTACTTTATAAAATTAATTTTCATTTGTAATGCTAACAGCAAGACACCCATGAAAAACACACATGATGTCTAAATAAGACAAAGGAAAATTGTTTGGGCAAAAATAAAAAGGATCCCAAATCAATTATATAGAAAAGATTCCTTTATTAAATTTTGGTTGAGAATATGTTTGTATATTTTCAGAAAACAACTCCAAGACCATGTGGATTCCTGCAACAAAGAGGAATTGACAGGTCTGCTCCAACCACGAAGACAAGAGGTGAAACAGTCCAGAGATGGAAGACGCTGACGATGCCTTGCCACGCTAGCAGTTAGCAGCTGTGCGTCGCAGCAGGTTGCCTAAGACCAAACCAGAGAGGGTCGGACCTGCATTGCCACCATGTGCCCACCATCCAGATATCATTGCTGACATGTACACATAAGGAACTGTTTGACATTGAAACAGGGACTCAGAACTGTTGGACATTGAAATTGGGACTCAAACATTTTTTGTTATTATATGTTTATTTCTAGTCTGCAGAGGCAAGATTTTTTTAAAGGAAAGAAATGGGGAAAAAATAGATACAGAGGCAAAGAAGCATTGAACAGACTGTCAAACTACAGTGGGATGGCAGGGGAGGTTGGGGGGGTGGCTGTGAGAGATCAACCGAAGGACTTGTACGCATGCATATAAGCATAACCAATGGATACAAGACACTGGTGGGGGGGCAGGTAAAGGCATGTACTGGGGGGTAGGGGAGGCTGGGGGGAGGTCAATGGGGGGAAAAAAAGGAGACATATGTACTACTATTTGTAATACTTCAAACAATAAAAAAATAAAGTTATTATTGATAGGTAAAAAAAATATAATTATTTGTTGAAGAAAAAAGAAAACAGAAAAAAAGGAGCTAAGGAGAAAATAAAGGAGAGAGAAAGAAATATAGATGCAACCTATTTGTTGAATAACAAAAAAAGCAGCAGCCTAGGTACTTAGGCCATTTGCTTTAACATACATGGTATGAGTTTTTCATGTCAGTTATTTATATATAGAAATCCACAAAGGGCTTTAAGCTGCCTTAGACAGTTTCATATACATTGGTGCTCTCACTCAATACCGCAGTGTATAAATATTTGAGTCACTGAAGAGGTTATTTTTCTCATATAAAATAATTTAGATCATTGAATTACACATGTTCTCAAAAACAGCATTCATAAAATGTAAGGAAACTCAGTCATGGTATCATTGGTCTACATCAGTGGTCGGCAAACTGCAGCTCGCTAGCCACATGCAGCTCGTGAGCCGCGGTTTGCTGCTCTGTTGGCTAATGAGTTTGCCGACCACTGACCTAGACTCTGGATTCCAATAATTACAGGCTGTTGTTGTTCCTTGTGAGTAAGCCCCTATCCCAGTGGTCAGCAAACTCATTAGTCAACAGAGCCGCAGTTTGCTGACCACTGGACATGATCACTAATAAATTGAGTCAAGATGGGGGACTTTTACATCAACCTTTAAACAAGACCTCTTTTCTCTGTTGAAATTCACACACCTGTTGGGCTCCAGCACTAAGAAGTGCAGTTTTTCTAGTCATCTACAGACTGCTCTCCCACGCCCCAGGATCTCCTACATCACAGCAATCATAAAAGCAAATGCATGCTGGAGGTTTAGTCCTGGACATGATCACCTTTTTTTTTTTTTTTTTTTTTTTTTAATTTTATTGATTTTTTACAGAGAGGAAGAGAGAGGGATAGAGAGTTAGAAACATCGATGAGAGAGAGACATCGATCAGCTGCCTCCTGCACGCCCTCTACTGGGGATGCAACCCAGGTACATGCCCTTGGCCGGAATCGAACCTGGGACCCTTCAGTCCGCAGGCCGATGCTCTATCCACTGAGCCAAACCGGTTAGAGCATGATCACCTTTTTAAAGCAGTCTACCCAGAACTATTTTCCTCCTCAACATAATTGTATAATTGCAAATTGAGGAGGAGCTTATGAAATATTTTGGTTCTTGGACTATTATGCACAAATCAAGATAAAGATTTGTCTTAATAATAGTTTTACTTCAAATAAGAAACTAAAATCACACAAAACAACTAAAAAGCTCAAATATCTACAAAAACAATTTCTTTCTCCATTTCTCTTTTGTGATTTAAATATACTTCATTTCACAACTGGTTATTCAAAGACAGTAGTGAGTTGTGACGAGATCAGGAACATAAGATCCTAAGAAAAGCTGTGATTATGTGTTTGGTGTGTGTGTCACGTGTGTACATTTGTTCGTACTTCCTTGCTATGGCATCTCAGTCTCCGAATTTTGTGGGAATGGTTCCCATTTGTTGTTCAATGTTGCAAAATTGTTGGGGGATGATAATGATACCACAATCTGATTAATGAGATTATTATTAATTCCTCGCCTTTTTCATCAAAGAACAGGCTTTTTCCAGCTCCTGGAAATAATTTTTTTACTTGTTGGAAAAAAAACACTAAAGAAGCATCTAATGTAAACTGAATGGCATAGATCATAATTATAGAATTAACAACAACAAAAATTGGAAAGTGGACAAAAATGATCCTATCAATAGAGTAAGAAAACATTTGCCATTTGCTTTTAATTATCTTTACGCTTTTCAAAGAAACTTCAATGCTATGTTATGTTTTCTATACTAGAAATCAGCTAGGAGAAATCGGGATTCTTTTTCATAGTTTGTTAATGATGGAATTACTTATTTTAAGTTGTGGGATTATTTTTTCCCAATTCTATCAAAATTCTTAATTGAGGTATCTTTTTAAAATAATACAGAACACATGACTATCTCAAATTTGTGAACCTTGAATAAAATTAAAAAGCAAGTCATCATTATTAAAAGACAGTTAACACAATAAATGAAGTACCCTGTGCCAACTGTCTGTGAGATTTCTTCTCCCTGGGGAAAATGACAATTGATGCTTAATGCATGTCATTAATAACTCTTAATTCAAAGGCTAATTTCTGTTACTGAGAGGCCAAGTTTCGTCAGCAGATTCCAAGTCTTAAGGCCAGCAGAAACTGAGCATATTATGAAAGATGACTCTACTTGGCCAGACCAGATGTACCACAAAAAATCTCAACAAAGCTTCGGAAGCATACCATTGGGTACTAGAAGCAGCCTTCCAGCTTACTATAATAATAATTTTATTTCCATTAGTTAGAAGAAACCAAACTAAAGGAACATCTCCTAAAAGGTACTGTTTACTTAAATGTTACCTATATTCTCATAAAAGAAATCTCTTTATATATTACTATATGACAAGCAATATTTAAAAGGATTTTCAAATTGAACACTCATTAAAATATTTAATAATAATCATTTTTATATATTGATTAATGGTTTGTTGAAATAAATAGTATTTAATTTTCAAACATCCTGTGGTTTTTCATTTTTAAAACCAAATTAATAAGAATTCATAATTAAACTAATTTTTTCAATTAAGAAGTATAAAAATAAATAATTCTGAGGCTAAAAGCTAACTGGAAAAAGCAATGAGTAAGAGAAAGTTAACAGCTGGAGGTTAAGGGAAAAACAGATAAAAGGAATTTATAGAAAGAATTTAGGGAAATCAACTTCTAACTTCAACAGGACCAGGTATCTTTTATAAACAACTAGCCAAAATATATGAGGCAATAACTTCTAGGCAATGGACAGCAGAAAATACAAGAAAGCAATATCTGAGAGAAGAATAACTCATGAGGTGAGCACCACAATTACCTTGGAACTCTGCCAGAGGACAATTTCCTGCCTCACACAGGGGGTTGGAACCCAAGCAAAGTACAACAGTTCTGCTGCCCTGAGGAAGCAAAGATCAGAGTGATATTGTTGCAGCTATTGAAACCTGAAGGGCTGGGTTCTACAGGGTAGAGAACCGGCAGGGTGTGGGGGAAATGGACTAATAAGTCTAAATGTGTGTTCCTCACAAGCCACTGCTCAGGGTTGGGCTGTGCATTCACAGAGCAATACTCAAGGCTTACCAGAGATTTGCTGCTACCAGGCTGAGAGCCAACAGAAATACTGAGATCAAGCAGTGCTGGTAGATTTTGGAGCTGGCTCAATCAGATGAGAGAGACCTTGGTAATGTCCCAGTGTACAATATTGACACTGCTGAAACACAGAGGGGCTATGTCTTAGGAGAAAGGACCATAATGTAACAGCTTCCACTATGCCTGTCTTTATAAACTCTAAACCCACAACTCATGGAAATCCACAGGGGAGACAAGAGTTTGGAGATTTGTCAGTTTGAAGAGCTTAGAAAATACCTTGGCTTTCCACAGATCCAATCTAACAAGGTGTAGGAATTAATGCAAGTTGAACATGATCATTCAGAAATTGACTTTGTACAAGACCAAAAATCAATATATTTTAGAGAAAGAAAACAGAATCCAGTTTCTATACATAACATCTACAACTTCCAGTGTCAGTCAGACTTTTCTGTACATGTGAAGAAACAGAAATATGGTTCCCATTGTCAAGAGAAAAAATAATCAATATAAACAGAACAGACCCTGAGGCCACCTATATGTTGGAATTAGCAGATGAAGACATTATAACCACTTTTATAAATATATTCAGGAACATAAAAAGAGCGTCATAGTAAGTTCATTGGGGAGAAATATCAGAAGAGAAATGAAAATTATATGTAAAGAGTAGTTCTAGGAGTACAGTGACCAAAATGAAACATTTACTAGATAAAAAATTCAAAGCAGATTGGAGATAAATTAAGAAATGGGTTTATTACTTGAAGAGAGAGCAGGAGAATTTATCCAATCGGAAGAACAAAGCATAAAAAGATTGAATTAAAAAAATATAAACAGAGGGGAGAGAAAATGGCCACCAAAATAGGCAGACATTTCTTGCACCTCCTCCCAGGGCCAGACTGGAAATAAAACTAAAATGGGGACCATACACCCAGAATTACCTACTGAGGTCCAGCTGAGGAGGAGGCAGATCAAGGAAGGACAGAAAACATCTGGAGACCAGTAGGAAGGGCGAGGGCACAAGAGGGGCTGACCCAGCTCCCAGGGCGGCAGGCCCAGAGTGAGCAGGGAGCGCTGGGCCATGGGAGGGTCTGTTCCCTCAGAAGATAGAGGCCTGGAACCCAGGCTGGGCAGCTCAGCCTAGAACACCAGAGCCAAGACCATGTAACATCCATCCATGAAAGGCAGCAGGGCTGTTGGTCGCCAGGTAGTCTAGAGCCAGTAGACCAGAGCCAGTCAGAAAAAAAACCTGTTGCTTTGTTTTTAAACCTACAGCACAAGAGTTCATTTACAGCTACTCACCCGAGGCTTTGCTGCTGGGAGGGTGGTGCGGGCTGAAGGTGCCTAAGGAGAGGTTGGGGTGGGAAGCATTGGGGAGAGATGTGGAAAAGCAGCAGTCAGGAGTCCTGCAGTCAGTTTTACCCCCAAATCTAAATGGCCATATTTCCTGAGAGGAGCTAGCTGCTCTCAGTAGCGGCAGTGCAGTAAAAGGAAAAATCCCTTCCTCAGGTGATACAACCAGCACCATCCTCAGGAGCTGCCTGCCACACCCTCCATCTTGACCTTTGC
Source organism: Plecotus auritus (assembly GCF_963455305.1). Classification (NCBI taxonomy): domain Eukaryota; kingdom Metazoa; phylum Chordata; class Mammalia; order Chiroptera; family Vespertilionidae; genus Plecotus; species Plecotus auritus. Next base: position 142,036,055 of record NC_137770.1, read on the forward strand.
AAAGAAGACAGCCAGAGGTCAAGCCTACAGGTTTAAATAGTCTCAGGGAGTTTCTGTGACTGGTTGAAGGTAAGGCCGTCCACTTTGCATTCCAGGGATGCAAAGCTGGTACAATATTCACAAATCAATAAATCTAATACACCACATAAACAAATTGAAAGACAAAAATCACATGATCATATCAATAGATTCAGAAAAAGCATTAGACAAAACCCAGCACCCATTTTTGATAAAAACTCTCAGCAAAGTGGTAATAGAGGGATCATACCTCAACATAATAAAGGCCATAAATGACAAATTTACAGCAAACATCATACTCAATGGGCAAAAACTAAAACCATTTCCCCTAAGAACAGGAACAAGACAGTGTTATCTGCTTTCATTAGTTGTATTCAACATAGACTGGAAGTCCTTGCCACAACGTCAGACAAGAAGAAAAAATAAAAGACACTCAAATTGGAAAGGAGAATGTAAAACTGTCATTCGCAGATGACATGATATTGTACATAAAAAAACCCTAAAGACTTCACAAAAAAACTACTAGATTCAATAAATGAATCTGGCAATGTAGCAGGACACAAAATTAATGTTGTGGAAATCATTGGCATTTTTATACACCAATAATGAATTATCAGAAAGAGAAACTAAAAAAAAAAAAAATCCCATTTACCACTGCAATAAAAAATTAAGATACTCAGGAATAAATTCACCAAGGAGGTAAAAGACCTGTACTCAGAAAAATATAGAACATTGAAAAAAGAGATAGCAGAAGTTATAAAGAATTGGAAGAATATACTGTGTTCATGGATTGGTAGAATTAACATCATTAAAATGTTCATACTATCCAAAGCATTTTATAGATTCAATGCAATTCCTACTAAAATACCAATGGCACATTTCACAAACCTAGAACAAACACTCCAAAAATTTATATGGAACAACAACAACAAAAAACCATATGGCCACAGCAACCTTAGAAAGAAGAACAAAGTTGGAGGGATCACAATACCAGATATGAAGTTATACTACAAAGCCACTGTAATCAAAACAGCCTGGTGCTAGCATAAGAACAGGCATATAGATTAATGGAACAGAACAGATAACTCAGAAATCGACCCAATCCATTATGCTCAATTAATATTTGACAAAGTAGACAAGAGCATACAATGGAGTAAAGACAGTCATTTCAATAAATGGTGTTGGGATAACTGGACAAGTACATGCAAAAGAAATGAAACTAGACCACCAAACATACACAAGAATAAACTCAAAATGGATAAAATATTTAAATGTAAGTCATGAAACCATAAAAATCCTTGAAAAAGACATACGCAGCAAAATATCAAACATCTAATGAGGCAAAATTTTCATTGATACAATGCCTATGGCAAAAGAAAGTAAAAAATAAACAAATGGGACTATATCAAAATAAAAAGCTTCTATACAGCAAAAGAAACCAGCATCATAACAAAAAGGGAACCCACTGTATGGGAGAACATATTTGTCAATAATACATCTGATAAGGGGTTAATATCCAAAATATATAAAGTACTCATACAACTCAGCAAAAGGAAGTCAAACAACCCAATTCAAAAATGGTAGAAGACCAGCCTGGCTAATGAACCATGAGCTATGAATCAGGAGGTCCGGGTTCAATTCCAGGTCAGGGCACATGCCCGGGTTTTGGACTCAGATCCCAGTAGGGGGTGTGCAGGAAGCAGTCAATTGATGTTCATCTCTCATCAATGTTTGTATCTCTCTTTCTGTCTCCCTTCCTCTCTCTCTCAAATTATCAATAAAAACATTTTTTAAAAATGGCAGAAGACCTAAATAGACACTTCTCCAAAAAAACATACAAATGGCCAAGAGGCACATGAAAAATGCTCAATGTCATAATCAGAGAGATACAAATTAAAACGACAATGCGGTACTACCTCACACCTGCCAGAATGGCTACCATCAATAAATCAACAAATAACAAGTACTGGCAAGGTGACAGAGAAAAAAGAACCCTAGTACACAGTTGGTAGGAATGCAGAATGGTACAGCCACTATGGAAAACAGTGTGGATTATCCTTAAAAATTTAAAAATAGAACTGCCATTTGATCCAGTGATCCCACTTCTAGGAATATATCCTAAGAAGCCTGAAATATCAATCAGAAAGAATATATGTACTCTATGTTCATAACAGCATTATTTACAATAACTAAAATCTGGACACAGCCCAAGTGTCCATCAGTAGATGAAGGGATAAACAAATTGGTAAATTTACACAATATAATACTATGCAGCTATAAAAAAGAAGGATCTCTAATTTTTGAGACAGCATGGAGGGACCTGGAGAGTATTATGCTAAGTGAAATAAGTCAGTCAGAGAAAGACAAGTATCACATGATCGCACTCATATGTGAAATCTAATGAACAAAATAAACTGACAAACAAAATAGATCCAGAGACATGGAAACATGAAACAGACTAAGGATCCTCAAAGGGAATGGGGGAGGGGAGAGGAAAAAGATCAACCAAAGATTACCCATGGACAAAGGCAATAGGAGGGTGAAGGCCTGGGGAGGGGACAAGTGTGGGGAAGAGAGGGGTCACTGGGAGAAAAAGGGGCATCTGTAATACTTTCAACAATAAAGATCAATATTTTAAAAAATACAAAATAAACTACTTTAAAAATAAACAGTTATTGGAATCACCAAAGGATAAGTAATAATAGCCAAAATTTTCCCAAATTTAATTTAAAATACTAACAAACAGATACAAGAGCTAATATGTCCCCCAAGTAGGATAATTATAAAAAAAAAAATCACATTTAGGCACATCATTACTAAAAATCAAAGAGAAAGATAAAATCTTGTAAATAGCCAGAGAAAAGGTGTATGGGAGGACCATGATGCAGGCTATGGCAGACTTATCAACAGAAAATAAATAAATACATAAAGGCCAGAAAACAATTGAAAAAAACATCTTTGAAGTGTTGAAAGAAAAGTAAAACTGTCAACCCAGGATTCTATATAAAATGAAAATATCTTCAAAAACAGGGTGAACTGTATATATTTTAAGGTAAATGAAAGCCATGAGAATACATTGCCAGCAGACCTAAGGATTTATTTCAAGCCTAGGAAAATGATACTAGATGAAACTAAGAACTGGTAGAAACTGATGGAAACTCATTTCTATATCAGAGGAATGAATAACAAAGAACAAAATTAAGGAATAATAGGTGGGTAAGTATAAAATAATAGTTTTCTTATAATTTCTTTCAAAGATAACAGTTTATTTAAATTAAAAATAATATTATTTTAAGATGGAATTAATAATTTATATAGAAGTAAAAGAAATGAAATCAATTGCCAGAATAAGTGAGAGGGACAGTTATATGGAATTATACTGATGTAAGATAATTAAGTTTATGAGGGGAAAAGCATGAAGTGTGATAGGAAAGGTAAGTGGGAAGAGAATGTGAATAGATACAATAATAAAGCTAAAAGAATCATTGATAAATTAAAGGTGAATATTGTATGTTCTGGAGCAACCACTAAAAATAATAAAACATAAATAGTTAAAAAATAAAATGGAAATTTAAAAGTTTTTCAATGAACTCAAAAGAAGATAGTAAGAGATAACAGAGAAAGCAAAAACAGAAAGGACATGGGAAAAAATAGCACAATTTATCTTAAACATAATATGAATCGGTACATTGAATGTAAATGGGTTGAACAAAGCAATTAAAAGGCTGAGATTACCAGACTGTATATAAAAGTAAGGTCCAACTAGATAATGTACTTTATAAATTAGAAAGACACATTTGAATATATTAAGCAAACGTGTTAAAAATGAAAGTGTTTGAAAAGATTTCCATGTGAACAGTAAGGATAAAAAGAGTTGATGATGCTGTATTACTACCAAGTGGTGTTCGAGGTAAAAGTATTAGTTGGGTAAAAGAGAGACATTGCATAATGGTGAAAGAGACAATTTATCACGAAGACATAACAATCCCAAATGCATATACACTAATAGCAGAGTTTTAAAATATATGAAGCTAAAAATGAACAGAATTAAAGAAAGAAATAGACATCATATTTGGAGTCTTTTAATATTGCTGTCAGTAAGTAGGTAAAGTAGGCAAAAAATCAGTTAAGGATACAGAAGATCTGAAAAATACTATCCACTAACTTTGTCTCATTGACATCTACAAATCATTGTATCTAAGAGCTGCATAATCCATATCTGTTTTAATGGCACATGAACTACTCATCAAAATAGACCATGTACTAAACCATAAAATAAAATACAGAAGTTTGAAAACTGACAAAATATTTGTTCTGACTATAACAGAGTTAATTTAGAAATCAGTAGCACTAAGACATCTAAAAAATCCCAAATGTTTCAAAATTAAACAATACAATTTTTAATAGTCAAAGCCAGAAAACATTTAAAAATAAAGGATAATGAAATAGAACACATCAAAATATGGCAAAAGATGAAAATTTATTACTTTAAATGATTAAATTCAAAAAAGAGGAAAATCTTAATCTAACTGTTGACCTGAAGAATTTAAGAAAGGTATTTTGTTAAATTGTACACTTGAAACCTTTATGGTTTTGTTAACAAAGTCACCCCAACAAACTCAATTAAGAAAAAAAAAAGAATTTAGGAAAGGAAGATCTAATTAATCTCAAAGTGACTAGAAAGGAGAAATAATAAAGAACAGAGATTATTGTGAAGAAAACAAATGAAGAATATCAAATTGCCCTAGCTGATTTGGCTCAGTGGATAGAGCATCAACCCTCTGTCTTAAGGGTTCCAGGTTTGATTCCAGTCAAGGGCACATACCTCTATTGCAGGCTCGATCCCTGGCCCTGGGGGAGGCAACCAATTGATGTGTTTCTCTCAGATGAATCTTTCTCTCTCTGTCTGTCTTTCCCCCTCCCTTTCATTCTCTCTAAAAATCAATGGCAAAAATATCCTCAGGTGCAGATTAACAACAACAATAAAAAGAATATCAGAGGCGAACCAAGATGGTGGCATAGGTAAATGCCTGTACTTTCTGCCTCCCACACCACATTGAAATTACAACTAAAATACAGAACAACTATTATCCAGAACCACTGGAAAGCTGGCTGAATGGAAGTACTACAAATAGAGAAGTAAAGAAGAAAGCACACGGAGACTGGTAGGAGGTGCGGAGGCATGGGATGGCCTGGTCCGGCACTCTGGTGTGCTGCTTTTTTAATCGGGAGGGCAATTGCCTTTGCAGAGGCCGCCCAGAGGAGCCAGGGGTCTGAGCCCTACACCAGACCCCCAGCCCAGGGTTTCAGAGCTGGGGAAAGAAGTCCCTATGGGCAGTAAGAACTATGGACTATAAAAACCAGTGTGGATTGGGGCTGAGTGACACACAGGCTGCTGGAGACCCAGCTGCTCCTCTTAAAAAGCCGGCACCATGAACTGAATTTACAAGCTCCCACTTCCTCTGAGCTCCAGTGCCAGGCAAGGCTCTGGGGGACCCAGACACATACCAGGAGAAACTGGACTGTCTGGCATCAGGGCAGGAACTCAAAGCAGTCATTATTCCCATGCTGGGACCTCCCCAGTGCAGAGCTGACTGGAAGCCATTGCTGTTTGCTCTGCCCTGGTGATTCCCTGAGACCCTGCCCCACCCAATTTACAACCCCACCCAAGCTGTGCACAACATCTTTTGCATATGAATGGCCTGTCCTTCCTCAGGCTAAAAATCTGTCAAATAAGCTGCAGCTGGGTCAGGTAGTCCAAAATCTATCAATAAAAGGTCCAAGACCTGGCACCAACACCAGTGTGCCTTGCTTCACAGCTGGGCCTTGTCTGGCTACTTCCAAACCTGATACAAAGAGGAGGAATCTGCAGATCTCTCTGTAGCTCCTGTTGGATGGCCCCAGGCAGTGGCTGACTTTGCACCTCCCTGGAGACCCAAGAGCCAGTGTACACAGTGGTCAGTGTGAGACCATACCAGATTGCAACTCTACACATCCATAAGTGACACACTCAAGGGGCAGACTCAGTGAGCACCAAAGCCCCAATGAAGCAAGTCCTGCCCCATAAGGGTGTCTCCTGTACAGCAGCTCTCCCACTGTAGTCGCAGCTGGTCCCCACAGCCAATTGGTCTGGAGGTCAATTCCTCCCAGAGACACCAACAGCAACAAGGCTCAATTACAACAAAACTGTGCACACAGCCCACAAAGGGGCGCACCAAGAGTGTCCACCTCAGGCGATTGGGGATGCTGAGCCACTGGGCCCTATAGGACACCTACTACACATGGCCACTCTATCAACTCAAGGAGACGTAGCAGCTACCCAATACATAGAAACAAACACAGGGAAGCAGCCAAAATGCAGAGGCAAAGAAACATGTCACAAATGGAAGAAATGGAAGAAAGCAAACTACTGGATATAAAGTTCAAAACCATGGTTATAATGTTTCTCAAGAATCTTCTAGAAACCTCTGAGGAACTTAGTGAGACTTTCAAGGATCTTAGTGAGAATGCCAAAAAAAAAAAAAAAATGGGAAAGGACCAGTCAGAAATTAAGTATACACTGTCTGAAATAAAGAATAATATACAGGGATTCAACAGTAGACTAGAGGATCCTGAGAATCATATAAATGATTTAAAATACGAGGAAGCAAAAAACACCCAGCCAAAAGAGCAAAAAGAAAAAGAACCCAAAAATATGAAGATAGTGTAAGGAGCCTCTGGGACAACTTCAAGTATACCAACATCCAAATTATGGGGTGCCAGGAGAGAGAGAGCATTCTCAAAACATATTTGAAGAAATAATGACAGAAAGCTTCCCCTATCTGGTGAAAGAAATAGACTTACAAGTCCAGGAAAGAACCCCGACAAGAAGAATCCAAAGAGGACCACACAAAGACACATCATAATTAAAATGCCAAGGGCAAAACACAAAGAGAGAATCTTAAAAGCAGCAAGAGAAAAAGATTTAGTTACCTCCAAGGGAGTGTCCATACGGCTGTCAGCTGATTTCTCAACAGAAACTATGCAGGCCAGAAGGGAGTGGCAAGAAATATTCAAAGTGATGAATAGCAAGAACCTACAACCAAGATTACTCTACCCAGCAAAGCTATAATTTAGAATTGAAGGTCAGATAAAGAGCTTCACAGACAAGAAAAAGCTAAAGGAGTTCATCACCACCAAACCAGTATTATATGAAATGCTGAAGGGTATTCTTTAAGAAGAGAAAGAAGAAGAAAAATGTAAATATAAAAAATATGAACAACAAAGTGACAACAAATACTTATCTATCAACAATTGAACCTAAAAATCAAAGGGATAAAAAAATCTGATGAACAGAATAAACTGGTGAATGGAATAGAATCAGGGGCATGGAAATGGAACTGACTGATGGTTCTCAGAGGGAATGGGGGTTGGGGGGTGCAGGAAGAGATTAGACAAAGATCTTATATGCATGTATGCATTACCTATAGACACAGACAATAGGGTGGCAAGGGCCTGGGGTGGGGTAGGAACCAGGTGGAGGGGAGCTATGTGTGGGCGGGGGAGGAGGGGAAGAGGGACATCTGTAATAATTTCAACAATAAAGATGAATAATTAAAAAAAGTATATCAAACAAACATTTCATCTTTGAAAAGATTATTAAAATGATAAACTACCAATACTAGTTATTAAAAAAAAAAGAGAAAACATAACATTGATAGTAGAATGTTAGTGGGACTATCACTATAGTACAGACAGATTATAAAGGGTAGATAAAGAAATACTATGAAGAATTTATTCTATTATATTCAATAATGTCTATAAAATGGATAAACCCCTTAAAAAACATAACTTGCCAAAAATTCTCTTAAGAGGCAATGGAAAATCTGAATTGGCTCTATAGCTATTAGAAAATTTGAATCTATAATGAAAAAGCTTCCCACAAAACTTTATGCCTAAATGATTTCACTCGTGGATATACTCAAACATTTAAGAAAATATTAATATCAATCTGACATAAACTCCTTCAGAATTTAGAGGAGGGGACAATGCTTCTAAAATCATTAAAGTGGGAGCATAGTAAAACAAGTAAATAGTTTAGTAAGCTGCTCCTTGCACATGGTTTGGACATCCTATGCGAGAGAGGCAGGAAATGTTTGGAAATCTACACAAGAACAATTTCCAACTTGATTGTATTCTGTTTTGAAAATGTAAAATTCTGCTAAAGATTGGCCAGTAACTGGGTAATATTTACTTCAGGTATTCCAAAAGCCAATAAAATCCAATTCTTTGATGAAATTTCTTAGTCTTTTAAAAAAAATTTAGGATCTTATAAGCCAATCACTTCTGGAAGTTCACAGAAGCCCCACAAGGTAGATTTTTATTTAAAAAAAAAATTAAAATCTCTCTATATAAAAGCCTAAGTGACCATTATGACCAGTCGACCAAAAGACCGGTTGACTGGTCACTATGTGATACACACTGACCATCAGGGGACAGATGCTCAATGCAGGAGCTGCCCCTGGTAGTCAGTGGCTCCCACAGCCAACCTCCCACAGTCCCTCCCCAAGGCCAGCAGGCCTTGATCATTCCCTATCGGGACTGGGCAAGACGGCCTTTATTGCCCTGATCACCAGCCAGGCTGAGGGACCTCACCTGTGCACGAATTCGAGCACCGGGCCTTTAGTGTTATATAAGAGAGATCACTAAAAAGGATTACTTTTATAGTCTAATTATAGTCAGTATAAGCAAATTCCAGGACTAGCTTATATTCCAGATATAATTTTGTTTTTCTTGTGTGACTAGATATTTTTCTTGTGTGACTAGGAGACAGATGTGAAAAGACATTATTTAGACATAAATTCCAGCTTATCTATGATTGCCTGTAACTGTATTTCTTTCTTTCTTACTTTTTTTTTTTTTAAATAACTCTGTTATAAGAACATCTGTAATGGAAAAATTTCAAAGAAATGTGATATAGAGATTGAAAACAAACACTGCCCTCCAGCAATTACACAATTTATTTTCTGCACCCATATCTTCTTAAATATAATCTTAAATATAAACACATATAATGCTTGGGGAAACTGAGGTTCAGAAGGATTAAATAACATCTCCAAAGTAAGAAAGCTAGAAAATGGCAATGCCAACTTTAAAGTCTAGAATTCCCACCTGTTAATCTGTTCATCTATCAAACATGGCCAGAAATATTTTAATGGTAAAGATTAAATTAGATACAGACTCATATCCCTTACATTATTGAAAGACTTACAAGACAAGACATGGGAACATTTGTTCTCTACTTGTACAGAAGTTGAAGAACTTTAGTTCAAATTCCAAATGACTAACATTCTAGCTGTACATTCCTTCAAAAAATTAAAAAAAAATTATTTTAAAGGTCCTTAGCTCCTAATACCTTAAAAACTACTAATCCATTGTCCAATCACATTTTTAGGAAAGAGAAATACTTTTAAATTATAATAAAGATCATAAAACACTCAGTCTCTAAGAGGCTGTGTCTTCTCAGATGATGATGTGAAAAATGAGCCTCACCCTGCGCTTTGTGTCTCTCCCAATCGTTCTGCCATCCTTGATTTAAGTCAGTTGTTCAGCTTTCAGTGGTTGATAGCAGCCACGTCGGAGAACACGAATGACTTCTCACTGCTGCGCCCTGGCAAGCATGTTAAAAATGAAATGTTTACTAACATCCTGCAGACTCCTCAGCCCGACCTCTGAATTTGAAAGAGCACATGGGCCTCTGACGGATAGGGCTACTTTCCAATGGCCTTTCCCAAAAGCGCGTCACAGAGCTTTGCCTTTCAGAAAGAGCTTTGGTGGGAAAGCCAGTGACTGTTAAGGTCAGGCATCCATGTGCACTGATGACAATCCTTTTGAATAAACATGAAGCCAGATTTTCAGAGAAATATATTTTAGAAAACCATTGTTTTCTCTCTCTCTTTTAAATATATTTTTATTGATTTCAGAGAGGAAAGGAGAGGGGGAAAGAGATGGAAACACCAATGATGAGAGAGAATCATTGATCGGCTGCCTCCTGCACACCCCAAGTGCGGATCGAGCCTGCAACCCAGGCATGTGCCCTGATCAGAAATTGAACTATGACCTCCTGGTTCATAGGTCAATGCTCAACCACTGAACCACACCAGCTGGTTAAGTATTGTTTTCTAATCCAAGTCTGAAAATACCCATGGTTGACATCCATCATCATAGCAACAGTGCTACTTGGTGCTCATGGCTGCCAGAAATCAGGAAAGCTCCCTTCAGTGCCAGCTTTTCTCTCTTTTTTTAAATCATTGTAAAGTCTAGGCAGGTGATGAGCAGAAGCCAACATCAGGATAATGATTTATCTATTAACAGCTGCAGACTCTGCAGCCACTCTAAGCACTAAGAGGCATCACCAATACTATCATATCCGTGACAGAGTCAGAGGTACAAGTTGTATTTTAAATAGCAGGCAACACTTCACATTTATGGAGTGATCATGGGAAATAACTATTTTTTTCTGAGCACTTTTGGTTACACTAATGGGTTAGTGGATTATTGTTAATATTTCAATGGTTTGAAATACAGTTCAATTTAGAGTTCATTGTACAAATAAGCTATATACCGTAAACACACAGCTTTAAACAGGAACACATTACAGAGATGTCTGGGGATAAAAGTAGGGGTGAGAGTCTATTTTCTTTCTTCTGCCAATGCTCCATCATCAATTGTACTCAGTTGCTAGTTTAACACCATCCCTGATTCGCCTGTGTGCATGTGTGTTCTGTTCAGTGCAACAAATATGTATCAAGTACCCCCTAAGTTTCAAACACAAGGCTACATGCTGAAGTTACAAAGATGAGCAAGACACTTCCTGAACTTATGGAGGTCAAGTTTATAAACAAGATGTTCAGAGAAGCATTTGTCATTCCTATTTACTCCTATATTGCTTCACCTGAGAGTCACCTTTGGTGAAGTCCCTTATCTTCAAATCTACTTTCCATCATTGTCCCCATCTAGACATTTCAGCTTCAGTACTTTATTTATTTGTTTTTTTAATCCTCACTCAAGGATATGTCCATTGACTTCAAAGAGAGATGAAGGTAGAGAAAAAGAGAGAGAGAGAGAGAGTGAGAGAGAGAGAGAGAGAGAGTGAGAGAGAGAGAGAGAGAGAGAGAGAGAGATGAGAAACATCATTTGGTTGCCTCCTGAATATGCCCTGACCAGGATCAAACTTTTTTAACTGAGCCACCCAGCCAAGACTCAGCTTGGGTGCTTCAAAACAGTACACTGTGAAATATAAAACTCAAAATATACCCAGTCTTTCTCTGTATGAAGTAGAAATGCTTCCCTTTATTTTATATTTTGATTTTTAAAATATATTTTTATTTATTTCAGAGGGGAAGGGAGAGAGCTAGAAACATCAATGATGAGAGAGAATCATCCATTAATTGCATCTTGCACGCCCCACACTGGGGATCGAGCCCACAATCCAGGCATGTGCCCTGACTAGAAATTGAACTGCAACCTCTCAGTTCATAGGTCAATGCTCAATCACTGAGCCATGCTAGCCAGGTGAAATGCTCCCCTTTAAAAAGCAGCAATTTAAGCAGCCAGGAGAGAAGAGTGCTGTGTTATGAGACAGAGAGGAGAGGAGGAAAGAAGCCAGGGAGACCCACCAAACAACTCTGTTTTAAGTTAAACTTCCAAGAAATGAGTTCAGAACTCAGTGCTAGAGTTGATGAGTAACTGCAGAGACCTGCCATTGTTTTTTGTTTGTTTGTTTGTTTTTTAAATATACTCTATTGATATTTTACAGAGAGGAAGGGAGAGGGATAGAGAGCTAGAAACATCGATGAGAGAGAAACATCGATCAGCTGCCTCCTGCACAGCCCCTACTGGGGATGTGCCCGCAACCAAGGTACATGCCCTTGACCGGAATCGAAACCAGGACCCTTCAGTCCACAGGCTGACGCTCTAGCCACTGAGCCAAACTGGTTTCAGCAAGACCTGCCATTATTAGCATCCTGAGCAGATCAGCAGGTGCCAGACACTCTGCTATTCCCCAAAACACCTCAAGTATGCTAAGAAGGCAAGTTACTTGGAACAAACCTTAGCCTGCAGCCAAGGGCAAATCTGCTGGAATAATTCCTCTAATTCTACCACACATATCAATACCTGTAACAGGATAATTACAGAGGCAACTGGAAAACAAGCGATTATATATTATAGTGGTGAATTTTATCTTTCCCTGGATAAGAGTCCAGCTACTGGGGAGAGAGAGCCTTCTCTACCCTGAAAAATAATTTTGCTCTTGTGACTGTTGAACTGACAGTGTAATACTAAGCTAAACTGGTTTAAAAGATGAAGATGATGCTTTGAGGCAGTCACCAGACTGATAGATCACCTCCCTTTCCTGTTGTTCACATATTGCCAGTGGTCATATTATCATTGTAATTAGCTAGTTAATGTTAATAGTAGGAAGAGAGCAAAGGGGAGGCCAGACACTATAAGCATGGTCATCTGGGCAGCTTCCCCAGGAGGCTACAGCGTCACGTGCCAAGGGAACCGCTGGTCCACTCCCTGCAGATCACGGGGATTGAACAAAGGGGGAGAGGGGCACGTACACAGTAAAGTTGGGGTGACCAGACTTTTGAGACCAGTAAAAGGCACTTCATTTTGCAGAATTGGGGACCATATTTTATTCTAAAGAAAGAGGCAAACGACACAAGATCATGTTGTCTCACACACACCTGTGACGTGATTAGATTATATCTTGGAGGTGGGCATGTGGGCTCCAGCATCACACATCAGAACATAAGCCAGGGCAGTCAAGACAGAATCAGTGGAATGCAACCTGGCCACAAGGCCGTGTCGGAGGAGCTGTGCATGGGACAACCATGCTGGGTCCTCATGAGAGAGGAAGTCTGCACTCCCCATTCAATCAGGGCACGGGGCGTGGAGCAAGGCATCCAAGCTGCCTCCTCTGGTAATGGAAGGAAAGGTCATTAGATTATGTTGTGAGGTGGCTAAACCCCCACTTACCCATAGAAATTTTGAAGTGTACTAGACAAAATACTTTCAAAGTCAAGCATTCTATAGCTCAGGCATTAATCTTACATAACACAATTTTATCAGTTGGATTTTGAAAAGTGTTTCTAACCACAGTAAATCCCTTTTCAGCAATTTAGCAAAATTAAAGTGATTTACAAAATAAGTGAAGAGATACATTATGTTGTTTGTCATCATTTTCCCAAACCACTAGGGTTACAAAGAAGCATAAATATTTTAAAAGTGCTCAGGATAGTTTAATTCTGTCTTTGGCAATTTATAATTTTACAAGACACAGATTACCGAGATGTATTCTAGCAATCACTAATTGTTTTTAGATTATACGTTAATATATTCATTTCATAATTGTAAGTAAAAGAATGCATACTAATGTTCAAAGCTGTGGTCCTTTTGCATAACTTAACTAATTTTAATGGTTGAAAACTTAATTAAGTAGATTCGAAGTGAAATCAGCTTTGGTGATAAATGTGCTTACCTTTAATCAAAATGGACAGTAGTTTCATGCCATAATGAACTACTAGATCCATGGCTTCAACTATTTTTTACCCTATTCAGACCTGCAATCCATTAATCCTACCACTTTTTCACTAGGCCCCTGCGCCCCTCTCCCCCCGCCATGTCCTCCCTTTCCCCCAACGAGCATACAGTGTATGGATCATTGTTAAATCACACCATTGCATATAGCTTCAACTCTGTAGCCCACTCTGCCTGCATTGTATTTGTCTGGCCAAGACTCCACCTTGTTGAATCCAGTGTTGCAGGTCCCCTGCACCAGGCAAGCTGCTGGCTGTGGCTGGAAACACACACAGGGACATGCTGCTGGCCTCAAACCAGAGCTGTGTTCTTGGGCTGCTCATCAAGTCTACATTTCCTTGTCCATTCACTTCTTTTTCTTATGTGTTTTTCATACTTGGCTATGTCACGGGCCTCTAATCTTTCCATACCATCCTATCCCTCATCTGAATACTTTGCTTCTTATTTCCTTGAAAAACCAAAAGCAGTCAGAAATGAATATCCTTCAGCACCTGCTCTCAGAAGCATTCATCTATATGCAGTTGGCCCATGGCTTCAAACCTTCCCTCCTGTTACTACAGAGTGACTGGCCATGCCCCATCCAGAGTAAACTATTCATTGCACACACACACCCCTCTTTCCTATCCAATGTGATTATTCCACCAATTCTTCCTTCTTTCTCCAACATCATCATTTCCCCTCCCTACTGGATCATTTCCAAAAGCATGCAAATGTGCTATTATTTTTCCCATCTTAAAACAATAACTCTCTTACTCTCAGCTCTCCCTCCAGTTTTCTCCCCACCTCTCTGCTCCCTTTTATAGAGAAACTTGTCAAAAGTTGTCTTTAAAGGACTAATTTCACTCTCTCCCCTACTACTCTCTTTTGAATCCATTCCAATCAAGCTATCGCCTCCCTGAACCATTGATACAGCTCTTGTGAATGCCACCAGTAAATTCACATTGCTAAATGCAATGGTCAGTTCTCCATCTTCATTCATTTGACCTGTGCACAGCATTTGATACATTGATCACTCTCTCTTCCTTCATGTCCTGTTCATTTGGCTCCCAGAACCCCTCACTCTCTCATTTCCTTCCTGTCTCATAGCAGCCCTTGTCTTTGCCAGTTTTTCCTCATCTTCCTGGCCTCTAAATGTTAGCATGCCTGGGACTCTGCCTTAGCCTTTATTGTCTCTAACCACACTCACTTCCTAAGTCAAATGTACTTAACACACTTTTTATATACAAACCATGTGGGGAGGTTTTTAAAGATACCTGTGCCTGGGACCCACCTCAGACCAATTAGAGAAGAGTGTCTAAGGGTGGGGGTGGGCACCGGTTGAGAATCACTGTTATATATGATTTCCTCCAGCCTCATAGCCTTGAATGCCGTCTAAGAACTGATACCGTCAAATGCATATCCTCACAGATCTTGCCCCTGAACTCTACACTGGAATGTCCAACTGCCCACTGGACTTTCATGCCTGGATGTCTAATAGCATTTCAGAATTCACAGAATGTCTGAGCCCACCCTGTCCAAACTTGCTTCTGTCGTTCTCTCCATGCCAGTAAAGGACAACTCCATCTTCCAGCTGCTCAAGCCCAAATCCTGTCATTTCTATCTCTGCAATAGTTGGAAAACCTGTCACTTCTCACCACCTTTCTTACTCCCCGCTGCTCCATAACTCCACCACTTTTCCCCAGACATGCCCATGGCTTGCTCCCTACTTCCTTTGATTCATTGCCCAGATATCATCTACTCAGGGAGGCCTTCCCTGACCACACTATTTAAAATCGCACCCTCTTCTCACACTGCATGCCCTCCTGCTGTTCCCTGCTTTATTTTACTCCATTGCATTTACCACAATCTGATACACTACATCTTTATTCAGTTGATTATTAATTTTGTCTCTCCCTTAGAATACAGCTCAAGAGGGCCCAGCACTGAAACACAACCTACAACATGAACATAAATGAATGATTAAATCTTTTATATCTTCTGGAAATAAAATCATATAACTGAATCAAGAGAAAAATAATGTGATCACTTTCAACAAGAAGGAAGAGCTGACCCAAACAGCGATTGGGCACCACTTTTTGAAGTTATCCACTGGTTTGATGATACAGATAAAACATTTTGGCATATAACTATGCCTCCTCCAAAAAGTGCTGTATGTGAAGAGTATGTTATTTCAATATAAATCATGTCTGGAATATTTCTTGCCGTGATCTAACTCAATGTCTCGCACTGCTCAGAGCCAACCTGTCTCATAAGTCAGCCTTCTTGTTTGAGAGCCTTGCTGCCAGGAAGAAAGCAGAGGACACCTGTGCCTCTTTACTGTGACAGCATGCATCTGTGTTACCGGTAACTCCTCTGCACTCGCTCTAGCAGCAGCTGAACCCTGTGCCCTGCGCAATCTGGCTCCCGCGGTGCCTCTGCGGGAGTCTGATAAGAAACAGTGGAAAACACCATGCCTTTATGTGGCTGCAAATCAAGATTTTGCTGTGTCCCTCAACCCCTCCAGCAGAAACATCGGCATCACAATACGAATCTTCTTATACCTGTGTTTATTTGATATATCACAAAATAGAGGCTAGCCACATAAAGCAGAGAGAGTTTTAAAAGCCTATTTTATAATCAACGGTCGATTTATATCTAATGGCGAAGTCTTTGATACTGAACATTTATTTAGAAATTATCAAAGAGAATTAGTTTCCTAATTTTTAAAGGCAATTGTGCATATCTGACAGGGCAGAAGATGTATAGCTCACTGAAACCTATCCACATCCTCCTAGGGAGACTATAATCAGGCAAAAGTATATTAACTTCTCAAGATGCCAAGGCATGAGCATGTCTCATTCACACAACATTCACCAGTTCTAGCTCTGGAGAGAGTGGTGCCCATGGATGGAAACCACTGACTGAGGGTCTAAGGCAGGGCTGGGGAACCTTTTTTTCTGCCTAGGGCCATTTGTATATTTATAACATCATTCGCAGGCCATACAAAATTATCAACTTAAAAATTAGCTGCTATATTTGGTCAAACATTTTATTAACTCGCCCCTACTGCCTTGGCAGGGCCAGACCGAGTGATTTCCAGGGCCTTATGCGGCCCGCGGGCTGGATGTTCCCCTGGTCTAAGGGAACTGGTCTAAGGGAACTGGTCTAAGAATGTTAAAATAAATAATAGAATTTCACTCATCAGGGCATATAAAAACCAAAATTTTTATATGTCCTGATGCTATAAAAGCCTATATACAATTAATGTGAACAATCAAACAGGATGCAGTAATACAGGTGGGGTTTATTAAGTCCTTCTGTCTATTGCCAGCTACAGAGAAGATGGCCACCGAGCCCTCTGCCTTGCATGTGACTACATCTCATAAAAGCCTGAGAAACTTCACTTAAGGATCCAATGAGAGGCTGATATTTCTGAGTAAAATGTGTGCCCTTTGTACAAACCTTTGTCACTTGCATTCAGTTTAGGCTGTTTACTTGCTTAGTCGGGGTTGGTTTCATTCTGAAATGCTGGAAATCTGACCTGAAGTACTGAATGTTAATGACAAACTCTGGGAAGAACAACTGAAAATAGTTATCCTTGGCTATTTCTATCCTAACAATTAATTGTATGTAAATGAATGTGTAAATAGCTTTACTGAGTACTGTCATTAGAAATTAAACCTTACTTTAGTTAGCTGACTTTTCTGAAATGCTATTTTTTTCTTCCCTCACCCCACTTTCCCTCTGGTAATCACCACACTGTTGTTTGTGTCTATTCTATGAGTTGTTGGTGTGTTTTTTTCTTAATCCCTTCACCTTTTGCACCCAGCCACTCTCCCCTCGCACAGCTTTCATTCTGTTTCTACTTTGTTTGTTAGTTTATTTTGTGTAAAAAGGAAGAAAATATTACCTTTTGCAACAGCATGGATGGACCTGGAAAGCATTATACTAAGTGAAATAAGGCAATCATAGAAAGACAAGTACCATGCTAAATGCTGTGTTTTAGGGAAGCTTGTGGTTGAGAACCCTGGAAGCAAGCTTGGTGAGGACATGAAAGTGCTTAGGTTACAGATCAAGACAAAGCGGTTTTGAAATTAGAAAAGGAAGGAAAAAGCACATAATTAACTTGCTAATTGTTTCTCTTAATGTGAATGCTAGCCACTGGAGATATTTTAGCGGAGGTAAATGAAGCTCTTTGCAGTCTTGGCCAGGCTAGCGCAATGCAGTCTTTGCGGGGATTGTCCCCATGAGGCAGGCAGCTCAGTCAGCCCCTGCAGCTTTTTCTCTCTAGAAGTTGAGAGCAAACTTTTTCTCCTACAAGTTGAGAGTGAGACTTAGCCGTCATGTTTAAATTTCTTTCTCTTTCTACTTTTTCCTACGTAGAACTACGTGACCTTTCCAGTTTCATGCTGGGGGTGCTCTCCTCCTTTCCAAGCCCTTGCCTTTTGGAAGGTAGCAAGGATCACTCTCCTCTTACATGTTCCAGGCCAATTGATCGCACTCTGCTGCTCCTACAATTGCTGACCACAAATACTTGCAGTATCTCTCCAGAATTAAATTTAGGGAGTTGAATGCTTTTTTCCCAAATGAAAAAATGCCATCATATAAAGATCCTGGAAAAAAAAAAAAGTCACTGACCTTCTCAGAAAAGCTGAATAACATTGGAGGGGAAGGCGTTTTTTTCTGGCCCAAAAGAGTCTGCAAGTGCTTGTGGACAGATCATTGCCATTGATCTCTAGGGCCTAGCATATAGCCTGGGATACTAAAGATACTCAATGCATGTTGTTTAGAATGGGAATTTAAAAGTGACATATTGGTTTTGCTGCTACTATTACTCTTGCTACTATTGGCAAATGATTATTGATTACTACTGAGTTTTCATAGTAGTTATTGAATCCTCCCAACAATCTGAGGTTAGGGTTAGAAGCTTGAAAAGACCTCACCATTGAAGGAGTGGTAGCTGACATGTCATTCAAATTCCCCATACTTAGGAAGGCACAGTGAACTTGTAATTGATCAATTTTGGGGGGTAAGGATAGGAGGAGATATTAGGGTTAAGCCAATGATTGAAGATAAGGGATAGAGTCTGTGTTCAAAATAGGGCAGCTGCATTGTGCTAATAGCTTATCAGTGGTCAAAGGTTAAGAACGAAGTCCCAGTTCCATCAAAGAATTTGACTGAAAATTAAGGAGGATAGAATTTCCATCTTGTACAGGATCACCTGTGGGGTTAAGAAGGAGGCTGCAGCTCATGGAGCTGCCTCAGGTAAGCCAGAAATTGTGAAAGCAGCTGCAAAAGCTCAGTTAACCTAGACTCTAGGTCCTAGAGTATTGAATACATGGTATAGAAGAGTGGTTAAGACCCTTGATTTTAGAGCCAGACTGCCTGAGTAAGAATCCTGGCCAATTGCTACCTGTTGGGTCAATTACGTAACTTCTCTGTGCCTGAGCATTCTCAACTATAAAATATGGATATTCACTACCTCATAGAGTTATATGCATTAATGAAATAATGTATGCAAAACTTAATCTGCCTGGCACAGAGTAAGCAGTAAATAAACCCTGGCCAGAGTTTGGCTGAGTCCTCACCCTTGTAACTAAAAAACTGCAGGTTCAGCTGTGCCACAATAAAAGCCAAACTCATGAGGCAGGTGCTTGTGCAAAAGGAAAGAGGTTTTATTCAGGTGCCAGATGACCTGGAAGAATGGTGGACTTCCATCTCAAAGACTATCCCCCTTCCTGCTCAAGCCCTTGGTTCTTATAGGGATAGGGTGGGGAGGCCTTTTTTCTATCTAATTATCTTGCTAGCTTCTGGCATGCTCAGGCCTTATCCATTCATCTTTCTAGCTTTTGGCACCCTTGGTGTAAGAACCTCTCCCCTGCACCATCTTGGCCAATGGGAGAGTCTCTCTAGCACTCCAACTAACTAAGTTAACAATTCCCCCTTTAAAACTCTGGACCCTTGAAATCTTACAAGGGTAAATGGATGGAGTTATCATCTTCTGTAGTTTCTTCCTGCTATCAGGGGTTCAATCTTACCTATCCTCAGGTCCAGAGATTCTTGCTATCTACTAAAAGAAGAAGGGGTCAAGAAAGGAGGAAAGCCTTTATGCAAGGGAGAAGGATTGCTGTCTTTGGAAAGTGCCCTTTGTGATGCGTTTTCGATGGGCCTGACAGATTCTTTCTAAAAATTCAGAAGGATCTTTGTTTGGTGCCTGTTGAACAGGGCATGTCATTTTCAGGCTCTTTTGTTTAGGGTCTCCTTTCTTAAGCCCTTCCAATATGCACCTTTTGTAATATTCTAGGAAGGCTAGGTTCCCACTATGTGGCTCCCTGTTGGATTCTGTCAAGGGGACTGATTTTCATGATGGAAGTGATGAGCCTCTTCATTAACCTTATCTATAACTAGCTGCCTTGCATCTGCCATTAGTAGGATATTAAGGAGAGGCTGTATACCTTCCCAGTTTTGATGGTGAGTGGCAAAAATGGAGGTGATAAGATCTGCCATTTTCTGACGATGGACCCTATATGAGGGGTTGAGATTCTTCCAGTTCAGTAAATCTGAAGTGCAAAATGGAATATGGGCCCATAGTGGCCAGCAGACTGGCCTTCCTAGTTTATTCCACCTATAGGGTATTGCCACAAAGGTAACTATCCTGCTCCAGGTAGAGATACTCCCTAGCCAAATTGGGTGCCCTGCTGGAATTTCAAGGGGAAGACCATTCTTTGTCATACAGGGGTGGGGCTGTCACCCCTCTGGGCCCTATCTCAGGGGAATCTAGCAGTGGGGGTGGTGGTGGGGAAATCTTCCTGCTGCTAATCCTGGGTCCCTAGGTTCAGGGCATTAAAAGACTCATCTCCTCATTTTCTTTTCTTCCTGTGTCTTACTATCAGGGAAGGGTTTTGAAGCCAATTCCCTTCTCTGCATGATTAGTTTGTTCCCTTTCTTTGCTGAATCTTTATTATGTAATGACATAAACACCTGGACATAAGATATTTTGTCCCATTTCCCTGACTGTTGGCAAAACAATTCCAATTATATGATGGTGTGGTAATTTAGGGAAACATTTAGGGGCCATTTTCCCCATAGTCTAAAGTATACATAGGCCAAGCAGCGTTACAATAGAAAACAACTCCTTCTTAGTCATTTGATCACAGCTGTACATGGACCAATTTGCTAAAATTCAGCCTCGTGGGCTCCCCTTAGGAGTTGAAACAGAACAACCCTGATGGCACAAAAGTACAAACCCCAAACCATAACCATAGAAAGGCCCCAGACAAAGTGAAAACTTATCAACAAAACTTGGATCCTTAATTCCATTAGTCCAAATGAGCACTCACAAGCAAGTCCTAGCATCATATCTCCTGCTAACTGATACCGCAAGTGGTCCTGACTGGACCCAAAGGACATAAAGCCCATGCAGCACAAAGCCCAAATAGCAGGGATAGAGGGCCCCTAGTGTGCATGCTGGTTTGACTTACCCTAGGGGAGTCCATCTGCTCCCCAGAAACCTGTTTCCTTTAACCAGCCAAATGTTTCAGGCTGATGATACCTTGAGGAGTGCAGATAAATTCCCAGAGAAAAGTTCTTGGCAGCTGCTGCGCAGTCCTCACAGTCCTGCTCAGGGGTCAACATGTGACAGGCAGCTGGGACCCCAGATCAGCCCTCCAGGACTTACCAAGATCCATGCTGTCCTTGCAGAGTCTCAAAAAAACTGTAACTGAAAAAAATGCATGTTTGTCTGCCTGCCACAATGAAAGCCACACCTGTGAGGGAGGTGCTGGTGCAAAAGGAAAGAGGTTTTCTTCAGGTGTGGCACAACCTGGGAGAACAGTGGACTCCTGTCTCAAAGATCATCTCCCCTTCCTATTTTTTTCTATCCAATTATCTTGCTAGCTTTTGGTGCACTGGGGTCCTGTCCCCTCATCTTTCTAGCTTTTGGTGTGCTGGAGACCTATCCATTCTCTTTCTACCTTTCTGCATGTTCAGGCCCTCTCATTCATCTTTCTAGCTTTTGGTATGCTTAGTGTAAGATTACCTTCCCTTGTGACATCTTGGCCAATGATGGAGATTCCTTGGTGCTCCAATTGACTGTCTACAGTAATACTTTTGCACCACTCCTTGGTGTTGCTCTATGCATTTACTGGTGTTTCTTGAAGTATGTGTGTTTGGTGGGAGCAGGTGGCCAGAAGTGGGTTATGGAAAAGACTCATTATGGCTTATATTATATACTTTTATTAAGAAGCCAGAGGGCAAAGAAAACATAGAATATAACAATATGGAATTTGAAACTCAAAATACCCAAACCTTGAGAAGTCAGTCTCTATGATCAGTTAGTAGCAAAATCAGAAAAGCAGCAAAACATCTAGAGATGCCTCCACCTTCAGATAAATTCCCTCCTCTGGATATAGTTAGCATGTTCCCTCAGCCACCCCACTCTGGACATGTGAAAGTCTGCACAGAAGGTAATCAACTGGAAAGAATCAAGGGAAAAATCCAGCCCAGCAGTTCACAATATTGGGCCCCATTTGAAGGATACTGTCTTCTTCAGGCTGTGCCCAGATGTTGACAAAATATTGACAAAGTATTTATAAAATAGAAAGGCAAATATCTAAAAACATTTTGGGAGTATGTTCCATGAAAACATTTCATAGGCATGTGAAAAACAAAATGGCTCATTTGAAAGTTCTTGGTGGCAGTGGCACTGGTCTTCCCAATATGGCAGCCACAACTCACCCTCTTCTCCCTCTCAAGAAACCATTTCAGAGATGAGTTGGTGAGAATGACATCACAGGGCTAAACTTATCTATGCCACAACCACAAATTGTTTGCAAATTGTCAGGATCTTATTTCTAGTAGCAATAAATTATTTTCCTCAGAATCGATTGAGACACACCAGTGTGAAAAAATAACATGGTTTGGAACTCCCACCTCGTCTGATACTTTCCTTTGATAGTGGATAAAGTTGGTACTCAGAAAACATAAATAAATAGCTCGAGGTCACACAGTGAGCAAGGAACAAAATCACCAACCAGTTGAAATCAAGTCTGCTGATTTGAGTCCACTGCTCTACGCGACACATAACATTTCCCTCAGCAGAGGCCTGACATGTTATTCAAGAATAACAATTTAGCAGTGCTGAATGCGACTCACTTTTCCTCCAAGATATCTACCACCAACCAACTAAGAAGAATCATCTAGTCCCCATTTAGCCACTGGATCACCTTTTAGCAGAGGAGTGGCTATAATGCTATTTCGAAATATGTGCTACTTATTCCAAAACCTACATTTCATGTTCACACATTAAGCTGCAAATATACATACCCTGAAGTAAAATACATTTACAAAATATTTGAGCTCAGCATTACCAAGAAAAAACTTGTGGTTTTACAGAATTATTTATTATAGCATAGAATAATTTTAATTCCAATGACAAGACTGCCTACAGCAATGTTTAATATTCATTCAGTTTTACTCAGGCAGAAAATTGACATTAGAACAGGTCTACTTTTATAAAAGGCTTCTAGCTTTTCCAAAGGGAAGACAGTTTTTCAAACATTATTCAAAAATATGCTCAGAAAGTGTATCCCCAATCTGTGATATCAAAGTGATACCTTTTTGTTAGCTACCACAGCCAATAAAGTGTGCTTTGCAACCACCCTGTGTAGCAGGCTTGAGAGCTGGGTGACTTTGCTAATAAAGAGGACAGGCAGCTTGGGCCCTGCCCTGTGTCCTAGACGTAGGTTGCAGGAGAAATGAAGGATCTTCCTCCGGAGTGAATTGACAGCCATTTATTTGTTCAATGTCTAGGCTGCAGATGTTGGAAAATGTCAACCTTCAGAAGGAACAAGGAACTAACCACTGCAGCTTGACAAAGGCAGACTGCCAAGAGAGTCATGGTTTGGTGACAGATGGACACATTTTTTTTTTAAATCCCCATACAAAGACATATACAGACAAGGACAGAAATTAAGGCAAATATGTGAGCAGTGTATTGAGTGGCACTGTGCCCTTGGGTCAGGGCAATCTTTGCACAGGCTTTGCTCAGCCTATTTGCTGGTCTATCTCTGAATCCTTCAGGCCAAGACTGGCTTAACCGAGCAGCTGTCCAGCTGGGCTGCTTTCTCAGTAATAAACAAAACCATGTGGTGTGGAGGTATTTGAGGGTTGAGAAAGGGTGAAAAACACTGAAACAAACAGGCCTGAACCAGAGAGAAATAAGGAAACACATGGAAGTGCATACTGAGATTGCACCAACGACAAGAGCCCCATCGTACCAGGCTTGCAAGTCTTGCTTCTGTTGCGGCGTGAGGGCTTATGGACTACAGAACACAAAGGTTTGAAAATGTGGTCATGCCAGGAGGCTCAGGTGAACAGAGAGTGAGGGAGGTGCCAGAGGACCTCTTGTAGTACCCTCCCTCCTAAGCCAGGGTAGTATGCCTGTGGGGTGGGTACCTCCTCTCATTAGAGAAAGATCTATTTGGGGCAAAGGTAAACCAGCAGTCCCTTAGGAAATCAGCAAAATGAAATCAACCCCCTTGACCACCTGAGTTCCCATTAAGGAGGGGATTTCTTGCCCTTTGGAATAATAAAAGGTGGGCATAACAATAAGACATATTAGGTCCTTATCTAGCAAGGAGAGAAACTTGCTACAATATAAAATTTTACTTTACTAAAATTTCACCTGCTTTTATTTTAGTGCTTTTTAATCAGTGGAATAGAATCATTCAGACCCAATGGAGGAATTTTCCTTGAGACTTGATCAACATGGAGCAACTATGTGATATTGGATCAGCGGATAAGCAACTTCTATTGAGATGGGAAGATTTATTTAATGAAGACAGCAGTGTTTTTCTCCCTGAAATCATATATGATATAATGCAATTATAAGTAGAATTCCAAAGAGCTGTGTGTTTGGCATGGCAAGGCTATTTTACTTATTTTATTTTTGAAACTGGATAAAGTAATTTTATGTTCACATGGAAGAATAAATCTTTAAGAGTATTATGAAATTACAAGAGAGAAATAGAGCATATTGTGTTTGAGAATGAGGATGTAGTTGATTTGCCTTACCCACTATAAATTTATTTTAAAGTTTTTTGATCAAACCAGCAGAGGAGCAATAGATTGATAGTAAAAGAATTGCAATGTGTGTCATTATTTGTAGTGACGTGCTTTCCAAAAAAATCTCTGCAAATAACCTGGTATCCATCAACTGACAAGTGACTAAATAAATTATGGTACATTGTACTGTAAAATATGTAAAATATGCAAAATATGAAATGGTATATAGCTATTAAGAAAAATGAGCAAGATTTATAGCTACTGACATGGAAAGAAATCAATGATACCTTATTTGTGAGAAAAAGCCAGTTATATAGAAATGAATGGTGATGATTAACTTTATGTGTCAGTTTGGCTAAGCTATGGTGCTCAGATATTTGGTCAAACACTAGCCTGGATGTTGCTGTGAAGATACTATTTAGTTGTGATTAACATTTAAATAAGTAGACTTGGAGCAAAGCAGATGGCCCTCCAATATTGTGGGTGGGCCTCATTCAATCAGTTGAAGGCTGTAAGCAGAAAAGACTGAAGTCATCAAAGGAAGAAGGAATTCTGGCTCCAGAATATCTGCAAACCCATGACTGTAGCATCACTCATCCTTGGGTTCCAACCTGCCACCCTGCCCTGCATATTTCAAATTTGCCAGCCTTCACAATCATGTGAGCCAATTCCTTAAACTAAATCTTTCTCTCTCTATGTGTGCCTATACATACTATTGATTCTTTTTTCTCTGGGAAACCCTAACTAATATATGCATATGATATTTCCATAGCTGCAGACAAACAAAAGTTCTATGCACATGAATCTATATTTGTATAGGTGAGTATGAACATGAAGAAAATTGAGACAGAATTTGCACCAAGCTGAAAATACTTGTGCGTGTGTGAGCATGCTGGGGAAGAGAAGAAAGGGAGAAAAATCTAGAGCAAAATGGAAATAGCATGATACAAAAGAAAGTACAATAAAACTGCAAGAATAAAAAATTAAACACGTATGAAAGTAAAAACATGAGTCAACTAAATTTTAAAACAATCAGTTGCGACCAGATAGTGAAAGGCCTTTCACACCAGACTGAAGGGCATCGCCTCGCCCTATACACAATGGAGGCTCATTAAATGTTTGAAGCACACACATAACAATGATTTGAGGTGAATCTGTCAAGATAAGCTCATTTCAGGGGGGTGTAGAAGCATAGTATTTAGGAGCTTGGGCTTTCACATCAGGCAGTTCTGAGTTCACATCCTAGCTCTACCACTTACTTGACTGTGATCTTCTTCCCGTGATTTAATTCCTCTGAGTTCCAGTGTCTTCACCATACAATGGGAGTAATAATAATACCAACATCACAAGGTTTTAGTAAATATCCAAAGAGTTATTTTTGTGAAATGCTATATGCTGTCAGAGTAAAGAATTAAAAACAACAATTGTTTGTTGGTTTTGGTTTTGTGTGTGTGTGAGAGAGGCAGTGAGATTACCAGGGATTATTGAAAGAGTCCAAGGAAATTTTGCAAAGGGTAGTTCAGTGGTTAGTAGAACAGTTCATGCAGCCAGAGTAACATAAGTTGATGTGTGTTTGAGTGTGTCTTTGAGCCTACACACGTGTGCCTGGCACACTTAGAGGGAAGATGCCATGGCAGTAGGAATGAATGGAGAGGAGGATCTCAAAGATAAAATCTACAAGATTATTTCAATATCAAGGATGACTGTGAAGTGTCTGGACAGTGATGTTAAGATAAAACATCATTCTTTTCCTTCACTTCTCTTCTTGCAAGTTCCTGTCCTCTTTCAAAAAACACACTTGAACCATTTCACTTGTCCAAAGTGTTTCCTGGTTGACTTCGACACACTATATTAGGAGACCTGGGTACTCTGTTTTTGCACTACATTAACTTGTGCTCACGTGAATATTGTGGGTGAATGTGCACATTATAAACACACAATTAAATTATGGACTTCTGGGAAGAGGTACAGTCTCCCAACTTTATTCCCTTAACAAATCTTTATTTAGTTCCTATCATGTATCAACTGTTTCAGTTGCTGGAGACATAAGGAACAAAAACAAAGTCCCTCTTCTCATGGAGCTCATATTTGGTTTGGAAGGTAAACATTCAACAAGTAAAAATATGGTGATGGTGATGAGTGGTATGAAGAAAAATGAAACAAGAAGAGCAATGGAAAAATGACAAGATGGAAGAAATGCTGTTTTGAATGAGTTGATCAGGAAGGTCTCTGCCAAGTGTACATGGCAGATGTCTCCCGCCCTTGGCTGCTACATTCCTTAAAAAAATAGCCCATGTTTATGCATGCTCTGCTTTTAAGCCATTAAACTCAGACCTTAACAACATTCAATTTGCCTCCCAATTGCAAATCCAATGTCTGTTTTTAATATAGGATGGGGCAAAAGTAGGTTTATAGTTGTTCATTTGGAAAATGATACAATAATTCATAAATAATAATACAAGAATAAACTCTGTTTTGAATACTCACATCTGTAAATCTACTTTTGCCCCACCCTGTATTTATTTTTTCAGACTCTTGGCATCCCTTAATATTGCCTTTGACCATGGCTTTCATTTTTCACCTATTTATAACCAAGTTCCAGCAAGTATTAGCTCCATGACCCTGAACAAGTTGATTAATGTCTCTGTTTTTCAGTTTCCTCATCTGTGAAGTTGGGAAAGTCATTATAGCTGCATATGTTGTTTTGAGGGTCATCAGAGATAAGCACTCAATAAATATTAGTTATTGTTATAACCCAAAGCAAATTTCATATTTATAGCCTTATCCCAAATGATAGAAAGTCATGTGGAGATTGCTAGCTTGGCAAGAGAGCTCAAAATACATTATTAATTACCCCTCCCCCCCCTCACACACACGCTAGAGAAATTCCTCTAGTAAAACTGTATTTTACCCATTAATTTTATTTATATATGATTTATGCACTGCCTTCCTCCAATGAGTTAATAAGTTTCAGGACATTTTCAGAAAATTCAGAACTAATGTGATTTAAAAAGAACAACACTGATGAAGTTTTATATCACTTGCTTTTAGGAGACATGGAAAACCCGTCTAAGTCACTCCGGTATTATTTAATGCCTTAGTTTCTGGCTAAGCCAGTAGTTTTCAATTCTGATTTCACTTTATGGTCACTGAGGGCTTTAAAAAATACCTCTGGCCCAGCCCCGCCCCAAGCAGTTAATTCAGAAACTTGAGTATGGTGTCTGTGCACTGAGAGGATCACAAAGCTCCTTGGGGCTTATAAAACGCATCCAGATTGGGAAGCACAAAGCTAATACGTTTACCCCAAACGGAATCCCTGAGCACCCAAAGGTGCCCTGGAGGACTATAATGTCCACTTGCAAAAGTAGGATGACACAGAGAAGGATTTTTCCCTAATAACTTATCAATGTACCTTTATGATCTGAACTTCTTGTCTTCTAACTTCTATTTCTATTCAAAACTGTTTGGGTACAATATGAATACTTACAAAATGTCTCTACATTTTAAACTATAATATGGGAGGAAATGGAACTCCTGAGAGGCCTGCGGTGGCAAAGACAGAGGTAAAACTATATAGTTGGTCAAGGACAGAATGTACTTGGTCAGCATGAATCATCTCAGATGCCCATATGTGTCAATATGAACAACTTCTCATTTCTCTCTCTCCTGTCTCTCTCATCTACTCACAATTTTTGACCTGCAAATTTTTATTTTAAAATTTAACTTAAAATGTACAATAACTATAATTTATATTCAGAGTTCACTGAAATACATGTTCATTTTTAATAATAT
Source organism: Plecotus auritus (assembly GCF_963455305.1). Lineage (NCBI taxonomy): Eukaryota > Metazoa > Chordata > Mammalia > Chiroptera > Vespertilionidae > Plecotus > Plecotus auritus. The sequence goes on from NC_137770.1 coordinate 142,064,492, forward strand.
TTTTCTTTTCATTGAATTTATTGGGGTGACACTGGTTAACAAATTATACATGTTTCAGATGCACAATTCCACAAGACATCATCTGTAAACTATATTGTGTGTTCACCGCCCCAAGTCAAATCTCATTCCATCTCCATTTATTGCCCCCTTCACTCCTCCACTGTCCCTCACATAGGTAGGTAGGTAAATAAATAAGTAAATGCAGCTATAGGAATTCAAGAAAGTAGGTGGAGAGAAATTAGGTGTAAAATGCCACCCGACAATTTGGGAAGCACTGAGCATGGTGGGCTGCTCTGAATTCACCTACACACATCTGCATGCCTAGACTTGAACCTGCAGTCTAAGTGGGATTAGTCCTATTCACAGGCAGTGCAGAGATTTCATCCTTACAATATTGGTAAGTTTAGAGCCAAACTCTTATGACGGGTGCCAGGCTACCTACTTCTATTGTTTTCTATTGCTGTCATGACCAATTACCACAAACTTAATAGCTTTAACCAGCACAGCTTGTTTCTCATAGTTCCCTTGGTCAGAAATCCTGGTGGCTCAATTGGCTTCTCTGCTTCAAATCCCCCAAGGTAAAAATAAGGGGTTGACTGGTCTGGGGGTAAGAATCCACTTGCAGGGTTATTCCCACTTTGGAAGCTTCATTTTCATGTGGCTGTAGATGGGGCGCCTGTTTCCTTGCTGTCAGTCGGTGCCACTCTGAGATCCTCGGGCCACCTCATCATAAAGTCAGCATCTGTCTCCCAGCCAGTGAAGGCAGGCCGGGTCCTTCTCATTCTTTGAATCTCTCTGACTTCCCCTTCTGCCACATCTCTCTGACTCTAGCTGGAGGGAGTGCTCTCCTTTTAAAGATTCATGTGATTAGATTGGACCCACCTAGATAATCCAGGATTATCTCTCCATGTTAAGGTCAGTAATCTCAATTCTACAAGTCCACTTTGCCATGTAATGTGACATATTCCAGGGATTCGAGCATGGACATTTTTGGAGTACATTCTGCCATTCTCACAGTTCAGAGACCATAAAATGACTACCATAAACCCCCTGTGTCTGTTTACTTCATCATTTTATTTAAATTAATTAGAAATTTCACCAAGTCTGCCTTTCTTCATGAAGTTTTCATGCTCATGTAAGACACATAAGACACATTCCTTTGTCAGCCCATGCTGGCTACTATAACAAAAATACCACTGTCAGGGTGGCCTACAAGACAAACATTATTTCTCATAGTTCTGAAGGCTGGAAGTCTAAGATCAAGGCACTAGCAGATTCAAAGTCTGGTGAGGGCCCACTTCCTGGTTCAAAGATCACCATCTGCTCTCTGTGTCCTCACATGGCAGAAGGGGCAGAGCGCTCTGGTTCTCTTTCATAAGGGCACTAACCTCATTCATGAAGGCTCTGGTCTCATGACATAATCAAATCCCAAATGTCCCACCTCCAAATACCATCACAGTGGGGATTAGGTTTCAACATATGAATTAGTGGGGACTCAAGCATTCAGTCTGTTGTCCCTGCCAAGAACTCTGGAGGCAGGTTCCTTGTATAACATAGGAATATAAACCCTTTTCTAGGGGGAAAAAAGATATAAAAGAACTTAAAAAAAATGTTACTTATTCTTGACCTTTATTTTGCCCATAGCAATTTGAAAGCAAATCATATAGTTACAGTCTGCAAGATTACTACTATAACAATTCCTTTCTTTATTTTATTGCTATAGTAGAACTGTGTCTGTGTAATTCAAAAGACTGGATGCTTAAATTGTTTACAAATAAAGGAACATAGGAAGTACTTAAAATAACAATTCTTAACTCTAAAACTTTATTTGTTTAATCTATTTATTTTAAACATGATTGGTCCTGCATATAGACATTTCATTGCAATGTGTAATATTAATGTCATAAAATGACATACATTTTAAAGGTGGCAAGGGAATCCGGTTAGCTTTCACGTGGGTTACATAATGGAAATCACACTAAAATGAGGGCCAAAGTGAAACAGAATAGTTTCTCAGTAGGTTGGAAACAAGGATTGATGAACAATATTAAATTATCACCTAGTAGACCAGAGGTATAATTTTTAAAGATTTAATCATTAAGATCAGTTAAAGCTTACTGTCAAGATAAAAACAAACAAACAAAAAAAACACTAGGCATTTACCTCAGCCACATCAAGGAAGAGCAAGTCAGGGAGAACAGAGCAACAAGAAAGGATGGCCCTCCCTGGGCTGTGTGGCCCAGTTCCTAGGAGGGGGCCATGGAAGTCAGCGCATGAAAGGGGCCGAGTCCTGCTGCTCACCTTTACCCCTCTTATACTCAGACAAGTGACATTCAGCACATGGCTGCAAATGCCATTAGGCAAATGAGCATATGACAGTGGGTGCCCATGCCTTGGAAAGTCTACGTGATATTCTAATTCAGAAGCAAAAGTCTTATACATCTGTGACCCTGAATAATTGTTTTTGTGGTGGCTGTCAAAAAAGTCACAGTAAAGTCATTTTTAATACTTCAGTCTAAGCACAGTGATGCTTTTATGAGGCTAACAAACGCATCTCAAAAATGTTATACATTTGTATATGTAGAAATTCTGTTGAAAGCATGTAACCTTTTCTGAAGAACACATTGCACTTGTTTTTTAAATTGGAAGCTTTGTAACATGCTGTGACTAAAAGTGATAAAGTTCAGATTTAAATGTAAAATTTTGAAGAACAGCTGATTACATTTGGAAGAAGCCCACATATCAATACAGCCACAGTCTGACTCTTGCAGGCAGTGGTTATCCCTCAGGTACCAGAGCAAAGAATGCCTCCAGGCATGTGGTTAGTGGAAGGTTGTGCTATTATTTTTCCAACTATGACTCTGAATATATTTTTATATTACAAATGATCACCACAGTGAGTCCAGTTAACTGTCACCTCACAGTTACAATATTTTTAATCTGTCACCTCACAGTTACAATATTTTTAATCCGTCACCTCACAGTTACAATATTTTTTCTTGTGATGAGCATGTTTAAGATCTATTCTCTTAGCAGCTTTCAAATGTACAATACAGTATTACTAACTATAGTACTATTCTATACATTGAATCCCCATGACTTTTTAAGATTCCACATATAAATGAGATCATATAGTATTTGCCTTTCTCTGTCTGACTTATTTCATATAGCATAAATGACCTTCAAGATCCATACATATGCCATGTTTTCTTTATCCATTCATCAATTGATGTGAATTGCTTGAGAAAAGACTCCCCACTCCTTCCTTAAAGGAGAAGGCCTGACACTCCACTCCTGCCAGAGGCAGCATGGTTTCCTAACTAGCTGTGCATCAGAAACACACAAACCACTTATTACAAAATGCAGATCCCTGGGTCCCAGTCCTAGAGCTTCTGATTCAACACCTTTTACCTGCACCTATCACTCCCCGGGTGATTCTGGTGCAGACACAGGCTTGAGAACCTCTACTGTAAGGCACAAGGGTTTTAATTACAGCTAAAGTTCATCATTATTAACGACAGAACTTCGCTTCTAATTGACCATTTGATTCCCACTCCTTTTATCTCTGGCCTCCTATTGAGTCCTACCCTTTTTCTTCTATTAAGAAGGAGAACATACCAACTTTATTGGGCAATATGTTCAGTAGAGGTGATGAAGAAAACTCCAGTGGCCTGAGGAATACTGGCTCCTGAAGTATATCTTAAGTTTATAAAGCATTGGGACTTTTCTTCTTCTGAGATCATAATTTATTAATTGCAAGCATTGTAGAACCGTATGTGAATCTCATTCAACAAACATTGACTGAAAGGCTACTGATGTGCTCTACCAGACTCAGGGCCTAGGAAGGTGTGTTTAACCTTTGTCCCTTTCTTCATGGAGATCACTGTTTAGTAGTAAAGAGAAAAATTAGCCTATGACTATTTACACATCTGCATCTGGCTTCTCCCCTACTGTGGTATTGTCAGCTGCATTCTTTGAGATCCATATTAAAATGGTATTGAGAGGAAATAAAAGAATTGAGGCCATATTACTCTTTTTTTTTTTTTTTTTTTTTTTTTTTGCCATTCTGGGAGACTTAATGAAATGAAAGTGAGGAGCTGGTAACACTTCAAACAAAATTACCTTAGCCTCTAATAGCCAGCCCAGCTCTTCACTAGGGTTAATCCTGTCTAGAGGACATTAACCATGGAGCAAACTCTTTTGTTTCCTCCCAAGGCTGCTGAATGATCCTGTACACTACAACAATGAGGCACCTGTGGGTTGTTCTTTTTAATTAAAACTCTTTAATGGAGTGGACTTTCAGGCACTTACTGGTAGTAGATGCTAGAATTTGGTCCACCTCATTTTCCAAAGTCCAATTTGTAAATTATGTTTAAAAATAGCCTCCTGGCTTGAGCACACAATAAAAAATTCACAACAGTCTCTGAAGGATGGATTTATAGGCTGTTCAGACTAGAATGCAAGAAAGATTACAATGTGTCTGTGTATGTATAAATGTTTATTAGGGCCTGGAAATTGGCAGAGGACTCCTGAGAAAACAGAGGTCAGCCAAGAGACTGTCACATTGAAAGACCTTAGGCCCATGGTTGGCAAACTGCGGCTCGCAAGCCATATGCGGCTCTTTGGCCCCTTGAGTGTGGCTCTTCCACAAAATACCACGGCCTGGGTGAGTCTATTTTGAAGAAGTGGCGTTAAAAGAAGTTTAAGTTTAAAAAATTTGGCTCTCGCCGAAACCGGTTTGGCTCAGTGGATAGAGCGTCGGCCTGCGGACTGAAGGGTCCCGGGTTCGATTCCGGTCAAGGGCATGTACTTTGGTTGTGGGCACATCCCCGGTGGGAGGTGTGCAGGAGGCAGCTGATCGATGTTTCTCTCTCATCGATGTTTCTAGCTCTCTATCCTTCTCCCTTCCTCTCTGTAGAAATATCAATAAAATATATTTTAAAAAAAAAATTTGGCTCTCAAAAGAAATTTCAATCGTTGTACTGTTGATATTTGGCTCTGTTGACTAATGAGTTTGCCGACCACTGCCTTAGGCCATCACAGCTGAGAGTGGGTTTGAACAGAAAGTCTTCTGATCAATCTAGGGAATGAGAGAGGAGCTAGTCAGAGCTGGAAGATGAGAAATCCAGTAAGAGCACCATGCAGCAGTCAGTGAGGTGTGAAGCTCAGCTGTGTTTAGAATGCTATTCTGATATGAACTTTCAGATGGAAGGATAGGTAGAGTGATACTCTATTCACCAAGTGCTACTCTAGGTGATTTTAGAGAAACTGCCTTCCTTTCTGTATGTTAACACAGATCTAGGTTTCTTGCTCTAAGGAGAGTGTGAGCAAAGAACTTTCCATAAGAACTAGCTGCTGTTGAAGCTCCCTATACATCAGAATTTGGATGGATGGTGAATGCATGTGTAAATGAGAACCGATTCCCAGAAAATACAACTAAATGCCAGCTTATAGTTCATTTCCAACATTAGTTCTTATTTCTCAATTGAAGACATATATATATATATATATATATATATATATATATATATTAAGGCTTCCATTGGTAAAATCATATGATTATAGCAAAACATCAATCCTTTCTTCATTTGTTCTACCAACACTTATGACAAGCTATCTGAGAAACTGTATCACCAATAACATTAAGCTTTATCATATTATCTTTTTATTTATTCACTCATCCAAAATACTTTTGAGCACCTTCTATGTTCTAGGACTGTATCAGATTCTTTGAATACATAAAATAGACACAATCTCTCCACTACTCAAGCTAACAATAGAAAGAGAGGTAAGTTAACAACTAAAAGGATGAGCTAAATAATTCTGTGACCACAAACAATCTCAAAATGCTATCGCTTGCAACAACAAAGGTTTATTTCTTGTTCACAAAAGGTCTACTGTAGAACCATGCAATTCTCCAGGGTGGACAACAATTTCATTCCAAGTAGAAACTCAATATATATATGTGGGAGGTAAAAGCAAGAGAAAATGGAGATGTATTATATATGCAGGGCGTCAAGGATGACCCCTGACTTGTCAAGCTGCAGGAATAATAATTCACTGAAATATGAAGTGCTGGAAGAGACCTATGATTTGGGGTCAGATGATGTTTGTGTTTTGCCTGTTGCAGGAAATTTCAGGGCTCAGTTTTGGGTAATTTTGAGGTTTCTTTGAGACCTTCAAATAGAGATGCTGGGTGGGCATTTGGGGTTCAAAGATGATATCTAGCTGGAGATATACATTTGGAAACTATGAGAAACATGGGAGGAAACTGATGTCAGAAGCATGGATAAGGATATCTATGGATATGGCACAGACTAGAGTGAGATGAGAAGAGGGCCCAGAACTGAGCCTTAGGGGATTCCAACACTTAGTAGCTTATCTTGCAGGAGATATTGATAAGGAAGGGACAGAAGTGACAGAGAAAATCAGGAGAGTGTGCTATCTTGGAATTCATAAATCAGACTCTTTCAAAGCATAGTCAACATAATAAAAATGCTGCTAAAATATCAAGTAAAATGAGAATGAGGTCTGCATTTTGGATATGACAGCTCAAGTGAGTAGTCACTTAGCAAGGTGTATTTTAGTGATATTAGGGAGACAGAGCTATATCTTGAGTATGCTGAAAAAGAGTGAGAGACCACTAGTTAAAAAATGGTGGATTGAAATAGGCTTTTATCTCACTGTTTTATAAAACCCCACTAAAACAAAAATAAAATAACTTTTAAAAGGCATAAACTTACAGAGGGAAAGGAAGAGAAGTTAGAAACCACTGGAGACTCTACAAAGCTGGACTAAACTGGTAGGAAAAGCAAAGCAGCAATACAAGTTACATCTCAGATCCTACCAGAAGTCTCAAGAAATTGTCTCTTTGAAATGAGGATAAAGTAGGCTGCTAAGTGTAGAAGTATTAGTAGAAAATATTTTAAAAGCGGTTAAATCTTCATTTACTCCTTGTCATAGCTCTTCAGCTGTCCCACGCCCCCATGCCAACACACAATGGGTGGTCATTCTCTGCAAAGGATAAAACAAGATCTCTCAACTGGCAGACTGCAGGCACAACAAGTACCTTGTTGAATAAAGGAGAGTTAAATAAAAGTTTAGTTGTGGAAATTTGAGACCTTCAAGACCTCCTCCTTGATATACAGTATATTGTAGCCAGGGTTATATGATTAGGAAGAGATTAGTTGAGCCTTCTTTAGGTAATCTGACTACCTCAAGAGAAAAGACCCATAGGTTTTTCCTAAGGAAATATGTCAACCAGTATCACCTGACACTGAAGAAGACAGTCAACAAGAACCTCCCCTCAGCCTCCTCCTTCTCTCTGATCTCTGGTTTAGTATCCTCATTGATCAAATCCACTTGGAAGTGAAAGGGCAAGGACTCTAGTTGATAGATCAGCCTCCCAAAGTAGAAAGAGAAAGAGGAAAGATGGAGTGGTTCTGGAGGGGCATTGGAAGACATCTTCCTCAAAGGGCAAGACCTTAAGGAGGGTCAACTAGTGGGGTGTGCTTCAGGAAACCTGGGGGGACAGAAAGCCAGGGAAAAGGATATCTACTGATTTTAAGTAATCACAGTTAGGACTATTTTAGGATGAAAATAATGTGTTAGACATAGAAGTTGAAAAAAAAAAAAAAGACTTAAGAATTAGGAAGAAATAACCTCTCTGGTTTGTAGAATCTATTGGGGGGATTGGAGGATTTTGAGTTGTTCTACAAAATTACTTTTACTTGAGATATTACTGTTTTACTTAACCAAGATGTAGGCATTTTAATAAAGAATATACAGAGTATCTAAATGCTTACAAGATGGTTTTATCACAAGTGATAAAAGATTTACATAGCAATAAAAACAGAAATCAAAATGATTCAAATCCCAAACTATATCTCTTTCACCAGTAAACCTGAGACATTCCCAACTGATAATACTTGACAGCTTAATCCATTTCACAGATAGTCGTAAGTAGTTTCACATAAAATGTTTTTGTACTGGAAGCTTCCCTCAACTTCTGCAGAGTAACTTCTGCTTTTTAAAATACTCTAAAAATGAAGATAGCAATGGAAAAAACTTGGCTATGACTCAAGGAAATGTTCTTTGTCATTTAAGAGAGGCCACACTCAGGCCTGGGAGGTCCAGGTCCCATCACCTAACTCGAGTTGCATCTTCAGTATTGGCCTAGATCAGATACATTTCAACCGGTGTGCCCCAAGAATTTTTAAAACATGCAATACCTGACTGTTTACTCAGGGACATTGACCTCTTTGCCCTTAGATTGTCAAATAAAAGAATGACAACAGCCAACACAATAGCTGTTGATGTGAATATATCAAAAGTATACCATTTTTTTTTTGTGATATCAGCAAAAAACATATATTTTTGGTGTGCCAAAGAATTTTAGTAATTAGTTTACGTGTGCCATGAGATGGAAAAGGATGAAAAATGTCTGGCCAAGACTAGTGAGTTATTGCAGGCTCTAAGTAAGGAATCATACAACCACCAAAAATGAAGTTAATTCTCTATGTGGTTCTTTTTCAGAAATAAACACTTCTTGAAATTTTCTTAGTGCCTACTACTTAATTTCTTTTACATCAATGTTCAAACTTATGATAATTGTGACAAATCCATGCTTGCTGAAGATTTAAATTATTACATACTTTTTAAAGTCCATTTTGGAAACCCTTGTACTTAGATAGGATAAGTTCCTTTTAGACCTCAGAACTTCAATTATATAAACACATTAAGGCACTAACATTGCATTCAGCAACATATAATTAAAGTTTGTTGTGGTGCATGAATGGTGCTTAAGAACACAGACTTTAAGAAGTCAATTCTGGATTTAAATCTCAGTGCTAGATATTACTGAAATGACTGGTGGTGGGCAAATTATTCTATTCTTAAGTGTGATGAGGATTAATGCCAAAAACCAATTCCAGCATGTCATAATTATAAGAGTTTCATCAAAAGGTTGATGAAGCTTGGGGGCTCAACAAGGGCTGAGCCACATATGTAATCATTTCTTGGACTGGCTAAAAGGCATCTCCTCCAAACCTGAATAGGATAATCATCTGCTGCCAGACAGCTCAGGGTATCTTAATCTACATGTTATTGCCACTGTTGGCCAAACACCTGAACAGCATCTGTAGGCTATTCCCCAATCTGACAATGCTTCTGTAAACCCTACCCTTTGAAACCTTACCCTTTGAAGTGTATTATCTCCACCTTGCCTTAGGACAAATTGTGTTAATAAAAAGCATGGGACCTGAGTCAAGGGGAAGTCTTTAGCTCCTTTAGCTGAAGCTCCTCTGAACCCCAATGCCTTTCAAAACTATCTTTCATCCTGGGACTCCTTATTGAATCTACACACAGCCTTTCTCCAGATTGCTGAACCCTTCGTAATGCTGGGACAAGAACCCTGGCATTAATGGTGACCTGAACTGGGGCTTACCACTGGCAGCACCAACATTAATGGTGTGCTTCTGGAGAAAGAAGGATTCCCTGAGCGGAAACAATACCAGCAATGGTGGTAAGATTAACTATGTGTAGAGCCCATGTCAGCTTTGGAACCCCATGGATCCGTAAGTGCGTGAGTTACACTTTGTGTTTAAGTCAGATTATAATGGAGAATAATTTGGTCAATAGACAAAATTATAAAGAAATTGGAATATCAAAAGGTATTTTTTTTAAATCAGGCTGAAAAAAGAGTGCTGTGGTCATCTTTAATGTGGTTTCTTGTTCAAATCATAAAATACCTAATTTGTTTTGAGAATCTAAAATCTGTAATAAGAAATGAAAGCCTGCTGCCAAAACTCCCTCTGGTGCGGAGAAATTCAAAGGTGGCAGGAGAGGGCAGAGCTATCAGCTCTCCCGCAGAAAGATTACTTAAAGCTTTGTTTAAAAATTATAGAAGAACTTGTAGGGAAAACCAAAATTTGGCGAAGGTCACCTTGGGTGCTAGTAATTACTTTGGAAAGTGAAAAAGGAAAAAATTTAAGATCTGTCTTTATCTATTGAGCATGCCTTTAAATGCAGCCAGGTCTGATACTGACTCTTTCCCCCAAAGCAAGCAGAATGTGGGGGAAGGGAGACACATGGCAACTCTGCAATATGGAAGCCCACTCTCCCAGTATGCTAATTTAAAGTCGCCTTCTCGCCATGAAAAATTTAGAAATGTGTCTGGGATTTCTGTGCTCATAAAGAGAGAAGGTAGCTTAAAACAAATGCACACAACTGTCTGATTTCTGGACATTTAAATAGGGTTTGAAGCTTGACTCTCTAAGTAGGTAAAGAATAAAACCCCAGGACTGGTTTTTTTCCTCAGAAAGATGGTGGATTTGATCCAGGAAAAGACATGGGCTAGTTTCCAGCAGCAAGATTGGTATTTCCATAATAAAGAGTAGTTTTTAAAATGCTAATGAACCATGTTAAAAAGTTAACTTTAAGGCCTCCAAGAAAATCAGTAAATTGTCTCTGTTACAAAAATTTGCCAAAGTAAATGCCTTAAAATAATTAGAATTGGATTTGAATCTCAAAAATTGTTGAAAAATATATTATAAAGATCTAACTAGCCCAGGTAAAAGCTAGCTGCACCTTTCCAATAGAAGAAGGGGCTAGTTGCCCTTTGTCCAGCAGAACAAGCAGGCCAGTTTCCCACTAGCAGCCATCTTTAAGGAGGAATGTGGTAATTTACATTTGAATAGACCAAACCTGTTTTGCCATCCAGAAACATGGGTTTGGCACCTTAAAATTTTGGAAGTTTGCTTAATTATATAAATAATAAAATTTATTAAATATATAGGTATTTTGAAATGACATACTGAAATATTAATCTGAGTATGCCTCATATGAAATCTAGAGGACAGAATTGAATCTATTGAATTGATTATGTCTTGTATTTTTGAAATTTATTCTTAAAAATATAAAGTGTTATTAATCAAAGAAATGCTAAATATTTGACTGGCCAACTCTAAAAGTTCAATATTCAAATGAAATTGGGAGAAATTATATAGTTGTGGTAATTAATTGCCTAAAGTATAAAAATTTATTGTTGAAAAAATGTTGTGTTTTCTCTGAAAAAATTAGGAATTCAAAATATATTGCTTATTGGTCTAATTAAATAAGAGGATTAATTCTGTGATCCCAACCAAAATTTTTAATACAAAAACCAGTTAAAATTTAATTGCTATCTTAAGATAATTATAAAAAGTATTATAATCTTTAAATCATATATATACTTGATGATTTTTCCAACTTAAAATTTCAAGGCTATAACCAAGGGATAATTTTAAAACATTTTCAAGGGCCTGGAGTACATCAAGGAATTTGTACTCTTTTCTTAAAGGAAATATTTTGAATTTAACCAATTTAAGATACTTGAAATCACATTGAAAGCTTTATCAAATAAAATTAATCAATATATTTTACTTATATACATATATTTTAAATGTTATAAAGGTTTTGGCCTCTAAGAAGGGCAAAATATTTCTTAAAATCCAACAGCAGAATTTTAAAACAATTTGAAAGACAAAAAGCCAATAGCCGCCTGCATTTTTAAATAGGCTAGAGGTGGGTCACTGTTTGCGCCTTGTGAATCAGATGTATAAGTTTACTAAATTTACTTGCTTTGTTTTTTATTAAAGATACCTACTTAAATTACTTAAATAAATTAGCTTTTTAAAATATAATCAAGGTCTCATATAAATTAAGTTAAATGAGAAGGCAATGTTTTTGTAAGCAATTTAATTAAGTCTTCTAAGAAAGTTACTGAGACCTCCCATGATTCCTCTGTATATGCAAATAAGCCAAAGAGGATACTCTTTAAAAATATAATTCTAAATTTAACAAAAAGGAGAAATTTTAAAATTTTTAAATCTCTTCCACTAATATTTACAGGGTAAACTAAGATTGTTGTTAAAATATTAAATCTGACAGTAAATAGTAGTCAATTTATTGTAATGAGCGTGCTTGTAATATAGCTATTCAGATGGATGACTTAGTCAGCATCAAGCAGCAGCCCTGTAGGTTGCTTGTTGTAAAAAAAGCAAGACAAAGATTTTTAGATGAAACTCTTTGTAGCCTGAAAATTATTTTGGAAGAAAATAAAGAGAGGTTTCCTTTAAACATCTAAAGAACTGTAATTAAAAGTCAATATATTTGGCCTCTTAAACTAAAGTAAATAATTTGTGTTTTTGCCTCTCTGACAAAGTTTATGTAAAGTTACTCAAAGACTAATTGCAGAAATTTAATTAATGTCATTTACTGTCCATAACTTAGGAAAAGTAAAGTTAAAAAAAATAAATTTTATTTCAAATTATTTAAATTGGCTAATTGAAATAAGTGAATAGTCAAAAAAAACTTAATTGCACTGGACCAAAAAAAACAAAACAAAACAAAAAAAAACTGTTCCTGAAGTATTAACTAAAATTTTTATTGATGGTTCATCTCAGTAAAATTGCTTAACATGCAATGAATCCAAAGCAGTCATATTTCTGTACAAAAATTAAATTAAAAAAGTGATCAAGACTGCATTGCAAAATTTCCAAAAACCTCCTAATATTTAAGTCAAAAAAGGGGGGATAATAGAATAATATCCTGTAAGACATAATATTCTGTAAGAAAATTATATCAAGCCTTAATTGCTTAAAATTTTTTACTTTGAAAATTAATTTTTATTTGTAATGCTGATAGCAAGACACCCATGCAAACACACATGGTGTTAAAATAAGCCAAAGGGAAATCATTTGGGCAAAAATGAAAAAGGATCCCAAGTCAAATTTATAGAATAGATTCCTTTATTAACTTTTGGTCGAGAATATGTTTGTATATTTCCAGAAAACTCCAAGCCCCTGTGGATTCCTGCAATAACATATCTCAGAGGAATTGACAGGACTGCTCCAGCCACAGAAATAGCAGTGGCCCCCAAGAAGAGAGGAGAAACAGTCCAGAAATGAAGATGGTGAAGATGTCTTGCCATGCTAGCAGTCAGCAGCTGTGCATTGCTGCAGGTTGTCCAGGACCAAACCAGAGAGGGTTGGACCTGCATTGCCACTGTTTGTCCACCATCCAGAACTTAAATATCATTGCTGACATGTACACATAAGGAACTGTTGGACATTGAAATTGGGACTCAAAGAACTGTTGGCCCAGAAAGAAACTGAATGCAGGCTGACTCCTTTAATGCCTGACAGCAATTTAAAGGGACTTGATAGAACTCTGTCCTTCCATTGAATTTAAAAATCTTAAAACATACATTCTTGTTACATTTAAAAAATCTAAAAGGGCGAGATGCCGGAAACCAATTCCAGCATGTCATAATTACAAGAGTTTCATCAAAAGGTTGATGAAGCTTGGGGGCTCAACAGGGGCTGAGCCACATATGTAATCATCTGTTGGAATGGCTAAAAGGCATTTCCCCCAAACCTGAATAGGATAATCGTCTGCTGCCAGACAGCTCAGGGCATCTTAATCTACATGTTATTGCCTCCTGTTGGCCAAACACCTGAACAGCAGCTGTAGGCTATTCCCCAATCTGACAATGCTTCTGTAAACCCTACCCTTTGAAACCTTACCCTTTGAAGTGTATTATCTCCACCTTGCCTTAGGACAAATTGTGTTAATAAAAAGCATGGGACCTGAGTCAAGGGGAAGTCTTTAGCTCCTTTAGCTGAAGCTCCTCTGAACCCCAATGCCTTTCAAAACTATCTTTCATCCTGGGACTCCTTATTGAATCTACACACAGCCTTTCTCCAGATTGCTGAACCCTTCGTAATGCTGGGACAAGAACCCTGGCATTAATGGCGACCCAAACTGGGGCTTAACCCTGGCAGCACCAACAGATTAAATCAAAGTACATATACCCCCTCCAATTCTGAAAATTGCTATATCACCATTCTCTCTTGCCTTTTTTTCTCTGACTTATCCTTATGATGACTATGATTGCCTCAAGAATGAACAGCTGATGTAAGTTCAGCCAATTATAATTGTCTCTGGGAATTTGGAGATCACCTTGGCTCTCCTTTTTGAGCTAAGATGATGTTAATTCAGGAGCTGTTGGCAGAAGACATTATTTTTCTTGCTGCATAGACTGGGAAACAGAATACTGGTCTGCAATAAGAGGGAATAAAGTAGATATGCAGAGATAAGAAAGAGAGTGCCACTGGGATAGGAAGCCCTGATTCCAGCTGTTAGCTGGAGTCCTGTTCTTTCATGCTGTGATATACCCCAATATTCTCATAATAAATTACTCATTAGACTTTCATGAATTCAAGCTTGTTTCCTGTTTCTTGCCATCAAGAATCATAGTGCTTTTTGGGACATTATACATAAAAGTTATTATTTTGCATCAGGTATTGGCTTTTCTTTTACAAATATCTAAAAGAAAAATTAAATAAAAGAATGAATAAAAATATAGAGTTAGGTTTGTCTTTACCTTGAAGTATATAACAAAAAATATGAAAGCCAATCAGATCATTCCTATATATTATGTATTTGGCATGAATAAATTGGGAACTTTGCAAGATACATTAACTATTTTGGTGCATTAAATAAACACTACTAACATGCCACTTTAATGCCACCCTACAATGCAATGCCATAGGCCTTGCTGTGCCATGAACATGGCAAGTTCATTCCTATCTCAAAACTTTTAGTTATTTCTTCTTTCTGGCATGGTCTTTTCTGGAGTTTTCATGTTGCAAGCTCCTTCTCAACATTCAGGTTTCTGCACAACCTTATGAAAAAAATCACTTTTACAACAGGAATCACCAAATAGTCTTAGATTTAGCATAAAGAACTAGTAATAATAAAAGTCACATACAGCCCAACTGGTGTGGTTCAGTGACTGAGTATAAACCCATGAATCAGGAGGTCATGGTTCAATTCCCCATCAGGGCACATGCCTGGGTTGTGAGCTCAATCCCCAGTAGGGAGCATTCAGGAGGCAGTTGATTGATGATTCTCTCTCATCATTGATGTTTCTATTTCTCTCTCCCTTTCCCTTCTTCTCTCTGAAATCAATAAAAACATACTTTTTAAAAAAGTCACATACAGAGTGCTTACCATAACAATGGCATATACTACATAAAGTTGATATAAAGATTAAATAAGTACATGTGTAGTATATAGCATTGTTATTCCTGCGTTGTACATGAGGAAATAGAAATAGAGGCAGATTAAGTAAAATTGCCTAAGTACCTGTAGTTAATAATTAGTGAACCTAAAAGTTGAACTCAGGTAGTCTGGCCCCAGGACTCATGCTCTGGACCACTCTTCTCTGCTTCTTCTTGAAATGAAACATCACAAAAATGCAGCTAACAGTAGAGTAATATGAAAAAAAGTTGATTATTATCAGTTCTATTGAATTCTTCTAGGAAAGAAATAATTTATATTGTCTTCTTTTTGAAAAAAATATATTTGTATTGATTTCAAAGAGGAAGGGAAAGGGAGAGAGAGATAGAAACATCAATGATGAGAGAGAATCATGGATCAGCTGCCTCTTGCATGCCCCATACTGGGAATTGAGCCCACAACCTAGGCATATGCCCTGACCAGGAATTGAACCATGACCTTCTGGTTCATAGGTCAATGCTCAACCACTGAGCCATGCTGACCAGGCTTTTATATTGTCTTCTTAATGATTATGTCTGTTTCCATGAATTTCTTTAAAATTCAAAGATGATTTATAAATACTTAAGAAGTAGTGATAATGTATTATAGCTTAAATTTACTTTCATCAACTAAAAAAATCTAAAATATACAAAATAGGAGAAAAAAACTTTCATCCACATAAGTTCAATGATGTTTAATTTTTTTCTTACATGACATATTTGAAGGCAATGTAAAAGGATCACCAATTCCTCATTCTATAATTTTCCTTTATTAACCCTATCATTTTTAAAACCATATTCTATCACTTCCAAGAAAAACATGGACTTCCATATTAAGATAAAGAACAGTTAATAGTTTCACATTCACCCTTTTCTATCTTCTCATTGAAATACTCACAACACTGAAAGGAAGACATAATTACAAGAACACTGGCAATAAGGAACACAATAATATACCAGATATACCAACCAATTGACAGAACCCGAGGGGGGACATGAGGTGATTTTCACCATTGTCCATGGATCAGGCCTGCCTCAGGCTTGGGAACATGCAATACCTGATTATTTAATACAATGAGGAAAGCAACATGCAGAGGCTATGTTGTGCAGCAGCCAGGACCCCTTTCCCCCCATTTCTACCAATTAAAACAATACATTTGGACACAGCCATTTTTAAAACTGTTTGACTGGGGAGGAAAAAGACAGATTTCTGGTGGGAAGGAATCCTTGGATACAAAATCTATGGTAAGATTAGAAGAAAGGGTTTGTGGGAACCATGCAAGCTGGGAAGGGTACAGCTTTTCTTGAAATATTTCTGTAAAGGGATGCTCTATAGGCTGCATCAGGGTATGTAACATAGATTCCTCTTCACGTTAATGGATGACAGGAAAGAAGATCCTCTCACAGTGCAGTACATGCATCATCATAATAAAGAGCTAATATACTAATGGTCGGAATGCCGTAACACATAACGACCAATTGCAGGAGGCTGCTTGCGCGTGCACAGTGGGGCATTGCTCCAGAGATGGGGCAGAAGTGGGGAGGCTCCTGGAGGAGGTGAGACCATCCCGTGCAGGGGAGGGTGGGGGTGAGAGCCCATAGCACCGCCCTCACCAGTCCTTTGCCACCCACCACTTGCACTCAGAGTGCCCTGCCACCCACCTGCCAGGGGAAGGAGCACAGTGCAGCAGGTGGGAGGCTTCCACACTCTCCTCCGGCGCCATGATGGGGCAGACCTACCATGTTCCTCCAGAGACAGGGTGGAAGCAGGGAGGCGCCTGGAGAAGGCGGGGCCAGCCCAAGGTGACTCGAGGGACTGAGGGTGAGGCTTGAAGCGGCCAGAGAAGGCCAGAGGGGTCAGAGGCTGGGCCAGGCATGCTGGAGCTCTGTGTGGAGAGGTTTGGGTATCAAGGCAGGGTGGGGGTGGGTGGGCAGGGGCGCACAATTTCGTGTGCTGGGCTCCTAGTCTGCATATAAATGACCACCAGACACAGGACCTAGAAAAGGATCTGTGTGAAATAATCCAGGCGAATAGTATGTGAGAGAAATTCTAACCGTAACCAGGTGAGCAAGTCACAAAAACCGGGAGACAATCTAGAAGATAATAGCCTATCTGATAAAATGGTTGAAGAACCAGCACATTAATAATAATTCAGTAAAACTGCTGGGAAGGAAAAGTGTGTCATTCAATGGTGAAATGGTTCTGAGTGAAAACCAGATGATGGCCTTGGCAGTGCTTGGCTTGAGCAGAGTGGAAAGGGCCTCGGAGAGCATTAAACTACCAGGGTATTGAATGAACCATTTCTGAATGAAACCAACCAAACACTGAAACAAACCGGAAGGAAGGCAGGACATTGGGTGGAAAGAAGTTTTGTGAACTAAGTGCCAGAATCTTCCGTGAAATGAGGGGGGTAGGCATATTAATCTGATAAGACTGCTTTAAAAAGTAAAATTCAATGTGGCTTTAAATTAGAAAAGCATTTTCTCACAATTTTGTAGGCTAGAATTTCAAGATCAAGGTGTTGGCAAGTCATATTTCTTCTGAGACCCCCTCCTCAGTTTGCAGATCGCTGTCTTCTCCCTGTCTTTATATGGTCTTCCCTCTGCATGTCTGTGTTCTTATAAGGACACCAGTCATGTTGGATTAGGGTCCACCTGAATGACTTCATTTAACTAATTACCTCTTTAAAGGCCCGTCTCCAAATACAGTCACATTCTAAGGGGTTTAGAGCTTTAACATATGGATCTGGGGTGGGAGACACAATTTCAGCCCATAAAAGGAAATTACCAGAGAAATAGAGTGGGGTATACCAAATGAGTGAACATAAATGAAGGAGAAATGACGTGTGGTGTGAGGAGACACCAACTTTACCAACCCAGTTGTATATGGTATGAAGAAGAAAAAGGATCTCCATTTGAGAAAGCAATCACAGAAGTCACGTCCTCAATGGCAAGGAAAGTAAGGCCAGCAGTTAAAAAGTTAAAGATTTAGCAGAAAGAAATTTCAGTTAAACTGCTATAGTAGCTTCGTACTTTCTCAGTCTCACTTCTCTAAACACAAGCCAATGTGATCAAATTGAAAAAAAGCAAAACCAACATAGCCAGGCTTTTAAAGAAAGAAATATTGCCCTCGACCAGGAGGAAAGCAGAAACATCAAAGGCTGAAGCACAGCCTGCTGAGTGCTAATGCCGATGCTAGCAGGCAGCGGAATGTTCATCATCTCTGGGAATAAAAATGCCCCAAGGTCTGGGTATGGTACCCTTCTCTCCTACTTCACTGGCTTCCTTGTTGTCTTTATTGCCTCCTCTCATCTTCCCCACCTCTAAATGTAGGTCTAATCCAGAACTTGAACCCTCAGTCCTATTTATTCTCTTTTCTAAATACATTCTCTCTCTCCGTGACTCCACTCAGCCATGGCTAACTATTACATGCTCAAACTCCCAGATTATATTACATTTATAATAAAATGTTTGAAGTGTACAAGCAAGGATGTGGCAGAGCAGCTGTGCGGACAGTGGAGCAGTTGTGGTGATATGAAGAAATCATGAGGGCCCCCACATGTTTGGAATGAAGCTGCCAATTATCCAGGAATCAGAATAGAAGACAAATTCTAGAAGTGGGGATTCAGCTCAGCTCCAGGCTCTATGGAGTGGTGTCTCCTGCCCACCCCATCCCTTTCCCTACCACAGCTCTGTGTCACAGTCAATACCTGTGGGCATTGGAGGAGACTTCTAGCCTTGACATGAAACCTGCAGTTTTCATGTCTGTGTGGTTCTTTGTCTGGTCAGTAAGCATATATACATATACTAGTAGCCCTGCACATGAATCCATGCACCAATAGCTCTCTGCTGCCCTCCTGTAGCTCTCCGCCCACTGCCCCGCCCTCCTGTAGCTTCCCCTGCTCCCGCTACCCTCCCCCCCATAGCTTGCTGCTGCTCTGCTTCCTCCTGTAGCTTTTCACCACCTGCTTGTAGTTCGCTGCCCCACCCTCCTGCAGATCCATGATCTGGTCATTATGCAGTTGGTCGTTACACCTCAAAGCATAACAGATAATTAGCATATTCCTCTCTTATTATATAGGATATGTAACTATATATCTATATAGGTGTAAGTGTGTATATAACCCTCATATTACACATGCCTGTGAGAGGAGAATCCATATTGTCCATCAGAATACTGCTACTTGGAGTCTAAGTGGACCCTTTACCACAGGCAAGCACACAAATTTCTACAACTGGATTATTCTCAGCCAGCCATGGACAAGGTCATCTTCTATCAAGGTTGTATCATTTTGATTACATACTATTTTAAATAACCATATAATTAGCCTCTGGAGCTACTATCTTAGATGTGGCTGTCAACAAAGTGTTTATGACACAGCACAGGTTCCACAGGTGGAACATTTTACCCTAAAACAATTTGAGTGCAGAGAACTCTTCTTCTAAGGGAGCAAAGAGAACTGCTTTTCTGCAAAGACCCATAAAGTGATAATTTACCTTGAGTCTGAAGGAGGGAGGTTTTACAGGATATTGCAACTATTGAATCATTCTGCCATTCAGTGGATTACTGCATCTCATTAGTTTTCTAGTAACACTTGGGGAAAACGTTGTTGGCAAAATAGGAAAAATCTGGAGCTCAGAGATTTAAACATTAGCAGCCATTCAGAAACAAATAGCAGCAACTTAGCACAATGGAGAATGCACTGATCTAATTACTTCCACCAGTAAACCTACTATTTCTCTTCCTACTGATTTACTTAGTTTTGCACCATGAGCTCAATTAATTTCATTTTACTAAGAGGTCATGTAAATATATATCTTCACTGTAAATATTTTGAAATGCCTAACAACTATGCAATACTTGGTTAACTCTTTGGTACCTGAAATTACCACATATACAACATTACAAACACAGAAGTTGGTGCATAGAAGGCACTCAGTAGAGTATTATTTAAATAATATGATATAATTGAGTCAGCTTATATAATAAAGAGGTAATATGCAAATTGACCCTCATGCCCTCACAAGATGGCCATCCCCATGTTGTCACAAGATGGCTGGCAGGGGAGGGCAGTTGGGGGCAATCAGGCCAGCAGGGGAGCAGTTAGGTGTCAATTAGGCCGGCAGGGGAGCAGTTAGGGGGTAATCAGGCTGGCAGGCAGAAGCGGGTTAGGGGCAATTAGGCAGGTGAGTGGTTAGGAGCCAGCAATCCTGGATTGTGAGAGGGATGTCTGAGGGGTCCCAGATTGGAGAGGGTGCAGGCTGGGCTGAGGGTCAGCCCCCCATCCAGTGCACGAATTTTGTGCACTGGGCCTCTAGTATAAAATAAAGATCAGTAATAGTTTAGAAAGAGAGAACATGTTTAGACTACCCAATGAATAAATATAAAACAATAGATTAAATGTCAAGCCACGCAGAAAACTATAAATGCTTGAATAATTAAACTTTTGAATAAAAGGAGCAAATATAACTGAAACTCTAGATCACTGTAAAGGAATTTTGTTTCTGCAATTTTTCCCCTTTTGCATATTTCAATTACAAGTTCTCAACAAAGCAATCTCTGTGTTTCTCCTCTAGACATGATACCTGCAAATAGAACCGAGAGAGCTGACAGCTTACCCTCCCCTTCAGGTATTCAGGACAACCAAATGGCTCAGTGTAGACCAGGGGTGGGCAAACTTTTTGACACGAGGGCCACAATGGGTTCTTAAACTGAACCAGAAGGCCAGAACAAAAGCATGGATGGAGTGTTTGTGTGAACTAATATAAATTCAAAGTAAAGGAGCGGAGGGGAGAACAAGAGAACCGGATAGAACAGCTGGATCCGGCCCACGGGCCATAGTTTGCCCGAGGCTGGTGTAGACTATGATTCAAGGCCCAAGCAATTATCTAGGTATTAGGGGGAAAATAGATGATCAGGGATATACTTAGTTAATCATAGCCCTCATTTTCATAAGTCAATTTAATTAATACTAACCTTATAAATTTTGTTTTACAGAGCCAGAATCATCTTATAACCACTCTAAAAACACTCCTTGGAGCAGAATAATCTGATATGTAACCTTAGCTGTAATTCTGCCAAGTTGAATAGCTTTACAGTTTATTATTCCTTCATCTGGTATCTTAGGCAAAAGTACTCAGGAGAAAGGATTTTGTGTATAGCAATGAACATTGAGAAGGATAAAAGAAAGAGGGCAGTGTTTTTCTTCCTATTTATTCTGGGACATTTTATTTATTTTCACCTACTCAGCATAGTCTCTAGGGCAGTCATTCCCAACATTTTTGGCCATGCCCCACCTAAGCATCTCTAAAATCCTGATGTCCCCCGTAACATATAATTCTTATTATTCAAAAAGTGAACTCCTAATCACATGGAGGAAGCCTAAAAGACCATTCACTTGATCTAAACAAGCTTCCAAAGAAGAGGTATACATGAAAGAGAAAAATAAAAGAACAAAAGGGCAGTTGAAATACTGAGGAAGAAGTCAGTAAGAAATTGTTTTTAAAAAATCTATCCTATCTAATAAGGAGGGAATATGAGAATTGACTGCCCTGCCCTCAAAGATGGTGGCACCCATAGCTAATAAGGATGGAATATGCTAATTGACTGCCCCACCCTCAAAGATGGTGTCACCCACAGCCACAAGATGGTGGCACCCAGTCCCCTCAGCCTCCCAGCTGCCCAGGGCTGTCCCGAGGCGCAGACAAGCCTTGGATGGCGGCTGCCCAGCCACCCAGGGCTGCCTGAGGTTCAGATAACCAGGGACAGCGAGGCTTGCGCTGCCGGCAGTGGCAGCAGCAGAGGTGTGATGGGATGTCACCTTCCCCTGATCACCGGGTCGCCTCCTGCCCCTGAGGGCTCCCGGACTGTGAGAGGGGGCAGGTCGGGTTGAGGGACCGCCCCCCCCCCTCCAGTGCATGAATTTTCATGCACTGGGCCTCTAATCCTATTTAATAAAAGGGTAATATGCAAATTAACCATCACTCCGCAACAAATATGGCGGCGCCCATAGTGACAAAGATGGAAGTGTGGGCCAGAGCCACAGATCCAGTGGAGCGGGCAGGAGGCCTGGCTTCCTTTGCCAAGCCTCCTGCATGCCCAGGCTGGCCGCTGAGGGAGACATGCAGGGAGTGGAGTGAGAAAACATGTGGGGAGTAAACGAGGTTCCCTGTCTGGGGGTTCCAAATCTGCCATTGGTTCCTTTCACAGCCGATTCCCCTCCACGCAGGTATCCTCCACACAAAAGCCATTCTGTGCAAATATATCATGCCCTAATGGGTGAATCCTAAACTGAATGGGTGTCACATCTGGGCAACCTAACTCCCGTTAGAAAAAGGACCTGGGAGGAGGGATTTAGGAATCATGAAGCCATCATGACCTGCTTGGTCTCCAGAACTGCTGTCAAACACAGGCAGTCTGAGACCCTCCCAAACACCACCTGAGCTAAACCTGAGAACCAAGGTATTTTCAAGGCCCAAAGTTGACGGGGGTAAGGGGGCAGGGGAGCAAAGCAAGCAGAACAGCCAACTCAACCAAAGATGCAGGAGCCTAAGATAACACAAAGAAATGTCCTGGCCACTGATGCTCTCCCGCAGACGTGGTGCCCACACCCAGCTGGGGGGAGGGGGTGTGTACGTGCAGAATTTAAGGCCACCAGCAGGATGGAAAGTCGAAGCATGCCTAAGGATTTTTTGTACATGTCCCACAGTTGAGAAGCAGAGCCAGAATCAAGAAGCGAAGTCTTACCTCAGCGCTGGGTGTTTAAAAGTATCTAAAAATAGCAGTGCCATCGCAGAGTCCACTGCCATGTTTGCCACTGATGGGAGGCACACAGAGGACTTCTGGGGCAGCCCTATAACCTCGGGGGCGACAGCGGCTCAGGAGAGGGAGAGACTGCAGTACTTCTGGTGTCCAAAGAGCTAGATCCCCAAACCTTGGCCTATCCGGAAGCTCAGTGCTGCTGGAAGTTGCTGGCCCTGCCTTCTCCAGCACAATGGAGAAAGGCTGAGAGGGGAGAGGCAGATATGGTGGCTCCAGTGGTCCAAATCCTGTCATTGCCTCTTTTACCTAGCCTCTGTGCCCTCCAGGACAGCCTCAGTACCAGTGCAGAGGAGGCTTTGGAGAGGGTAGTGGTAAGGAGAATGCTTCTGACTCTGGATACCCAGTGAAACCACTGTCAAGAGTTTTTCTAGGGCTGGCAGGAAAATGCAGCAATGAGTGAAGAATAATGTCTCAAAACGAAGAGGTTGTGTTTTTGTTTTTTGTTTATTTTTGTTTGTTTTTCTCATCAGCAAAATGTGAATATTACCTAAACCACAGACTTTGCGAGAATTAATTGAAATAAAATTCCAGAAATTGTGTAACAGCCAGGCTGAAGTGAATAGGTTGGTTGAGCGTGAAAGTGGTCCTGTGCACAGAAAGGCTGCAGGTTCGATTCTAGGTCAGGGAACATACCTGGCACATACCTGGGTTTCAAGTTGGATCCCTGGTCAGGGCTTCTAAGGAAGGCAATTGATGGGATGTTTCTTACATTGATGTTTCTCTCTCTCTATTCCTCTCCCTTCCACTCTCTCTAAAAATCAATTGAAAAATGAATTAATGCCATATCTACAAATGTGGATAATCTAAAAAGAAAAATAAAGAAGTAGGGGGGGGGGCGCTAACCAGTTTGGCTCAGTGGATAGAGCATCGGCCTGCGGACTGAAGGGTCTCAGGTTCGATTCTGGTCAAGGGCATGTACCTTGGTTGTGGGCACATCCCCAGTTGGGGGTGTGCAGGAGGCAGCTGATTGATGTTTCTCTCTCATTGATGTTTCTAACTCTATTACTCTCCATGAAAAAAATCAGTAAGATATATTTAGGGGGGGAAAAAAAAGGCAAAAGAGGTTGAATATGTACTGTTTAATTTAAAGTGTGTAAAATAATATAACTTTTTAAAAATATATCCTATTGATTTTTTACAGAGAGGAAGGGAGAAAGATAGAAAGTTAGAAACATTGATGAGAGAGAAACATCTATTAGCTGCCTCCTGTACAGCCCCCACTGGGGATGTGCCCGCAACCAAGCTACATGCCCTTAACCAGAATCAAATCTGGGACCCTTCAGTCTGCAGGCCGACACTCTATCCAATGAGCCCAAATGGTTAGGGCATAATATAACTTTTTAGGGGCGTATATATTATCTATACTAATAAAAGGGTAATATGCTAATTAGACCAGACATCTTTCAGACATCCATCTGGACGTCCTTCCAGACAAAGCCACAGTGGAGGGGGCCGAGGCAGAGGCTGTTAGGGGCAATCAGGCCAGCAGGGGAGGGCACTTAGGGGTGACCAGGTTGGCAGGGGAGCAGTTAGACATCGATCAGGCTGGCAGGGGAGTGGTTGGGGGTGACCAGGCTGGCAGGGAGACATGCAGTTGGGAGCCAGCAGTCCCGGATTGTGAGAGGGATGTCCGACTGCCAGTTTAGGCCCGATCCCACATCCCCCAAGGGGTCTCAGGTTGGAGAGGGTTCAAGCTGGGCTGAGGGACACCCCTCCGCCTGTGTATGAATTTCGTGCACCGGGCCTCTAGTATCATATATAAAAGCCTAAGCTACCCAACAACCTGAATGACCAGAACAACTGGAATGTCCGGAACAACCAGTAGCTATGACGCGCACTGACCACCAGAGGGAAGACGCTCAATGCAGGAGCTGCCTCCTGGTGGTCAGTGCACTCCCACAGTGGGAGCGCCACTCAGCTGACTGACCCATCCTGGTGGCCCACCAGCTTGGCGGCAGCCACTCACTCCTTTAGTAGTCCTGCAGGTCCAATCTCTGGAGAATGGGCCAGGCACCAATGGACCAGTGCTGCCAGCATGATCCTGACAGCCCTGGCCTTCTGGAAGTCAGCCTCAGGCATTGTACCCGCTTCCTATCCCTAGACTCTCCATAAGGAAGAAACAATATAAAAGTGGCCGTCAGGTGGCTCCTGACAACCGGCGTGAATGTCAGCAGGATGGATCCAGATCTCAGGCCAGCAAAGGCATCCCACCACCCTCCCAGAGGGCCGATTGCATCCTGGCCCCCACCCCCACCCCCTTTAAGACCCCACCATGCATGAATTCGTGCACCAGGCCTCTAGTAATAATAACATGAAGTGATATTAAAAAATAGCAAATAAAGTTTCAAAACATATACTAGAGAACTGAAATGCATAAATATGTATATATATATATATATACATATATATATATATATATATATAAATACTGTATATGAGGCCCCTAGAACCATAAGAAATGCAAAAAATTCACTGTTAATAACTCATTCTCAGTTGCCCCCTTAAAATCAAATTGCCCCCCTGTTGGGGGTGTGTTCCCATGTTCGGAACCACTGCTCTAGAGACACTATGAGATATGTACATAAAATAAGAAGGTGGAGAAAATCACCAATTTAATAAGAGGCCACATTCCAAAAGTAGCCTGCCATGGTTGTGACACACTCAGTTTCTAGTTGCTACATACACCTTGGTTCAAATCCCGACTCACTTAAAAGCTGTACAATCTGTAAAACAGACAGAATAGTGTACCTCACATCTCAGAGTGTGGGTGAGAGAAGTAGATGAGGAGTGATGTGAAGTAAATGTCAAGCTCAGAGCATTTGAGATCTGGACCCTCATATGTGAATAGCTGTTGTTATTCAAAAAAAATTAGCTTTTGGAACATGGTTTACTCTTTTCCTTAGATGAAAAAGTTATAAATGGTGGATAGAATCCCAGGTTAGGTTACCATAGGCTATTTTACTCATAATGTACATAGCCTGGCATTGGTAGCACTATAAAACCGAATCACCAGTTTCAAAGGATCACCAGCTGTGACCTCCATGAGTGTCTTGTCAGCCAGTCCTCAAGGCCACCTACCCAGACCAGAGTTTGTCTCTTTCTAGAGCCTCCAGAAGTTTGGACATGGGAAGTCCCTTCCCAACTTCCAGGGCTGCATCAGGGAGAGGTGATCCTGACTACACAGGCCAGAGCTCCGTGCCTTTCCTGCAGAGACACTGCTACACTGGGTCTGGCTTTATAGCACCATGAATCAAGAATGCCTCTGGCAGAGGGAAGGTAGGGGAGGGTGGGGGTAAGCAGGAGAGATCAACCAAAGGATTTGTATGCATGCATATAAGCATAACCAATGGACACAGACACCAGGGGGGGGGGGCGGTGAAGGCATGAGTGGGTGGGTGGAGGGGGGAATGGGGGTATAAGGACACATATGTAATACCTTAATCAATAAAGAAAAAATAAAGAATGCCTCTGGGTTTTTCAGAGACTTCTAGAGCTTGGCACTGATCGGGCATTGCTTTGCCAAATCAAACAAGAGCTCAAAGCCAGACCCAGGAACACCCTGCTCCTAGAGCAGTTTTCCACCCTTCTTTGTGCACAGTGCTTAGAACATGCAGGGAATCAATAAAGGTCAATTACCTTAAGATTACAAAAGGCCCCGCTCACAGTTAGGGTCCAATCTCCTCAAGTTGGCCTTGTTCCTTCCTATCTCTGTAACGTGACTTTGATTCTTTTTTTTTTTTTTTTTTTTTTTTTTGCCTGAAATGTTCTCCCTTCCATTGCTTCCATGTGAGCAAATACTCATCCTCGAAGGCCCCGCTCAGAGGCCATCTCCTCCCAGCATCCTCCTGGCAAAATTCAGCCTCTCTGTGGTAGCACCCACAGTGCTCCTCGCCCAGCTCTGTCCTGTCATCGTGGCTTTGTCAGTGCCATTCCTCGGTGCTTTCAGGAGTTCACCTGCACAGGAATCATCTGGGCAGCTTGTCAACAGAGGAGATCCTTGGCCTTCCCCCAGGGACTCAGTAATAGTGGAGGGAGGAGTCTGCTCTGTTCACAAGCTCCCCAATGGTTCTGATGGAAGAAAAGTATAGTGTGGGAAACAACATGCAGAGACATGATTGTGCTGGCTTCTCTCTCCCCACTACTTAGTATAGTGCCCCAAACATAGTAGGTACTCAGTAAAGGGGAGATTAAAAAAGTTGGTATTCATATATCAACACACAAATGTTTGTTGAGTGTATACTAACTACACAAGGTCCTACAAACAATAAAGTGGGTAGTCATCAAAATCCAATATGGAGCATGCGAACAGGTGCACGATAGCAATGGAAACAAAAATATCTAAGACTTTAAGACTACCCTGCTGAAGAGCCAGTGGTACTCAGCTGTGTATACATATTGAAATGCTTTGACCTCCATCTCTAAAGCTTCTGAATTTGTCTGGGATTGAGTGTGTGCACTAAGGTTTTTAAAGCTCCCCTCTCCCCCAGGTGATTCTTCTATGTAGCCAGGGTTGAACGTCACTGCTATATGTTCACAGAACAAATTACCTGTACCTCTCCTAAAATATGTAGTTTATTCTGCCTCACTTTGCCAAGTCTGTCTACTTATCCCCCCTCTCATGTCTAACCAAATTTCTAAGCTTCTTGAAGTCAAGTACCAAATCATATTCACCATTTATTTCCCTATTGTGCCCATAACAGGAATCTATACTTAGGAGTTACAATATTGTGATTTTTTAAATTTAAATTCTTTATTGTTGAAAGTATTACATATGTCTCCTTTATAATATTGTGATTTTAATGAGAAATATGTATTTGGTCATCCTCTCATTCCTGGCACGGAGCTCCTAACACCATTTGAATTTCTTTAGTGATGAGAGTAATAAAGATGTCTTCTGTTATGCTAATAAGGTGACTTTTGGAAAGCCTCAAGATCACATAAGGTTGGGGACTGATTGCCAGGGAGCCTAACCATGTGATTAGAGGACTGGGACTTTAAATCTTACAGGGAGGGAAAGGTGGCTGGAGGTCGAATCAGTTGCCAATGGTCAATGATTTAATCAATCGTGATTGTAATGAAGTTCCCATAAAGCCACACAAGGACAGGGTTAGAGGAGTATCTGTGTTGGTGGAGGTGTTAAGAGAGTGACCCCAGGTATGGAGGAAACTCTACTCCTTTCCTCCATAGCTTGCCCTATGTATTTATTCCATCTGGCTGTTCCTGAGTTACATCTCTTTATAATAAACCAGTAATCTAGTAAGTACACTGTTTCTCTAAGTTCTGTGAGCCACTCTAGCAAATTAATGGAACCCAAGAAGGGAGGTTATTGGCACTAGGGATCTATAGCTGGTTGGTCAGAAGAATAGGTGATAACTTATGCATGGCATCTAAAGTATTGTGAGCATGGTAGTCATATGAGAGTAAAGAAAAAACACAGTAGGAAGACTGCATTTTTCTAAATGGGAGGATAGCAGTAGAAATTTGTAGATGAATGAATGAAGATACTATGTAGGGGACTTAATTCTCAGCAACTACATGTGAGTTGGGTCAAGAAACATTTCAAAAATCTGAACCACAGCATGACACAAGACACTAGATAGGAGTGTTTAAAAAACAAAAAACAAACAAAAAAACAGGAACCAGAAACAAGTTGGCTCTTTGAGTGTTTAAGGAGTCTAAGAAGAACTTTAAAATGACAACAGACCCAACACAAAAGAACAGCAGCTACAAACCAAAAGGTGCTTTTTATGTACCTCTCATGGAAGAAACCCCTGGGCCATCAAATACACTGGAGCACAGTCTGGTTGTCAGCACCATGGACAAGAGCATTCTTGAAGGATTTATAAATGAGGACCCACAGGAGGACAGTGAGCCAAATCATTGCTCAAAGCTATTTTCCTTTTTAATTTTATTTTTATTTTTTCAGGAAAGCTTCCTTTAGGATTTTAATATACTTTATCATATTTTTCCATAGGGTAAGAAAAAATTATTTTAAGATAAAAATATTTTTGTAAATAACTAAGAGTGCATCATGTGATTTTAACTACAACCTTTCAAATACTCTGTCATTTTGCATTTAATAAATGACCTTCTGTGCTTTAGTCTTCAGATGAATTTGTTTTTTTAAAATTTAATAAATCTTTATTGTTCAGATTATTACAATTGTTTCTCCTTTTTCCCCCCATAGCTCCCCTCCACCCGGTTCCCACCCCACCCTTTGCCCTTACCTCCCCCTACACTGTCCTCATCCATAGGTGTACGATTTTTGTCCAGTCCCTTCCTGCACCCCCCATACCCCTTTCCCCCTGAGAATTATCAGTCCACTCCCTTTCTATGCCCCTGATTCTATTATATTCACCAGTTTATTCTGTTCCTCAGATTTTTAATTCACTTGATTTTTAGGTTCACTTGTTGATAGATATGTATTTGTTTTTCATAATTTTTCTCTTTACTTTTTTCTTCTTCCTCTTCTTTAAGAATACCTTTCAGCATTTCATATAATACTGGTTTGGTGGTGATGAACTCCTTTAGCTTTTTCTTATCTGTGAAGCTCTTTATCTGACCTTCCATTCTGAATAATAGCTTTGCTGGGTAGAGTAGTCTTGGTTGTAGGTTCTTGCTATTCATCACTTTGAATATTTCTTGCCACTCCCGTCTGGCCTGCATAGTTTCTGTTGAGAAATCAGCTGACAATCATATGGGTGCTCCCTTGTAGGTAATTAACTGTTTTTCTCTTGCTGCTTTTAATATTCTCTCTTTATCTTTTGCTCTTGGCATTTTAATTATGATGTGTCTTGGTGTGGTCCTCTTTGGATTCCTTTTGTTTAGGGTTCTGTGCACTTCCTGGACTTGTAAGTCTATTTCTTTCACCAGGTGGGGGAAGTTTTCGGTCATTATTTCTTCAAATAGGTTTTCAGTATCTTGCTCTCTCTCTTCTTCTGGCACCCCCATAATTCTGATGTTGGTACGTTTGAAGTTGTCCCAGAAGCTTCTTACATTATCTTCAACTTTTTGGATTCTTTTTTGTTTTGTTTTTTGTTTTTCTGGTTGAGTGTTTTTTGCTTCTTTGTATTTCAAATCTTTGACTTGATTCTTGTGTTCCTCTAGTCTGCTGTTGGGTCTCTGTATAATATTTTTTATTTCAGTCAGTGTATGTTTAATTTCAAGTTGGTCCTTTTTCATATCTTCGAGGGTCTCGTTATATTTATTGGCCTTTTCTAGGATATTCTTGAAAAGCCTTATAACCGTGGTTTTGAATTCTATATCCAGTCGTTTGTTTTCCTCCATTTCTTTCGTTTGCGATCCGTTTCTTTGTCTCCCCATTTTTCATTGCTTCCCTGAGTTGGTAGGGTAGCTTTGTGTGCTAGGTTTCCTATATGGCCCAGTGGGTCGGCCTCCCCATTTAACCTGAGGTGGACACTCTTGGTGCACCCCTTTGTGGACTGTGTGTACAGCCTTGTTGTAGTTAAGTCTTGATTGTTGTTGGTATCACTGGGAGGAATTGACCTGCAGGCCAGTTGGCTGTGAGGATTAGCTGTGTCTACACTGGGAGATTTTCGGTGCTGGAGACAGCCTTCTAGGATTAGCCTTGCCAGATTGCAAAAGCCTCTGTGCTCAGCTTGGAAGAGGCAGAGTCTCAGGGCAGAGCACACAGTCTTGGCTTCCCATCAGCCCTGCCCTTGGGCACAAGTCTCCAGACCTCTGCCTTCCGTGGTTCCCGAGTTAACGCCTTACAGTCCAGATTTCCCCCGTAAGAGTGTGGGTCCCCAGGGGCTTGCCCAGAACTGCAGTTCAGTGCAGTCGGAAATGGGGTTCAGTGCAGTCAGGAGTTTCCGACTCCCTTCGGCTAGGGATAGCCTGTGGTAACCTCCGCAGTCAGTCTTTGTGTGCACTTGTGCCTCCAGACCCCTGCTACCACGGCTCCCCTGAGTCTCCGAGCCTCCGAGTCTCCGGGTGCCTTTCTCTCTACCTGACAGTCCAAACTCCCCCTGTATGAGCCTGGGTCCACAGGGTTTCGCCCGGAACTAAGGTTCAGTGCAGTCGGAACTGGGGTTCAGTGCAGTCAGGGGCTTCCTTCCCCCTCCTGCCAGAGAAAGCCAGCCAGGCACTCTGCCTCCCTTCCTCTCTGCGCGCGTGTCTCCGTACCTCAGCTCTTTGCTGCTCCTTCTCCGTGAGCTTTCCTCTTTCCTTCTAGTTGTAGAATTTCCACTCAGCCAGCTTTCCTGTGGTTCTGGATAGTGTCCGTTCTGTCTTTTAGTTGTAGTTTAGAAATTGTTGTGCTGGGCAGCGGTTTAGGTGCTTACCTATGCCGCCATCTTGGTTTCCTCCTATTTTCCTTTTTTTAATTGAAGTATAATTGACACATAACATTATTTAGTTTCACATGTACAACATAGTGATTTAACTTTTGTATACATTGCAAAATGATAACCACAATAAGTCTAGTTACCATACAAAATTAACACAATATTATTGACTGTATTCCCCATGTTGTACCTTACATCCCCATGACCTATTTATTTTATAACTGCAAGTTTTTACCTCTGAACCTCCTTCACACAATTTGCCCACTAAGCACCGCTCCCTTCTGGCAACTACCAATCTGTTCTCTATATCTATGAGTCTGAGGTTGTTGTTGTTGTTGTTTTTAAGATTTCATATATAAAGGAAATCATACAGTATTTGTCTTTCTATGTCTGACTTATTACACTTAGCATAATGCCCTCACAGGCCTTGCATGTTGTCACAGATGGAAAGATTTTATTCTTACTTATGACTAATATTCCATTATATATACACACATATGGATGCCTAGGTTTCTTCAATATCATGGATGTTTTAAATAATGCAATGAACACAGAGGTGCATATATTTTTTTAAATTAGTGTTTTTATTCTCTTTGCTTCAAGTACTCACCAACACGTGTTATTTCTTATCTTTTTGATAATAGCCATTCTAACAGGTGTGAGGTGGTATCTCCTTGTAGTTTTGATTTACTGATGATTAAGGATGTCGAACATCTTTTCATGTAACTGTTTTTCATCTGTATGTCTTATTTAAAAAATGTCTATTCAGATCCTGTGCTTATTTTTAATCAGACTTTTTTTGTTATTGAGCTATATGAGTTCTTTATATATTTTGGATATTAACCCCTTATTAAATATATATTTCCAAATATCTTCCTTTATTCAGGAAGTAGCCTTTTCGTTTTGTTAATGGTTTCCTTTGCCACGTAGAAACTTTTCAGTTTGAGTAGTACCATTTGTTTATTTTTGCGTTTGCCCTTGCCTTTGGAATCAGATCCCCCCCAAAACTGCCAAGCCTGATGTCAAAAAGCTATTATATTTTATTCCAAAAAAGCATACAACACAAAAGAGATTTTTACTATTCTTAAGAAGAATGCTGAAGCTTAAGGTAGGAACATTTGCTATTGAAATGACAAATGTAAATAATAAACCTCTGTTGTTTCTGGTCTGTTACAAAATTTCAAGTTTCTAATATTTTTGAATGCCATATTTAAACCATATAAAGCTTTTCTAAATTAGGTGCCATTGTTGCCCTAATTTCAAAGATGAAGCATAGAGGGGTTACCTAATTATTTTATAAAAGCATTTTTCATTATTGCTTTAGCAAATGTTTATATAAAACACTTAAACTTCTTTTAGTAAACTCTGAGGATGTAACTGAAAAAAATCAAATATAAATAAGACAATATAAAGTAATATTAAATCTAAAGAGACCAAATCTTTCATCAAGAAATTAGGGTTTGAGTTTAGATTGGATGATGAGGATAAGTTAACATACTAGCATACAAACCATCCCAAGAAGTAAGGAGATAGTAACTAATAATTTCTGAACTTTGTCTGTGTGCCAAAAACTGCGCTAGGGATTTTTCATTAATCTCATTTAATTTGTACCACTGCCCCCAGGTTTATATTGAGGTCTCCAGTGTGCACATGAAGATATTGAGTATCAGAGAGGATGAGCAACTAGTCTGAGGACACACAGCTGCTCAGAAACAAAGCCAGCATTTGGTCTAACTGCCTGACTCTGAAATTTGCTTTTTTTTTTTTTTTACCATCCTGTCATGTTACCAGACCTGGGTGATGCACAATTTTAATCTATGGCAAATTGTATATTTCCTTTATCCAATATTTCCTCCAGGCATTACAATCCAGAATAACACATAGATTATATAGAACTAAACTGCAGTCCATGAAAATTAGTTTTATTTAAACCAATATTGAAACTATCTTATAATCAAATAATTAGTCCTGCTGAATGTAAGACAAGAACTATACATGTGGTTTATTAACCAAAAGCAACCTGAAACACAGCCTTATTGAAGCCAGTTAGTTTTTCTATTGGTCACCTGCTATTTTATTTATCATCATCATTTATACATGTATTCACCAGCACATGTTAATTAGCATGCAAACATAAACACCACTTCTGAGGATATTAAGCCATTTAAAGTGGGCCCAAATGATAAGGGCAAGCTGAAAACTTAATGTAAAAAACCCTAAAATACTAGAAAGCATATTTTGATTTAATATTTAAGAGATAATGAATTTTCATTTTTCTCCCTCCAAAAAGCTTATAATTACATTTTAAACTACATGTGATACAATGATATATTGAGATGAGAAAGGAAAGAGCTTCATAGATGTAGGAAGGCGAGCCACAGCAAGAGAAGAGAAAAAGGGAGGAAGAAAGCCAGTGAAGGACAAAGAAGTGTAGATAGTTTTAGATAGCTCTTTGAGATACTGATTTTATTTCCTTTGGAAATTTTATATCTTTCTTAACCCTTATATATTGTCCCTCCTCTATAATCTCACCCTACTTTTTTTTTTAGTTCAATATTTTCCTTCACTGGCTTTCTTCCTCCCTTTTTCTCTTCTCTTGCTGTGGCTCTGCCTTCCTACATATATGAAGCTCTTTCCTTTCCTCCATTCCCCTTTTAAAAATAAATTCTAAATTATGTGTTGCTTTCTTTTTCTGCAAACCCATCCCAATTTGCCAGTACCTGAGGCTGAAATAAAGTTTTAAATTTATTGTTACATATTGAATAGTTTTATGTATTTTGGTTTTTTAACATAAGGACAGTTGAATTGAATGTTTTCTATTTCTTTTTCTACAAAAAGGCATTTTTGTAGGTAGACTAACCTCCCCCCACCCCAACCCCCCCGTCCAAAGATTCACATACCCTAATCTTTGGACCCTATAAGTATGCTAAATTATGCCACAAAAGGGACTTTGCAGGTGTGATTAAGCTTATGGACTTTAATTATTTGGGTGGGCACAATCCTCTTACATGAACCATTAAAAGTAGAGAATTTTCTCCAGGTAGATACAGAAGAGACACGCAAAAGAGCAAATCAAAGGGATTCTAAATGTGAGAAGTATTCACAGCTTTCATGGGCTCTGAAATGGAGAGAGTCATGTGATGGAGGCAGCCAATTGCCAAGACTGGAGAGAGCCTCTGGGAGCTAAGAGTAGTCTCTAGCTGACAGCCAGGAAGACAACAGAACCAGTCCTACAACCACAAGGAATTTGATTCTACCACCGGTCACAATGTGCTTGAAAGCAGAAAGGAATTCAGTCCAGCCCTGCCAACATCTTGGTTTTGGCCTTGTGAGACTCTAAGGGCATGTTGTACAGGACATCTGATATACGGAACTGTGAGATGATCAATGGGTCTTTTAAGCTGCTAAATTTGTGGCAGCAGCAATAGATGATTAATTCAATATGTGTATATAGAATTGAACCTGGTTTAATTTTGGAAGGAAAGGTTCATGGATTAGTGGTTCCTAACAAATAAATAATAATCGCCTCCCTCATCTTTACTTTAGGCTGTTTTGGACATATGGTGCATGTGCTAATTGATTTTTCAATCACTGTCATATTTTCAGATGAAATGATAAACTTAATAACCTAGAGAGACTCATTCGAAAAGTACCCATCATTACTGTCAACACTTAGCTCATTCTCATTCTTA
Organism: Plecotus auritus; assembly: GCF_963455305.1. NCBI lineage: Eukaryota > Metazoa > Chordata > Mammalia > Chiroptera > Vespertilionidae > Plecotus > Plecotus auritus. The sequence goes on from NC_137770.1 coordinate 142,099,413, forward strand.
TACAACTCTCTGGAAAAAAAATTTTTTTTTTCTAGTTACCTTTCCATCCTTGCAAGAGAGGTAAGCAAAATATGTTACTTCTTTTTTTTTTTAATTGACATTCTTTATTGTTTAAAGTATTATGTATGTCTCCTTTTCCCCCCATTGACCTCTCCCTGGCCATTCCCACCCCCCGGGCACATGCCTTCACCCCCCTACCCCCCAGTCTGTGTCCATTGGTTATGCTCATATGCAAGCATACAAGCATGTTGGTTGATCCCTTACCCCTCTCTCCCTCCCGCTTCCTCCCCTGCCTTCCCTCTTAGGTTGGATGGTCTGTTCCATGCTTCTGGCTCTATTTTTGTTCATCAGTTTATATTGTTCATTATATTCCACAAATGAGTGAGATCATGTGATATTTATCTTTCTCTGACTGGCTTATTTCACTTAGCATAATGCTCTCCAGGTCCATCCATGCTGTTGCAAATGGTAGAAACTCCTTCTTTTTTACAGCAGTGTAGTATTCCATTGTGTAGCTGTACCACCGTTTTTTAATCCACTCATCTGCTGATGGGGACTTAGGCTGCTACAATTTTAGCTATTGCAAATTGAGCTGCTATGAACATAGGGGTGCATATATCCTTTCTGATTGGTGTTTCTAGTTTCTTGGGATATAATCCTAGAAGTGCGATTACAGGGTCAAATGGGAGTTCCATTTTTAATTTTTTGAGGAAACTCCATACTGTTCTCCACAGTGGCTGCACCAGTCTGCTTTCCCACTAGCAGTACACGAGGGTTCCTTTTTCTCTGCATTCTTGCCAGCACTTGTTGTTTGTCGATTTGTTGATGATAGCCATTCTGACAGGTGTGAGATGATACCTCATTGATGTTTTGATTTGCATCTCTTGGATGACTAGTGACTTTGAGCATATTTTCATATGTTTCTTGGTCTTCTGTATGTCCTTTTTTAAAAAGTGCCTATTTAGGCCCTTTGCCCATTTTTTGATTGGATTGTTTATATTCCTTTTGTTAAGTTATACGAGTTCCCTGTAAATTTTGGAGATTAAGCCCTTATTGGATATAACATTGGCAAATATGTTGTCCCATGCAGTGGACTTTCTTATTGTTTTGTTGATGGTTTCTTTTGCTGTGCAGAAGCTTTTTATTTTGATGTAGTCCCATTTGTTTATTTTCTCCTTAGTCTCCATTGCCCTAAGAGCTGTATAGGTAAAGATATTGCTATGACATATGTATGATATTTTGCTGCCTATGGATTTTTCTAAAATTTTCATGGTTTCTCATCTTACATTTAAGTCCTTTATCCATTTTGAGCTTATTTTTGTGTATGGTATAAGTTGGTGGTCTAGTTTCATTTTTTTGTATGTATCTGTCCAATATTCCCAACACCATTTATTGAAGACTGTCTTGACTCCATTTCATGCTCTTGCCTCCTTTGTGAAATATTAATTGAGCATAATGGCTTGGGTCAATTTCTGGGTTCTCTGTTCTGTTCCATTGGTCTATATGTCTGTTCTTGTGCCAGTACCAGGCAGTTTTGAGAACAGTGGTTTTGTAATACAGCTTGATATCTGGTATTGAGAACCCACCTACTTTGTTCTTCTTTCTGAGGATTGCTATAGCTATTTGGGGTCTTTTTTTATTCCAGATGAATTTTTGGAGGTTTGTTCTAGGTCTGTGAAATATGCCATTGATATTTTAATGGGGATTGCATTGGATCTATAGATTGCAAAATATGTCACTTCTTTAAGCATTCAAGGGACATACCATTCTCCACCATACTATCAGAATGGAAGAATAATTAACCCACATTTATAAATGGAATAAGAGGTAGGTAAGTCTGTGATGCAGAAACAGCCAGTTCATTCTGCCCATTGACTCAATTTATCAGTCACATTGATCTAAGAAGTTGATCAAACAACATCAATAATAAAAACATAAAAATTTCTGCCAATTTTCCACTGCTTCAAAAATTCCTGTTTTTCTTCCCACCTGCCACAAATTCCTGTATGATGTGACAAGATGATCTATTAAAATATGAATTTAATTTTTTTGTTCCTGCTATTGCAATAGGATCTAGGAAAAATGAAGCAAATTTTGCTCCCCTTTTTCTAGATCAGATAAACTCTTGAGCTCCAGAGTTCAGGGCTCTCAGAAAATTTAAGTTTAGGAGTTAAAAACAAAAATTGCCAGTAACCTGAAAAATAATTTTAGTCAGGCTTTGGATTCTATTACTAGCCAAAGAGATGGACATGGTTTTCAGTTAGACAGTGAAAATGACATGGAAACGGACAGAAGAGACTGGAGTGGTAAGTGCAAGTAACCTTGGTGCCTGACCTCTCTCCAATTTACTGTCCAGGGTGTCTGATGGGATGGTCTGGAAGCTGGAGCCTAAACAACCATGTGGCCTTGGTTGCATGGAGAATGATACCCATGCCCATATTTGGTACAGTGGGAGAAGTGCCTGCTTCCTCTGAATAGACCACAAGGGCTTGAACAAATTGCTTCTCAGCAGTGACCACTAAAGAGTTGGAGGCCCATTGCCAATTTTTCTGAACTGCAGAATACCTTGGTCTCTTAGGACACTCTCTGGTGCGCATGCTGCCAATAATGACTGATACTTGGAATCTGGCTACCCTAGCCAACAAAGGCTGAGATTTAATTAGATATAGAAACATAAAGCAATGTGGTAGTTTTGTATATAATTGTTGCAGAGCGAATTCATGCCAGCTATACGTGTTACACGCAGATGGGCAGATGGAAGAGAGTAGATGAAAGGAATCCAAGAAATTAGCTCCATAAAGGAAAGCAAGTGGCAAGGGCCCTGCTTCCTTCTTCTTCTCAAGGTCTTCTCTGTGGTTTTTGATGTGCATGGTATTGACCAGGCACAAACAAGCAAGGCTGCAGAGAAGCTTGGAAGAAGACCCAGGAGGGAGAGCTGCTTCTGTGCCTCTGACGCAGACTCACACGGTACTGACCTTGATTTGTAGTGTATACACATGCATTTCTTTTAAAATATATATATATTTTTTATTGATTTCAGAGATGAAGGGAGAAGAAGAAGAGATAGAGAAACAGTGATGAGAGAGAATCATGAATCAGCTGCCTCTTGCATGCCCCGCACTGCTGGTTGTGCCCGCAACCCGGGCTTGTGCCCTGACCAGAATCGAACCGTGACCTCCTGGTTCATAGGTCGATGCTCAACCATTGAGCCACGTCAGATAGGCTGCATCCTTTTTATCTGGCCAATCCAGTTTCCTGTAGACAGCTCACGGTGTGTTATCTGAACATGTGGCTATGTGCTTTACTCCTGTGACAAAGTCCAAGCCAATGCTTGGGAAGTGTCATGACTCTGCTGGGCAGGGTTGTGCTGCAAAAGAAAGGACCTGGAGCTGACACTAAATAAGGTGGCATTTTCCCACTTCTAATAGCTGTGATAATCTCAGTGGTGATACACTTACTTAAATGCTCTGCTTGCGATAAATCAGCCGTCTACTTACTCTCTTCCCATCAAATATCACATATACAGGCAAACACACACACACACACACACACACACACACACACACACACAGCCACAAGAAAATTAAGCCCATAAAGATATTTTATTTGTGAAAGTCAGAGCCGATGTAACTTGCAAAAGTCAAGCAATTCTAAGTTTCTTCTGCAACTTTATCTCAGCCACAGTACATAAACACACACTGAAGCATGAAACCTAAATATGCAAGTGGAATATCTTTTGTACAAAGGGGACACATTCTTGCAGTGACCATTTTGCCATTTCTTGCTCTGTATCTTTAAAATGACTTCCTCCAGAGTCATATTCTTTTTTAAAAAATATATTTTTATTGATATCAGAAAAGAAGGGAGAGGCAAAGAGAGATAGCAACATCAATGATGAGAGAATTATTGATCAGCTGCCTCCTGCACAATCCCCACTGGGGATTGAGCTCACAACCTGAGCATGTGCCCTGACCGGGAATCGAACCATGACCTCCTGATTCATAGGATAATGCTCAACCACTGAGCCACGCAGCTTGGGCCAGAGTCATATTCTTATCCATCTCTCTTCTACGAGAGCTCCTTACATACTCAAAACAAACACTGGGATTAAAGGGAGTATTTTATGCTAATAAGAAAGTTGGGGCAGAAAAAGAATGGCAGGAACCTCTCAGGTCCTGCTCCCACAGCTCTACCTTGCCCTACACTTCAACCAACCTGGCCACCATGTGCCACATGCTGCTTGGTTATTGACACCTTGGTCCCTTTGCAAATACCCTCTAAGACAAATTCCCCAATTCTCTGACAACTTTAATTTGTCACCTCCATAGAACTCTGAACCAAAACTCACCTTCTCCAGCCCTGGCTGGTGTGGCTCAGTTGGGTAGGCATCGTTCCATGCACCAAGAGGGTGCCTGTTGATTCCCGGTCAGGGCACATGCTCGGGTTGCTGACTTGATCCCCAGTTGAGGACACGCAGGAGGCAGCCAATTGTTGTTTGGCTCTCACATCAATACTTCTCTCTCTTTCCCTCTAAAAATCAATTAAAAATATTTTTAAACAAACAAACAAACAACTCACCTCCTCCAGAAAGGCTTTTCTGATTTAATTGTCCCACAAACTCTTCTGACACATGGACACTCAGTTAATAATAGAATACTTTGCCCTTCTTGATATGTAGCTTTATAAGTGAGGTAAAGTACATCTGATGTTAATTAGAGAGGTTAAATGCCTGTTATCATAGCAAGCAGATTAGTCTTAGATGGGTAATAACAGAATAGGACTGTATTTTGTGGCACTAAATAAAATATTTGGAATTTAATAAGAACTACAAAGCACACAGCTAGTAGTCCTTTGTCAATATGTGGAATTCTGTGAGAGAAGAAAAAGTGGGGTAGAAGAGATAGCATTGAACTGGGAGTCAGGAAACGCAGATCATTCAAATTCTTATGACTTGATGTTTGCCTAGTTTTTCTACAAGATTAGAATGTGAATTCCTCGAAAATGAGCTTTGTGGTCCTCCTCCTCTCAACAGGCATATATCCCATAAAATGCAAAGTTGAGTGATCATCTACATATACCAGGCATTCACTAAATATTTGTTAACATATATTTGCATATATGATTATGGCCAGAATCTGTTTTAGTGGTTTTAAAAGAAAATGGGTAGTTAGATCAATTTACAGCTTGCAAAGCTTGGAAGAATTATGGAGACTACTTAGTCCAGAATTTTTATTTTACAGAGGGAGAGCATTAAATACTCCCTTTATAATGGCTTATTCAAGTGCATAGTGCCAATAAGTGACTCAGGTGTCATAAAGTCCAGGCTCTAGCATTCCTCTCAAGGCTCCCATACAGAAAGTAAGGGGGAATCTGATTCAAAAGCATGACATAAAACTTCAAACCACCAAGGCAAATTGCCACTTACAATGACATCATACTTTTTTTGCGTCTATTAGCAAAACTTTCTGTTTGATGTTTTTTCTTTATGGCCTAAATCCTTTAAGATGTGTATTGTTTAGAACTGTATTTGGCTGAATATACCCAGGGGTTGCCAAAGAAAGTGTTTTAAACGACAATGACATTTATTTTTCTCTCACTTAAAGAAATCTAGCACCGGAAGACCCAAAGCTGGTATGGGCCCTGCCCCTTGTGCTCCCTATTACATTTAGGTTCAAGGTTGCTCTAGTGCTCCATCCATCTCCTCTGAATTCAGCCAGCAAGGAGACGGGGCAGAGAGAGGTCACACTCCTCTCTTTTAGAAGATCTCTGGGAGGTCCCAAACAATTCTGCTTACTTCGCCTTCACTAGAACCTAGCTATGTGGCCCCACCTGGCTGTAAGGTTCCCTGGATGACCACATGCCCTGTTAAAATTTGGGTTCTTTTACTAAGCCTGAAGGAGAGAATGAATATGAGGAGCTACCAGCCTCCTTTTTCACAGAATTTCTGCTCAACTATTCCTTTCACAATAAATTAAAATAATGTTTTAATGTTATGCAAATAATCCAACTATTGAAATGGATGCTATGAGTTATATGGATAAAATAATATGAAATCACATAATAGCAATCATTTTAAACACAGTTGGTATATGAAAAATATTTTATATATTTTTATTTTTTATATATATTAAAAAAATCTCATATATTTGCCTAATTGATACCAATAGTAGCAAATTAATCCCAGGGCTATTAGAAAATTCATCATATGGCAAGAAACTAGTCACCAGGTCATGACATTTGTCAAGAGAGCTTATAAGAGTGAGTGATTTCTTCAAGAGCTTTGCCAGCCCCTTCCACCCACTTAGTCTGCCTCTTTCCTGCCCTCTTAAACTCTGCCAAAGGCCAAAGCATTGCCAAGGCAACCATGGCCCTTCACTCTCCCCAGCTGACTCCGGTTGCCAGTGTCAGGATCAGACCAGCACTAAGAGTCAAGAAGACCCTGTGACACAGGTTGGGTTTTGTGCCTCTGTCACAGAATGCCCTGTTTTGATCTCTGTATCCAAACAAAGAGTAAGATTGCTGATTCTTCCTTCTTGTGCCTGCTGCTAGATAGGCTACAAAGGGCGAGTCTGGTAAATATGATACTCAAACTTTAGGTTTGAAATTAATGCAAAATATTTTCACTTTAGACTTAATTCATCTCTTTTAAGCCCTTCTCAGCTGGCTGTTCAGAATGAGAGCCTGGCCCTTATACTTCTTACAGAGAACCTACATGACTATTAGCCTAAATCTCTTCTGAAATACTGTCTCAAAGTGAGACTGGTATTATTTCAACATTGTAACCAAAGGCAATAAAATACTCCTGTCCTTAACCACCTCTTTCCAACTCTCCCATCTCCTACCTGTCAATATTGAAGAAATCTTAGCCCTAGCCAATTTGGCTCAGTGGATAGAGCGTTGGCCTGTGGACTGAAGGGTCCTGAGTTTGATTCCAGTCAAGGGCACATGCCTGGGTTGCGGGCTTGATCCCCAGTAGGGGCCATGCAGGAGGAAGCCAATCAATTATTCTCTCCCATCAATGATGTTTCTATCTCTCTCTCCCTCTCCTTTCCTCTCCAAAATCAATAAAAATTAAAAAAAATATTGAAGAAATCTTAGACATCCTTGTGATCTTCTGGATTCTTAAAAGCTCCTTTTGTCCTCCAATTGACTTTATACCCCTCAAATTACCTAACCTCTCTGGATCTCTGTTAACTCTTTTTTTTGGGGCGGAGTCTTTAGAAAAGACAGTCTCTAAAGCATGTCCCAGCTCAAACACATCTCATGATTCTACAATAGGATGACTAAATAGCAAGGTCACATAATGCAAGTGAAGCTTTAAACTTCTCTCCCAATGTTTCAATAAGAAACATGACCATTTAAAAAGAATTAGACAATTCATCTGGATAAATTCTTCTGAAGAAGAGATCTTTTTTGTATACATCATCCTGACTTATTATACGTTCACAGCTGCCGATGAGTGGCAACTCACTATGCCGTTTTGAGAGAGTTGGTGAAATAAAAACTGATATAGCCTCCCAGGTAAGTACCAATTAAAATTATTTCAAATCATTTAAAATGAGTGTTATGTAATAGTCTTAGAATACTGCTTTTGGAAGAACCAGTACTTTGTCTTGTTGCAAGGAGAAAAGAGCCATCTCGCTTCCCAACTATGCAGGATTATCTGATGTCAGTTACCTTTGCACTGCACATTCTGCAGCCCTCATTGTTATTTCAAGTTCAAAGCAGCAGGGAGAGCACTGTATGGTGTAGCCTGAGAAGACCAGAGGCACCTTATTTTTGCATTTCCCTCTCTTTGCCTTGGCTTTTTTTCCCAGAATCTATGAGTGCCCAACTCCATTGCCTAAAGAGTAGTGCCCAATGAACGATTCCCAGTGCGCACTCCCTCACTAGGGCTCTCTATTTACTGATAAACAGAGCAAAAGCTTGTCCATTTGCCCCTCATGTTTGATAGTAAAATGTAGTATTTCCCAGAACTCTCTAAAGTAGACTAGATTTCTTACTTCCCCACTCTTCAGACCTTTCGAATAGAGTTGGACAAAGAAGAATTGAATTTAAATACAGTGTCATCCAAAAGTGAGTGTGCGAAACTGCCCCTCTTAAGAATCAAAGAAATGTTACCCCAAAAATTGCAACTTAGTGTTTTTGTATATTCAAGATGCCACTCATTATTTTATATACAGGATTTTTATAGTTCCAGGTAATACAAATGCTGGCTACCAATAAATAAATTTCTTAAAAGTTTTGCTTAAGGGACTTAGCCAATAAATAAATTTCTTAAAAGTTTTGCTTAAGGGACTTAGCTTAACTTTATGTATGGGACCCCACAGAGAAAAAAAAAAAGGAATTTCTAAAAGACTTCATTAACCTTTATTAATTTCAGCATCAATTAACTCCCAGGGAAAATCACACTCTCCTTGCAGAGGCCTTTTGGCTAACTTAGAGGAAGTATGGAGATGGAAATTAAAATGCTGCATTTTTATGCAGCAAAAATATTTTCAAAGTACTAAAATGATCAATTCCAATGAAACCTTGATAATTGAAATTTCTCATTTCAAATTTTTACATTTGCTTTATGATGATGACATTTAAAGTGCACTCAAACTCCTTATCAACTACAATACACGAATGTAAGCTTGTATTTTCTTACATTGTGAAGATAAATAATAGGCTTTACGAACATTTAAAATTATTAAATTTATAATCCATTACTTATACAGAGAGTAATAGAACTTTGGTTTTAAGAAATGTGATCTTGAAAAAGTTTACTCTTTTTTTATATATAAAACTAGAGGCCCTGTGCACAAATTTGTGCACAGGTGGGATCCCTCTGGCCCACACCAATCAGGGTGGGAGTGGGGCTGATTGGGAGCAGGGCCAGCCAGGGGGAGGAGCCACAGGTGGTTGGCTGGCCAGGCCCACCCCCTGGTGGCACTCCTGGTCCAGGGGACAATTTGCATATTAGGCTTTAATTATATAGGATGTGAGATTAGGACTGCAAACCCTCTAACAATCATTCTGGCTGTACAACCTTATGAAATAATAAAAAAGCCCAGCTAGTGTTGCTCAGTGGTTGAGCATTGACCTATGAACCAGGAGGTCACAGTTCTATTTCAGGTCAGGGTACATGCCAGGGTTATGGGCTCAATCCCCAGTGGGGGGAATGCAGGAGGCAGCTGATCAATGATTCTCTCTCATCAATGATGTTTCTATCTCTTTTTCCCTCTCCCTTCATTTCTGAAATCAATAAAAATATATTTTAAAAAATATTGGCCTCAATTTTAATTCCTTCATACTTTTGCTGTGCTTATATCATCTACATTATAATATCAGTGTTTTAGATTTATAAAACAACTTTTCTGGAGGCAATTTCAAATCTATCTCATCTATTCATAGGAAACAGGATCTTCATGCTGTCACTCACATGTTTTTCACTGACAACTGCTAACCCCAGGGAATTTATCAGAGCCATAAAATCTTGACCTGGAAAGGTCACTTAATTTACACCTTTTTGCATCCTTCAGTAAAGCCAGGGATCAGAACAATACAAGATTTTTCACACTTCATCCTGTGCTTCTTGATTAAATCAGACTCTGAGTGATTTTTGTTATCTGCTAAATTATTTAAAATAGCAGAACCAAAGCACAATGCAATCCCTGCAAGACTAGAAACATGACAGGCTACAAATAATAATTTATTTCAGAGTAAAATCTCACAAAAGAAGCCTAAGTGGATAATAGCTTAGGAAAATTTCAAACATGGAGTGGTTCAATTTTTAAATGGAGGATTGTGAGCAGCCCATAAGGTGGAAAATTGGGAGGGTTCTTCCATACACACTGTTTTCTGTTTTTTCTGTAGCTTATTCATTTACACATGATAATTCTATTGAGTCCCTGTTATTAGCTGTCCCCAGTGCTTGCTGTCGTTTTGGGGATACAAAACTGAAGAGTAATGGAAAAAAGCTAACATTTATTGAGAACCTAGTAGTGCTTAGCTATGTTAAGTGTTTCATGTACACTTAAGGCCAACCTAAGGTCACACAGCCAGAAAATGGTAGCACCTGGGTTCTAGTATTGATCTGCCTGCCCTGAGACCTCGCTGTTAAGTACCTCTCAGTTGGCGGCCCTGCCTTGAAGGAGGTTACCTAAATCCAGCTAGCAGGACCATCCACTCATTCTTGCCCAAAATCAATGCTTACCTTTAAATTGTTCATTTCCATTAACCATTCCTGTCCATGTCTCCCTCCAAAATAAACCACCAGCAGCTTACAAGCCACCTCTATGAGAGATGTTTTAAAGCTCCTTTAGAAAGTGCTTGTTAATGACCTGGTAATTGTTTAGGCCACTTTAAATGAAGTGTGAAGTCAGTGAAAAGTCACAGGAATCCTGTGAAAGCTTTGGCAGAATATATGGCTTCCCAGGGGAACTGCTCATGCTGGAATTGGCAGCCCTGTTCTCAGCTTTAAATAAATAAAGGGAGGGGGGCCTCAAAGAGAAGTGTCCTATAGTGACTACCTGATTTTTAAAAATAATACTATAAAAGTACAATGAACCAGGCACTAATGAGGAGAGAGTCAATTGGCACAACTTTCTGAAAAGCAATTTGCATTCAGTATGGACAAATGCTAATGGAATGCTCTCTCTCTCTCTCTCTCTCTCTCTCTCTCTCTCTCTCTCTCTCTCTCTCTCTCTTTCTGGAAGAAGGAGACAGAGAAACATTAATCTGCTGCCTTCTGCAGGCCCCCTACTGGGATCAAGCCCATAACCCTGCCATGTGTCCTGAGAGGGAATGGAACCTGGGACATACCGGCCAGGGCAGTAAGCCAACTCTTAACTAGAATCCATTCTAAGGAAAAAATTAGGTTTTTGAATCAAGATGTTTATATGCATGTTCACTAACCCTTAATGGTAATACCATAATATGGAAATCATTTTATAAATGTGCAAGAATATGGAAAGGATTAAATACATTATGCTACATAAATTACAATGTGGAGTTTATAGAAGCTTTATGTGATCTTTTCCAGATATTTTGCATTTTTTCCAGATATTTTTAATGACATATAATTTCACTATAAATATAAATATATAAAAAATATATATAAAATAAATCATATATATACTAGAGGCCTGGTGCACGAAATTAGTGCATGAGGGTGGGGTGTCCCTCAGCCCAGCCTGCACCCTCTCCAATCTGGGACCCCTTGAGGGATGTCCGACTGCCCTCTCACAATCCAGGACTGCTGGCTCCCAACTGCTTGCCTGCCTGCCTTCCTGATTGCCCCAACTGCTTCTGCCTGCCAGCCTGATCACCCCCTAACCACTCCCCTGACAGCCTGATTGATGCCTAACTGCTCCCCTGCCAGCCTGTTTGCCCCTAACTGCCCTCCCCTGCAGGCCTGGGTCCCCCCCAACTGCCCTTCTCTGCAAGCCCAGTAATCCCCAACTTCCCTCCTCTGCTGGCCTGGTCACCCCCAACTGCCCTCCCTTGCAGGCCTGATCGCCCACAACTGCCCTCCCTTGCAGTCCTGGTCCCTCCCAACTGCCCTCCCTTGCTGGCCATCTTGTGGTAGCCATCTTGTGTCCACATGGGGGCAGGATCTTTGGCCACATGGGGCAGCCATCTTGTGCGTTGGAGTGATGGTCAATCTGCATATTACTCTTTTATTAGATAGGATAGAGGCCTGGTGCATGGGTGGGAGCCAGCTGGTTTTCCCTGAAGGGTGTCCCATATCAGGGTGGGGGTTCTCTTGGGGCATGGGGTGGCCTGGGTGAGGGGCCTGTGGTGGTTTGCAGGCTGGCCACGCCCCCCGGGGACCCAAGCGGAGGCCCTGGTATCTGGGATTTATTTATCTTCTATAATTGAAACTTTGTAGCCTAGAGTGGAGGCCCATTGCAGGGGGCAACTCAAGCCTCCTGCTCTCTCCAGCTCCGTGGCTGCCGCCATTTTTGTTGGGGTTTATTTATCTTCTATCATTGAAACTTTGTAGCCTTGAGTGGAAGCCTGGGCCAGCCAGGGTGTGTGGAAAGCTTGGCTTCCTCCATTGCTGGGGAAACCCAAGGCTCCTGCTCGCTCTGTGGCCACAGCCATCTTGTTTGGGTTAATTTGCATACTTACTCCTGATTGGCTGCTGGGCATGGCTTGTGGGTGTAGCAGAGTGATAGTTAATTTGCATATTACTCTTTTATTAGATAGGATAATAGTACTGGAAGTCCCAGCTACAGCAATCAGACAAGAAAAAGATGTAAAGGCATCCAAATTGGAAAGGAAGAAGTAAAACTGTCATTATTTGCAGATGACATGATATTGTATAGAGAGAACCCTAAAGATTCTACCAAAAAACTATAAGAACTGATAAGTGATTTCAGTAAAGTAGCTGGATACAAAATAAATATCCAGAAATCAGTTGCATTTTTACACAGCAAGAATGAACTAACAGAAAGGGAAATTAAGAAAACAATTCCATTCAAAAAAGAAATAAAATACCTAGGAATAAATTTAATGAAGGAGGTAAAAGACCTGTACTTGGAATATTATAAGACACTGAAAAAAGAAATTGAAGAAGATAAAAAGAAGTGGAAGCAAATAAGTGTTCATAAATAGGAATAATTAACATCATTAAAATGTCCATACTACCCAAAGCAATCTATAGGTTCAACACAATTCCTATTAAAATACCAATGGCATATTTCACAGAACTAGAACAAATATTTCAACAATTTATATGGAACCACAAAAACCTCAAATAGCCCCCATAATCTTGAGAAAGAACAAAGTTGGAGGAATCACACTACCTGATATCAAACTATACCACAAGGCCATAGTAATCAAAACAGCATGGTATTGTCATAAAAATAGACACAGATCACTATAAACATATTGATGTTATCTATGCTTTAGTAGGTTAAATGATTACTATGGTTAAAAGGTTATACTGTTAAAAGAACTTTGGTTAGTGCTCTTAAAATATATTTTTTGTTCTATTTTGTCAGTGCATTTTTTATAGCTTTAACTTAGATAAAATAAAGGTATATAAAGTGCATATAATTAATGTATACAATTTGGTGAATTTGGATATAGGTGTACACTCATGTTACCATCACCACAATTCAGGGAATAAATATATTCATCACCTCCAAAAAAAAAATATAGACACAGATCAGTGGAACAGAATAGAGAGCCCAAAAATAAACAAACACTTTTACAGTCAATTAATATTTGACAAAGGAGGCAAAAACAAAAACACACAATGGGGTAAAGATAGTTTATTCAATAAGTGGTGTTGGGGAAATTGGACGATACATGCAAAAAAAAAATGAAACTGCACCACCTTCTTACACCATACATGAGGATAATCTCAAAATGGATTAAAGACTTAAATGTTAGATTCTAAACCAGGGGTGAGCAAACTTTTTGACTCGAGGGCCACAATGGGTTTTTAAACTGGACCGGAGGGCCGGAACAAAAGCATGGATGGAGTGTTTGTGTGAACTAATATAAATTCAAAATAAACATCATTACATAAAAGGGTATGGTCTTTTTTTTTATTTCAATAGTTTTATTCATTTCAAACATTTTAACAAGAAGAATGTAAACACTAATTATTATAATTTGAAACTTCAAAAAATGGAGGAATCATAGCACAATAACATACCTTATATTAAAGATGGCAAAGGCAAAATAAAATTGCCTAACAAAGGAAAGGTACAAAAGCCTTTGAAATTAAACTTAAACATAATAAAATAATTTAAAACTAAAACAAATAGAAAAGAACAAAATGTGTAAACAGTAAATTAAACATTTTCTTTAGTGCAACTTCCAAATTATGCCCGGGATGTAGATGTAGATGGCAATGTAGACTGGGTTGAAAGGTTTTTGGTCTTTAAAACATCAACTTCAGTGGGAACAGTGTTGTTGGTCTCCTTTTTAGCTAATGCTCTGATACTGTGCTCTCCAGGGGCGTGTCTCCCTACACACCATGATAACGTGTCTACGCATTCCCAGGGTGATGTCGGGGGATGCGTCCGTGGGCATTACAAGGAGCCTCTGAAGACTGAGAGGTTGTTCCTTCTACTGAATGGGTGGATATAAATCCGCCCACTCAGAAGAAGGCGCTGCGGCCGTGTTTCCGACATTGCCATGTTAACACTGCTGCTGGTGAAGGAGCAGAGGGGAGAGCAAGAGAACCCTCCACTCTTTCGGCTCCGCAGGCCGGATAGAACAGCCGAACGGGCCGGATCCAGCCCGCGGGCCGTAGTTTGCCCACGGCTGTTCTAAACCATAAAAATCCTAGGAGAAAAAACAGGCAATAAAAATTCAAACATTTCTTGTAGCAAGGGAAACAAACAAACAAACAAACAAAAATAAACAAATGGGACTACATCAAACTAAAAAGTTTTTGCACAACAAAGGAAATGACCAACAAAATGAAAAGAAAGCCCCCTTAATGGAAGAACATATTTGCCATTGATACATTTGATAAGGGGTTAATATCCAAAGTTTATAAAGAACTTATACAACTCATCACCAAAAACCAACAATCTGAACTTATACAACTCATCACCAAAAAACCAACAATCTGACTTAAAAATGGGCAATGAACCTCCAAAGAGGATATACATATAGCCAATAGACATATGAAAAGATGCTTAATGTCACTAATCATCAGGTAAATGCAAATTAAAACCACAATGAGATATCAGCTCAACCTGTCATCAATGGCTATCATCAATAAATCAACAAATAACAAGTGTTGGTGAGTATGTGAAGAAAAGGGAACTCTTGTGCATTGTTGGTGGGAATGCAGACTGGTGCAGCCACTGTGGAAAGCAGTATGGAGGTACCTCAATAATTAAAAATGGAACTGTTCCATTAAAAATGATTATTCTTCAAATGGTTAAGCTATTGCTTGTAAATAGATGAGTGGATAGAAAAGCAGTGGTACATTTCCAAATGGAATATTATTCAGCCATACAAAGAAGGAAATTTTACCCTTTGTGAAAGCATGGTCTAGGTGAAAGAAGGTGAAGAGATTAAGAAAAACAAACAAGCAAAAATCCTACCTTATAGGCACAGACAAAAGTATGGTGATTATAGGGGGGATAAATGGTAATGGAAGGAGACTTGACTTGGGGTGGTGAACAAAGACAATATACAGATAATGTATTACAGAATTGTACTCCTGAAACCTATATAATTTTATTAATCCATGTCACCTCAATAAATTCAATTTAAAAAGTAAAAAGACATCCCACAGAATGGGAGGACATTTTTGCAAATCATGTCTTATAAGAAAATTGTATTTAGAATATATAAAAATAAATTGCAATTCATTAATAAAAAGATAAATAACCCAATTTTTAAAATGGCTAAAATAAATGATAGATGTCCAAAGAAGATATACAAATGGCCAACAGGTTCATGAAAGATGCTCACATAATTAGCCATCAAGGGAATGAAAATCAAAACCACAGTATGGTGCTATTTCACACTCACTAGGATGCTACAGTCAAAAAATCAGTTAAATATGGCCTAGGTGGTTCAGTGGTTGAGTGACAACCTATAAACCAGGAAGTCATGGTTCAATTCCTAGTAAAGGCACATGCCCAAGTTGCAGGCTCAATCCCCAGAGTGGGGTGTGCAGGAGGCAGCTGATCAATGACTCTCTCTCATCATTGATGTTTCTATCTCTCCCTCTGCCTTCCTCTCTGAAACCAATAAAAAATATTTTTAAAAAGTCAGATAATAGCAAGTATTGGGGAGGATGTAAAGAAATAGAAACCCATATAACCTGTTGGTGGGAATGTAGAGTGGTGAAGTTACTTTGCAAAATAATCTGGCTGTTCTTTAAATGGTTAAGTATTAAGTTACTATATGGCCCAGCAATTCCATTCCTAGGTATCTACCCAAGATAAGTGAAAACGTATGTCCACACAAAAACATGTACATGAATATTCATAACAGCATTATTCATAACAGCCAAAAGTGAAAACAAGTCAATTATCCAACTGATGAATAAGTAAATAATATATGATATCCTATATAATAAAAGCCTAATATGCAAATCGACTGAACAGTGAAATGACCAGCGGAATGATGGGTTTCTATGACGTGCACTGACCACCAGGGGGCAGTCGCTCAATGCAAAAGCTGCCCCCAGCCTGCAGGCCCCAGGTGGTGGCAGCAGGGGGCAGGGCCAGCAAGTGGGCAGCGCCAGGCTGGCCAAAGCGGGTGCTAGTGGGAACCCCCCAATTGCCCCAGTGGTTGTCCCACAGATCGGCCTTGATCACTGGCCAGGCCTAGGGATCCTACCTGTGCATGAATTTCGTGCACTGGGCCTCTAGTATCCATATACTAGTAATGGACTATTTGGCAATAAAAATAAATGAAGTACTGATACATGCTACAACATAGATGAACCCTGAAAACATTATGCTAAATAAAAAAAAAATCATAAAAACCACACATTGTATGGTTGCATCAATTGGAAATATCCAGAATAGGAAAATCTAAAGAGATAGAAAATAGATTACTGGTTAAGACTAGGGTTTGAAGTGGATTGTGGGGGTGGGAGGGCTGTTGGAGGGGTGACAGCTATTGGACATGGAGTTTCTTTGGGGGGTATGAAATGGTTCTAACTTTATGTGGTGATGATTCATAATTCTGTGAATATTATAAATTATGTACTTTAAACAATGGTGTGGTATGTGAACTATTATCCCAATAAACCTGATTAAAAACAACAACAACAACAAAAGGGCAAAAATAATTATATTCCATTTATTTCATCTATCAACCCTATACTAAGCTCCTACTATGGCCTGTGCTAAGCACAATGAAATATACACAAATGAAAACCTCTTGTTTTCCAATTCACATGAACTGACTCTCATACATGCTAGAAGTGTTACTGTGCATATATATCCTATATAATAAAGAGGTAATATGCAAATTGACCATCACTCCAACACACAAGATGGCCTCCCCCATGTGGTCAAAGATGGCTGCCCCCATGTGGAAACAAGATGGCCACCACAAGATGGCCAGCAGGGGAGGGCAGTTGTGGGTGATCAGGCCAGCAGGGGAGGGCAGTTGTGGGTGATCAGGCCTGCAGGGGAGGGCAGTTGGGGGCAACCAGGCTGGCAAGGGAGGGCAGTTGGAGGTGACCAGGCTGGCAGGGGAGGACAGTTAGGGGTGACCAGGCCTGCAGGGGAGGGCAGTTAGAGGTGACCGGGCCAGCAGGGGAGGGCAGTTGGGGGCAACCAGACCTTCAAGGGAGGACAGTTAGGGGTGACCAGGCTGGCAGGGGAGGGCAGTTAGGGGCAATTGGGCTGGCAAGGGAGCAGTTAGGCATTGATCAGGCTGGCAGGGGAGTGGTTAGGGCAGCCGTGGGCAAACTACGGCCCGTGGGCCGGATCCGGCTGTTTTATCCAGTTCTCTTGCTCTCCCCTCTACTCCTTTACTTTGAATTTATATTAGTTCACACAAACACTCCATCCATGCTTTTGTTCCGGCCCTCTGGTCCAGTTTAAGAACCCATTGTGGCCCTCGCATCAAAAAGTTTGCCCACCCCTGGGTTAGGGGATGATCAGGCTGGCAGGCAGAATTGGTTAGGGGCAATCAGGCAGGCAGGCAGGCAAGCAGTTGGGAGCCAGCAGTCCTGGATTGTGAGAGGGATGTCCCAGATTGGAGAGGGACACACACACACACACACACACACACACACACACACACACACACCCGTGCATGAATTTTGTGCACTGGGCCTCTAGTCTAATTATAAAATTATACATATATTCTCTCACATTACAAAAAACAAGAAATGAAGATTATCATTTCTAACTTCATTGCCATTTTCTAAGTGATCATATACAGCTTCATTATGTAATCTAGATTTCTACCAAATCAAATCTGTATTTCCAATTGTCCTATGGAAATATCCACCTGGGTCCCCAGTGAACATCTCAAATATACGTTTTAAACAATAGTTTAACCCTCAAGCAGGAGCTATTATGAATATACATGTCTCCTTGGTTCCACCTTTCAGGGACTGCATAGCATGGCATCCTCTCAGAAAGCAGCTTTAGAAATGTTAGAGTTGCCCATGAGTCTGCTTGCTGCCTTGTCTCCCACCCCAGGCCAACACCAAGGTCTTATAATCCTACCTCTTAAAAGTCTGTGGAGTTAATGTTCCACTCTCTCCCACTACTGACCCCTTGTTTTATGCCTTTACCAACTTTCCCCTAGAGTGGCACAACCATTTCCTAAGTCATTCCCTTCCAGTTCTCATTCCCATGTTGCAGTAAGGATGAACTCCCCTCCCTTTTTAACTGTATTAAAAAATTTTAAACACAATTAAATACAGAAAATCATTTAACAAAAAAGAAAAAGCACATCTTAATGTAACTTTTGTTGTGAATATAATTTTTTTCTAAGAAGAAATGGAACCTTTCCAACAAAACCAAATTCATCTTTGTTCCCTTTCCAGTCCCACACCCTTACTTCCTGCTCCAAAGACAATTTTCTGAATTTGAGTGTATAATTCCAGCATATATACTTTTAATACACATATATGTATATACACATACACATACATATATATATACACACATACATAAATACACACATCTATATATGTGTATATATATATACACTATGTATCTGTAAACAACACATACTATTGCTTTATGTGTTTTATATTTACTTCTTTGCTAGCGTTATCATTGAGGTATAACATAAACACAATAAATGGCACATATCTTAAGGGTGCTTTGATAAATATTTATAAACTGAACATACCTGTGTCACATCCCCCAAGATCAAGATATAGAACACTGCCAAAACCTTAGAAATTTCCTATGCACCTGCCCATTCCCAGCTATTACCTGACATTACTGCTATTTTTAACTCTCACCATAGATTAGTTTTGCCTGTTTTTGAAAGCTCTCTGAATGGCAATCAACCAAGCAATCAATCAGTAAGTAAAATAAATATGATTTGTCCCTTTTTGTATGACTTCTTTCACTCAACATTATGTATTTGGGTTTCATCCATGTTGTTGCATGTAACAGTTAGTAGTTATTTTTCATTATTGTATAGTATCCCGTTGCATATATATACTACATGATGGAATTTGGGTTGTGTCTACTTTGAACTATAGTGAATAATTCTGATATAATTCTTCTTATACATGTCTTTTGATA
The DNA here is from genome assembly GCF_963455305.1 of Plecotus auritus. Classification (NCBI taxonomy): domain Eukaryota; kingdom Metazoa; phylum Chordata; class Mammalia; order Chiroptera; family Vespertilionidae; genus Plecotus; species Plecotus auritus. Next base: position 142,118,615 of record NC_137770.1, read on the forward strand.
CATATATGTATATATACACATATATTTCTGTTGAGCATATACCTAGAAAGGAACTGATATCTCATTTAGTCTGTGCAGGTTCAGCTTTAGCAGATACCTTCAAAAAATTTCTGCCGTTATACTCCCACTAGGAGTAAATTAAAGTTCTGGTTGCTCCTCATCATCACCAATATTGGGTTTGTCCCTTCCCCTTTTTAAAAGCCATTATGGTGAATATATTTCATTTTTTTATTTTTATTTCCCTAATGACTCATGTTAAACAAGTTTTTTATACTTATTGGCCATTTTGACCTTCTATGGTGAAGTGCTTGCTGTAGTCGTTTGCTCAGCACTTTACTGGGTTGTTTTTCCTTTTCATATCAATGTTATGGGGGTTATTTATATTCTAGATAGTAGACATTTAAGAAATATATGCATTATACACATCTCCCATGTGCTTGCTAGATTTTTCATTCTCTTAATGGTAAGAGTAATCAGAAATTCTTAATTTTAAGGAAGTCTAATCTATCTATCCTTTCTTATATTGTTTTTCGAAACTATTTACAAACATTTTGTCTATATCATAAATATATTTTTCTGTATTATCTTTAAGAAACTTGATTTTCATAACATGTATATCTATGATTAACTTAAATTAATTTTGGCATACGGTATGAATAGGGGTAAATGTTGGTTTTCCATAAAGGCAGGTGCACCCTTTCTACACTACAAGCAGGTGGCACCTTTTTTGTAATCAGATCATTAGATATGTGGAATCTGCTACTGAATTTTCTATTTTTACCATTAGTTTGTTTGTCTATCCTTGCACCAACACCAAACTCATTTCTTTTTTTAATGTATTAATCTCTTCGATCATGTAGAAAACAAAAGTGGAGCTACAATCTATTGTTACAATAATGCTAGCTTTTATAATTTCCCATTTGTTTACCTTTACTGTGATCTTTATTTCTTTATATGGCTTCAAATTATTGTCTAGTGTCCTTTCACTATAACTGGCATTCGAGTTATTGTCTAATGTCCTATCATTACAATTGGCAATACTCCTTGAGCATTGCTTGCATGGTAGTTCTAATGGTAATTAACTCAGTTTTTTTTTTAATTAAATTGATTAGGGTGACAAAAACACATTGTTATAGATGCATAGGGAGTTTGTAAGGTTCTGAAAGTTTTCTACATCTTGATCTGGGCGGTGGTGACATAAGTATGACCAGTTTATAAATAATCATCAAGACATACCCTTAAGATATGTGCTATTTATTGTGTTTATATGTTATACCTCAATTATTAGGTTAGCAAAGAAGTAAATATAATTGGTTAATAGGGTCATATAGGTTTCAAGTGTACATTTCTATGATAAACGATCTGTACATTGTATTGTGTGCCCATCACCCAAAGTCAAATCATCTTCCATCACCATTTTTTGGTCCTCTTTACCTTTTACTGTCCCCTCACCCTCTTCCCTCTGGTAACCACCATATTGTTGTCTGTGTCTATGAGTTTCAGTTTTATATCCCACACATGAGTGAAATCGTATGGTCCTTAGTTTTTCTGACTAACTTATATCGCTTAGCACAATATTCTCAAGGTCCATCCGTTCTCACAAATGGCAGTATTTCAGCATTTCTTATGGCTGAGTAGTATTCCATCGTATATATGTACTATATCTTCTTTATCCAGTCATCTATCCAGGACACTTTAGTTGTCTCCATATCTTGACCACCAAGAATAATGCTGTAATAAATATAGGGGTTCATAAATATTTGTGAATAAGCGTTTTAGAGTTTTTCAGGTAGATACCCAGGAGAGGGATTGCTGGGTCATAAACTTAATTTTTAGGTTTTTTTTTAAGAAATGCCATACTGTTTTCCATGGTGGTTTTACCAGTTTACATTCCCACCAGCAATGGATGAGGGTTCCTTTTTCTCCACACCTCTCCAACACTTATTATCTTTCTTGTTTATAATAGCCATTCTAACAGGTATGAGGTAATTTCTCATTGTAATTTTGATTTGCATTTCCCTAATAGTTAGTGAGGTTGAACATCTTTTCATACATCTGATGGCTGTTTGTATGTCTTCTTAGGAGAGGTGTCTGTTTAGGTCCTCTGTCCATTATTAAATTGGATTATTTGTTTGGTGTTGAATTGTGTGAGTTCTTTATATATTTTGGATATTAAACCCTTGTTGGAGATGTTTATAAATATCATCTACCATTCAGTTGGTTGACTCTTAGTTTTGTTGTTGGTTGTTTTTGCTGTGCAGAAGCTTTTTACTTTGATATAGTCCCATTTATATATTTTTGCCTTTGAGATCAAATTCATGAAACGTTCTCTACCACCGAAGTCCATAATTTTAGTACCTATGTTTACTTCTATGTACTTTATTGTTTCAGATCTTATATTTAAGTCTTTGATCTGTTTTCAATTAATTATTGTACAAGGAGACAACTGTAATCTAGTTTTATTCTTTTGCATGTGGCTATCCAATTCTCCTCCAGCATTATTTATTGAAGAGGCATTCTTTTCTCCATTGTGTGCTTTTGACTCCTTTGTCAAAAATTTTATTTGCCTATACACCTGTGGTTTTATTTATTTGCTCACAATTCTGTTCCATTGGTCTGTGTGTCTATTCTTCTACCGATGCCATGCTGTCTTGATTATCATAGCTCTGTAGTATAATTTGAAGTCAGGTAGTGTAATACCTCCGACTTCATTCTTTTTTTCTCAGTATTGCTTTGGCTATTCAGGGTATTTTGTGGTTCCATACAAATCTGATGAATTTTTTTTGTTCTATTTCTTTAAAAAATGACATTGGCATTTTGATGGGGATTGCATTAAATCTGTATATTGCTTTAGGTAATATGGCCATTTTAACTATGCTGATTCTTCTAATCTATGACTATAGAACATTTTTCCATTTTATTGTGTCCTTTTCAATATTTTTAATTAATGCTTTGTAATGTTCAGTAATTGAGTAATGCTTTGTAATTTTCAGGTCTTTCACATTCTTTGTTAAGTTTATTTTTAGATATTTTATCCTTTTGGTTGTAATTGCAAAATGATTTGTTTTCCTTTCATTTCTTTTTCTGAAGTTTCATTGTTATATATTTTAAAGTAGTGGACTTCTATACATTGATTTTGTATCCTATAACTTTACTGTATTTATTTATTGTTTCTAATAATTTTTTGGTGGAGTCTTTAGAGTTTTCTATATACAGAATCATGTCATCTGCAAAAAGTGACACTTTTACTTCTTCCATCCTAATTTGCATGTCTTTTATTGCTTTCTCTTACCTGATTGCTCTGGCTAGGACCTGTAATCCAGTACATGCCCTTGACCAGGAATGGAACCTGCAATCCTTTAGTGTACTCTAACCATTGAGAAAAACTGGCCAGGGCCAAAATATATTTTTAATTGTTGATATTGTATAATATACACAGTTAGTTTTTGTATATTGAACTTCAAATTAGTGACCCTTTAAATTCTGACTATTTTACAGCTTATCTATGAGAGGTTTTATCTTTTTCAAGGTATATTTAAAGTATTTAGTTATTGTGATTACGCACATATTTATGCTTATTGTGCCATCTTATTTTGTTTTGAATTTATATTGTTTTGTCTTTGCTTTCTTTTCCCCTCCTTACTTCACTTTTGTTGAATTAAGTTTTCATTATTCCTGTTTATTTTCCTGCTATACTCTTTTGTTTCCCAATTATGCATTCTCTTTTTTGTCTTATAATACTTATCCCTAAAGTGTTCACCTGTAACCTTAATTTTAGTAAATCTAAATTTATTTAGTGTCTTTAATCTCCTAAGTAACACAAGGACATGATTCTCTGCCTCTCACACATATCTTACGTTATTACTGTTTAAGTTAATGTCTACCTTCTCTTTTTGTTTAATCTCCATACTTACATATTTTCAGTATTATCTCATTTATATGCCTGCTTACAAAAATCCTCATTCACCATTCTTTACTGGATTTAATTCCTTTCTTTCTGAGGGACTTTTTTCCACTGTGAAGTCAGAACAGTAAATGCTATCATCCTTTGTAAGGCAGAAATTATCTTTATTTTACTCTCCCTATCCTATATAATAAAAGCCTAATATGCTAAGTGTCCAGTCATCCAGTCAACCAACCAAAGTGTAATATGCTAATGATATGCTAAGGCTGCTCAGCCACTCGCTATGACATGCACTGACTACCAGGAGGCAGACATCGACTGGTTGACCAGTCGCTATGACATACACTGACCACCAGGGGAAAGATGCTCTGACTGGTAGGTGAGCTTGCTGCTGGGGTCCGGCTGATAGGGACTGAGTGAGACTGGACAGACAGGCCCTGGAGCCCTCCCACGGTCCTTCCCCAGCTGGCCAATCTCCCGCATCTCTTTCTGACCCTGATTGTGCACCAATAGGGTTCATGGGCCTGGCCTGTGCCCTCTCGTAATCCCGGACCCCTCGGGGGATGTCAGAGAGCCGGTTTCGGCCCCATCCCACAGGCCAGGCCAAGGGACCCCACTGGTGCATGAATTCATGCACTGGGCCTCTAGTTAAATAATAATTTATCTGGCTATACTGTTCTAGACTGACAATTCTTTTCCTCTGTACTTTAAAGATATTATTTTGTTGTCCTAGGACATCTTTTTGCAGATACAAAGTGTACTGTTCTTCTAACTGCCCTTCATTGTTAGGCACTTACTTTTCTCTCTAGAAGCTTAAAATTTTTCTTTATGTTGTTAACATTCGGCATTTTCACAGCTATTTATCTAGTGTGGGTTTATATCTTTATTTTATTATCTACTGATCATATTCAGGACCCAGTGTGCTCCTTCCCTTAATTCTGAAATATTTTCACCACCATCACTTTGAATATTGCTCTGTCTCATTCTTTTTTTCTCTCCTCCTGGAACCTGTATTAGATGTGTGTTGACTTTTCTCAGTGTGGTCTCCATTTCTCTTCTTCTATATTTCCCATCTCTATATATTTCTGCACTGAATTCTCCATGATTTCCTCAGATTAGTATTTAAATTCACCATTTCTTTACAGGTGTTTGGTATATTATTCAACCCACTTACTTTTTATTTAAATGGCTGCAGTTCTAATTTTAGAAGTATATATTATTTTCAAATACACCTACTTTTATAATGTTCTATACTTATTCTATGGTTTTATAATTCCTTTAGTTTTTTTAATATTTTAATATACTTATGTTGATATTTCTGGTTATTCAATTATTCTAATTCTTAAAACCTACATTCTACCATTTGTTGGTTTTTCTAATTCTCTCTGAAGTATTTTGATACTCATATGGTTTGTACTTTTTGAGTGTGAGATCATTTTCAATGGGGGTTGTTTGCTACTAGAGTTCTGTTGGAAAGGATACAAATATAGTGGTTGTAGATGCCTCTGCCAGAGGTCTAATTTCCCCTGTTCCATAATAGTTTTCATGTTAATTTACCAATATTTGGTTCCCTACCACATTGATAGTGTTAATCCAGACTTTATATCTTCCATAGCAATAGCCTGGAGTTCTAATCCTTGATTATATATATATTTTTATTGCTGTTAGAGAGAGGAAGAGAGAGAGAGAGAAACAATGATGTCAAACATTGATTGGTTGCCACCTACAGATGCCCCGACTGGGGATCAAACCTGCAACCTGGGTATGTGCCCTTACTGGGAATTGAACCTGCCATTTTGGTGTACAGGGTAATCTTTGGTGATATTTTCCCCTATGGCCCCAGATGTACAGCAAGCTCCATCAACAAATCTCTGAACCAGTGCAGTTTTTTCAGTTCTTTTTAAATGGACTAGACAGCCCTTTTTGACTCCTGGTTTGGTGCACTCAGAGCTCAGATCTGCGATTATGGCCTGAACTCCCTCTCCATGGGACTTAAACTTAAGGCCTACATCTTTATTGCTTTCTCTCATGGTCCATTTAAGCTTCAATTCCTGCTCACTGATCTGGCTTTGAGTTCCTCTTGGTTTCTGACAGCAGAGGATTTCCATTTTTTAATTTTGAACTTGGTCGAGGTATTTGCATTTTTATTTTTATTTTTTTGACATTTCTACTAGTATGAGTTGAAGTGAAAGGCCAGGAAGCTGTTTCACATCAACTCATTCAGTCATATTCATCCCCTCTTTCTAAACACAAATATAATCACATTTACTTTAATGGATACCCATTTACTTGAAGAACAAAGTTAATCTCCTTATCTGGCTATTTAAAAAACTCCACATCCAGGTTAAATTCTGCCTCCCAAACTTCACCTGCAATCATCCCTCACTCCCTCACCCTGTACCACAGCAGCAATGGCTCAGAAGTCAGCCCCAAACACTCCATGTAACATCACATCTTTCATTTAAGAAACTTCATTTCGGGGTGGCCTCTAGGTCCACTTTCTATTTCTAATAATGACATTTTGGGCTCTTCATCCAGGTTGTGAGCTCTTAAAAATCTGTGAATCTTCCATTTCTGAAAATTCAGAATAGGGTTTGAAAGTACAGCTTTCCAGGGCACCAATGCACTAACCAGGGGTCCTCAAACTTTTTAAACAGGGGGCCAGTTCACTGTCCCTCAGACCGTTGGAGGGCCGGACTATAGTTTAAAAAAAAAAACTATGAACCAATTCCTATACGCACTGCGGGCCCGGGACGAGTCGGCTGCTAAGCAGGACAGGCAGTGGCACCTGGCGGGCTGCATATGGCCCGCGGGCCGTAGTTTGAGGATGCCTGCAACTAAACAAAACCCAATCAGGAGAGTGAAAGTGTTTATACAAAAAGCCAGGAAGGCTCTGTGCAGACAAGAGAAGCTGATCCAGCTGAAGTGAATTACTGCTTTTCACACCAATGCAGTAATCCTGGGTAGACAGTACCTTAGAATTCATTAAGTCCTCAGGGCTTAGTGTTTTGCTCTCAGGAAACATATGCTCTGCCCTCTTTAGGAAGGGCAAGCTGCTGAGGAGATAGCAGTTGTATTTTTGTGTGCTTCATAGAGCAAGGAAATATAGTTCACTGTGCTCAAAGAAAAAAACTCCTAGCTGCTAATGGGCCAAGATATTGTGGATGTAGAGTCAGAATTGCTGGGACATCAGACAATTGATGGGGAAAAAGAAAACACCTTAGGAACCAAAGAAATTGCATTTGTAAGCTTCATTTATATAACACATAGCAAGTGAATCAATAACTTGAAATGTACATTGAAGGCCAAAAAGGAGTTGATTGCAATCTTCAAAGAGTTGGCAAAAAGAACAAGTAGCAGTGCAAATTAAACTTATTCAAAAGAGTAAAGACAGTTGGTTCAAACCCAAGAAGATTCAACTAAGCTAGCAAAAAATCATTATTCCTAAAAGAGATGACACATGAAAGTAACAGAATATGAAATGTGAATATAAAAAAATTTTTTTAAACTCACACAGATGTTTGCTTTGAGAACTTTTTTGCACAGCATGATTCAGAAGAATGCAGAATGATATGTTTAGGAAGGATGATAAATATAAAAATAGAAGATCATCACCAAGGTAAATAGAGCATTAGTTATTAGGGCAGGATCTGAAGAAATGAAAAATTTACCATCTGAGGCTCCAGTTTTATGCTATTATCCAACAGCATAGATAATTTATCATTCATTTCTTATTTATTTTTCAATTTGGACTTGCTTATACATCACTTTTAATTTGTACTTAAATATGCATCTTTTTTACCTGTGAGAATATTGTCACATAACTCATCAATGACAACATTTTTTTCAACACATCTTTCCCATACCATACTTTCTAGTCACTTTTCTTCTCTCTCTCTCTCTCTCTCTCTCTCTCTCTCTCTCTCTCTCTCTCACACACACACACACACACACACACACACACACACACACCTCAATTAACTCTCAGGCATCTCTGGGTTGAATGTCTTGGGAATTCCCAAGAGGAGAATTCCATCTCATCAGATGACAGGAGATCTTAACTAAAAGTATTTGCATTATAATGTCCTCTTCCAGGCCCTAGTCTTGAGTTCAAATTGAGGTTTCATTCTATATGAGAATTGGGTTAATTGACTAGAGGACCTACAGAAATGATGCAGTCTGGTGTTATCTCAGACTATACACTCATTCATCCAGCTACGTCATCAATGTCTACCACTGGTGCATGAAAGACTGGCAAGGGAACATATCTCCAGTACTGTGCCAGAAAAGTAACTCTGAGCCCAATACACACTGATAGAGGCACCAGGACAAGACTCTTGCTCATATTGCCCACTCATATATCATATATTCTGTTTAAAACGTTTTTAAAGAAAGTATACCCAAGAAAAGATGAACATTTATTCATATGGGCAAATGAATATGATGTTAACATGTTAGATTTCTCTTCATCTGCCCTCCTGATAAAGGTGAAGTACCAGCAGTGAAGAAAAAAAGTGGTGGGCTAAAAACATGGCCCAACAATAAAAAAAACATATCTCTGTCCCTGGCTATGTTCTTGTTTGTATGTTTATATTTATGTCTTTATGTCCATGGAGTTACACACCATGATTTTATGTATGTAAAATATTTTTCTCTTTATGTCTATATTGTTGTTCATACTTATATCAATATTTCATGAAGATATATAAGGATTTATATAAATGCACATATATTTGTACTAATTTACATCAATGTCTTTGTCCTTTTGTATGTGTATGTATGTATAAATCCTTCAAGTAAAATAATCATGGCATTCTCATGGTAGTTTCATCAAGATGCAACTAAAGATATACTTCTTCCATGAAGTAGTGGGATACAAGAAAAATAGATCTATACATTAAAAAAAATTAACAGACAACCTATGTGAAATGAGGAAGCTATATTTCACTGACTTAAAATTAAAGAAAGGAATATTATAAACCAGACAGGTGTCATAGGTCAGGTTCCCCAAGAAATAGATTCTGAGATCAAAATGTGTGTGCGTGACATTTATTGAAGAGTGCCCTTGAGAGCAGCACCATTAATGGGCATGAGGGCAGCAGGATATAGCAGAGGAAGAAATTGAACTGCTATTCTATTTCAAAAGAATCCTCAGCTGAACCAAGGGCAACTCTGGCGCTGAGGTGGCTTTTAAGGGATGTCCCATAGTGAGGCATGGGGACTGGGCCCATGCACCGCATATGGACCAGTGACAGGATGTTGGCTGCCCTTGGTGAAGGGACATAATGTTGGCATGGGAGGGCAATGCCTGGACTCAGACTTGAGGCATCAGCAGTGACACTCCCAGCAGCTGGGGAAATGCCAGCCTTAGGCCTCAAGGAGGGGCCTGGGCAGTGCACCATAGCGTCACCAAGATATTTGTATTCTGCTTCATTTTTTTATGATGGCTATTATTTGTTACTCCAAATTATAATTCCACTGTTTTACCAGATATCCCTTCTACTAAACTTTATGACTTTCCTTCTGATAATCTGGCTTCCTAGGTCAGTGAGTTAACTGTAGTCCAGCTTTTCCACATGGGAAAGTGCCCTCGACCACCTTGTAGAGAAATCTGACTGGAAAAATGCTTCCCCATGGGACTTTAGTTATTGCATCTGTAAAATAGGGATAATAATAATACCTATTTCAAGGGGTGTTCAGGATAAATTAAATTAGCCACACAAAGGTTTTAGATGAGTATCTGCCACACCATTAGATATAACCAGCATTAATCTTTTTAGAAAATTCTTTGTGCTCAGTATCACTTCATGATCACAAATGCTTACTCAGAATCTGCTTTGTAAACCACTGCAAGGGTAAGAGTCAGGAGCCTGCTCAGTCTCCGAGCATTTCAGTTTCTTGTGATATGTTTCCCACCCCCCTCTTTTGAGGTGGTAACCCAATAATTTCACACTATCTTTGGTTAAATTCAATGTCACTGATAAGAAAAATGCATTATTTCTGTTCCTATTGTCAGGAGATATGGCTTCAGTAGACATTTGAGAGTAGATACTTGAGAATTGCAGAAAAGATAGCATTAAGTCAATTCTTCCAAATCAAAACCATCATCGTTAGATGTCCTCCAACCTTTAATTGCTCATATGTATTAATTCTATTCACAGGTCAAGCCAATTGGATTCCCACAGTATGCAGCAATTTCATCTAGGGAGGTTGCCAGAAACCACTGCATTAAAAGGAAGCTACTTTGCACTTGCTTTACTGGAATTTTCATATGGCCACCTTGTGTCACTGAAACAGTATTTCCTGGATAAAGTGATTATTTAGGCAAAAAACTGTGTGGCCTCCATCACTCATTCATCCATGTGATGGGGCAAACACCGAGCAGTTTTCTGCAGGTATTCCCTGGCCAACTCATTCAGCTTTCATGAGAGGACTCGTGCCTTACCCACATCTTACCTGACCCTGAAAGCTCATGAATCTGTCCTTTATCTGCCCCCTAGTGTATCTATACCCCAGGAGTGCCACCCACCAGGGCCCTCAGCTCTCTGCTCTCTACTCTCACTAAGTACAGATGAGAGAAATATCCTCAATAACATTTGGTCATTCAGTCTTCACAAGGAGGGACTATTAATCTATCTGGAAGAAATTCAGGGAATTTTGTCCATGTGGTGTATTTGTCTGGAGAGACAAACCTGATGTTGTTAATCAGGTTATCGAAGGGCTTGTCATGGGCAGTTCTGCACAGGGGTTAAGAGCCAGCTGAACTCAGCCTGCCTGAGTTATACTTAGTGCCATCACAGTGTGACCTTGGGCAAGTTACTTACCTTTTAGGGCCTCAAATTCCTAATCTGCATCATGGGGTAATATAGCATTTATTCCTGGGGTTGAAGTGCAGAGTAACCTGAGAAAAGCACTTCAAACAATGCCTGGCCACAGTAGGGGTCCAATTTGTATTTGCAATTATTCTTCTTATTTTAGGAGTCCATAACTTCCAAAAGATTCAGAAGTGTTGCTCTGGATATTCTCAGTAAAACCCTTACGTGGATTCAGACCATCAGAAAGTTTTGATTTGAACCATGTTCATCTGTACCTGTTGATTTTTATTTTATTTTATTTTTTATTTAGGCCTCGGTATCATAACACTGGCCTTCACTGAGGGATGGCACAAGAGGCCAACCCAGATCACCCACTACCTATCCACTGCCCATCACCACACACTGTTCTCTATGAGGCCCCATGGAAAGAAGACACAGGCAAGGACACAGGAAAGCTGTCCAGGTGAATAGCGCATGAGCTTCAATGGCTTTGAGAGCTCAGGCCCTTGTGGCAAATGCCATGGCCTCCGAGAGCCTGCGCACCAGCTGAGGCCGCCTCCAGCAAGGACATGGCATCATGTTATATGTGTTTCACTGCATTAAACCAACCCTAGTTTTCTGCTTTTGTTTTCAAAGCCTACCCATGTTTTCTCTTTGGCTCCTGTCCCCTCAGTTGTTATTTAATTTTGTTGTAATTTATGTGGTTTTATGAACCACATCAAATCCATTGGGAAATCAAGTCATTATGGACCTAAACAGAGCAACAAATACATACAGAATGGATGAGCATCTTTCTTCTTATTATGCTATTTCCTCTGTTTTATGGGTGTTCTCCATCCTGTTTAAATTCATTTTGATCTTCTATTATAAAAATATGAGGGGCTGGGTGGGGACTGGTGGGCTGTAAGCAGATGAACAAGCAACCAAGAGATTTCTAACATACCCGGTGGTGACAGTTTTCAAAGCAAACAAAATTGCTGCCAGAAAAATAATATGCAGGCAAGGAAAAGAAATCACTTTAAAGTTAATCTTGTTTATAACTTAGAAAGGCATTTCTTGTGGGGCTAATATATGCTTAATTCTTAGTCAAATAGAACTCTTCCCTGTTAGCTGCCTTTTTTAATATAAAGCCTTTTTGATATTTTAAATCTAACATTCCAAAGGCAGTGATCCTCAGGCTTTTCATATTAGCAGAGAGTGGAAGCTGCTAGGTTTCCTTGAACTGAACATTTCAATTAAGCCCAGTGGCCTTGTGTATAAGACTGTCTTAATAAGTGTAATAAAAATTCCGAAGTAAGTTTCTTGGATTCCCTTAGAAAAGCAGAAATTAATTAGTAGATCCTAATTCTTTGTGAGAATGTGCTAAAGGTGCTTTTTTTTTTCTTTCTCTCTTAATAACCCTGTGGTAGCACAAGCATTTTGCCTTCTTCACACTTTCTGTAGACTGACAGCCTACTCTGTGATGTCCAAAAATCAAAGGGGAATTGAAGAAACAGGCTGAAAATTTGTAAAATGTATAGTAACTACAATAGTAATAACTCACATCTGTGTATCTCATGGTTTATAAAGTGCTTTCATGATCTTAATAAAAACTCTAATGACAAAGTTTAAACTCCTTTGCTGATTTACAAGGTTGCTATGGGTTGAATTATTCCCCTAAAATTCTTATGTTGAAGTCCTAACCACTCTAGTCCCTCAGAACATAACTTTATTTGGAGATAGGGTTTTTACAGAGTTAATTAGTTAAAATGAGGTCCTTAGGCTGGCCAGTGTTGCTCAGTGGTTGAGTGTAAACCCATGAACCAGAAGGTCACAGTTTGATTCCCAGTCAGGGCACATGCTTGGTGTTGCAGGCTTGATCCCTAGTAGGGGGCGTACAGGAGACAGCTGATCAATGATTCTCTCTTATCATTGACTAGAGGCCCGGTGCATGAAATTCGTGCATGGGGAGGGGGTGTCCCTCAGCCCAGCCTGCACCCTCTCCAATCTGGGACTGTTGGCTCCCAACCACTTGCCTGCATGCCTTCCTGATTGCCCCTAACCGCTTCTGCCTGCCAGCCTGATCACCCCCTAACCACTCCCCTGCCAGCCTGATTGACGCCTAACTGCTCCCCTGCCAACCTGGTTGCCCCTAACTGCCCTCCCCTCCCAGCCTGGTCACACCTAACTGCCCTCCCCTGCCAGACTGGTCACCCCTAACTGCCCTCCCCTACATGCCTGGTCCCCCCTAACTGCTCTTCCCTGCAGGCCTGGTTCCCCCAACTGCCCTCCCTTGCAGGCCTGGATCCCCCCCAACTGCCCTCCCTGCAGGCCTGGTCCCTCACAACTGCCTTCCCCTGCAAGCCTGATTGCCCACAACTGCCCTCCCCTGCAGGCATGATGGTCCACAACTGCTCTCCTCTGCTGGCCATCTTGTGGTGGCCATCTTGTGTCCACATGGGGACAGCCATCTTTGAACACATGGGGCGGCCATCTTGTGTGTTGGAGTGACAGTCAATTTGCATATTACCTTTTCATTATATAGGATGTTTCTCTCTCTCCCCTTCTTTCCTCTGAAATAAATAAAAACATATTTTTTTTAAAATAAGGTCCTTAGGGTGGGCCGTAATTTGTTATGACTGGTATCCTTACAAAAAGAGGAAATTTGGAGACAGAAACATACAAGCTGAACACCATGTGAAGATGAAGGCAAAAATCAGGGTGATGCTTCTATAACCCTAGGTGCACCAAGGATTGCCAGCAAACCATGGAAGTTGGGTGAGAGACAGGGAGCAGCTTCTCTCTCAGAGTTTTCAGAAGGAACCAGCCTTACAAACAGTTTGATGTTGGACTTCTAGCCTCCAGAAATGTGAGACAACACATTTCTGTTGCTTGCGCTGCTCAGTTTGTAGAACTCTGTTATAGCCACCCTAACAAACTAATTTGTAACATTCTCCTCTTTTTTCTCTGGCATCATCTCTCATTCCTCCTTCCAGTGAACTCTATACTTTAGTCAAATTGGACATTCTAGTCAGGGCTCTGTCTATAAAGAATCGGCTAGCTCTTCTTAAAACGTCAATCCATGCCTTACCCAGCAGGGATAACTACATGTTTAAGAATATTTGGGAAGACATATCACCAATTTACCCTTTCTTCCTAGTTTCATGAGGTAAAATCTAGGGAGCCTACACGCATTTCACCATTAAGTTTTTTCTGCTTGGTTTATAGCAGAAAATTGTTAAACTCAACTGATAGTCTATGTCTTTATCTCCAATGATTTTGCATACATTTTAAAAACACAAACAAAAAACCCATCTTGAAGTAGTATAGAGTGGTCAGAGGGTTAGGTACTCCAGCTCATGGATGAAGTTGGTATATGGCATGAAGCTCCTACAAATGGTCCTTTGCCAGAGGTGTTGTGACACTCCTTCCATCTAGAAGTAGGCTCTCTGTCCCCTTCTTGAGTCTGAATGGGTGTTGTGACCATCTGACCATCAGAATACAGAACGGTAATTTCCAGGCCTTAAGAAACTGACAACTTCCTCTTCCTGCCTAGTACTTTCTTCCCACGCCCTGATGGATTGACTTTGACACTGCACTTCAGAGACCACTGTTCTGAAAGAAGAGGCAAAAGTAGGAATAAAAAAATTCTTTTCATGAATACAGAGTTTAGCTTGTGGCTGAAGAATTGGATTCATAACCTCTCAGAACACTGCAGATGGCAGTGACCCTAAAGGTCTTCTAGTGTATCACTCCTCTGAGTTTAAATCTCTCCTATGGTTGAAAATAACAGGTGGGAGAAGAAAGTAAGATGCTATCCATCTGCTAAGATGAATGACAACCTCTACCCTAAATTAGAATAACAGAATCATGAGTTTTGGAATTCGGCACCTGGAAGTTTAGAATCAGTTACTTAATCTCTCAGAAATTCAGTTTCCTTTCTGAACTAGAGATAAAAATATCTTATCTTCAGGTGGTTGTGAGTAGTAAATGGATAATGAACATAAAAGCCCAATGGCACCAGGCATATGAGTATTCAATAAAGACCCCTATCATCATCCAGGTTCCTCCACCTAAATCTCTCAGGCCTGAAAATACCCTTATGCCTACTCAGGCCCTGCATGCGGAAGGGTGATATGGCTGGACTATTCCAGACATACATGATAATATGGGCAATATTTGTATTAAAATATACATTTTACAAAGTGCTAAGTCATTGTACCCAAAGTACTCTGCTCCTCCAAAGAAGGGCTCCTGGGTGAGGCCTTCATGGGCACAGCTGTTTTGTCATCCTGTGGGCATCTGGCTGAAGGCCGGGTCTCTGGAGCCCCTCTGCCCTCCAGGACATGACGGGGACACATGAGACTAACATGGCAGGCAGCCTCTGAGGAAGGCGATGTGGCTGCTATTATCTCCATTGTACAAATAGGGAAACTGAAGGTTACAGAGGTGAAATGACATAGACAAGGTCATATAGAGAATAAGAGCTAGTGCTCTTCCCTAACACACCACTGTGTCTTGGGAACCTAAGCTAAAATCTTTGCACAGCATGGAACAAGGTGCAAATAATTTCATATTCCAGACTTCCTTTGGAAAATATCCAGATAAGAACCAGGGGTAAAGCTGAGACTTCCAGGGGGCCTAGTGAAGAGCAAGGGAAGGAACCTGCTTCTTCAGTAAGCAGAGGCAGGAGGGAGAGATCAGCAGAGAGTGAGGAACATCAAGGAAGATGTAAGAGGGAGGTCACTTCCTGAGTGACCCTCCCTATAGCCCCCAAATTGTCAATAAAGGCTACAAAGACCAGGAAATGTTATCAGTGTGTGTTTTGTTGTTGTTGTTGTTTTTTACCAAAACTGATTGGGAAGGCTGGCCAGTGTGGCTCAGTAGTTGAGTACTGACCCATGAACCAAGAGGTCGCTGGTTTGATTCCCAGTCAGGGCACATGCCTGGATTTCGGGCTCAATCCCCAGCAGGGAATTTGCAGGAGGCAGGCAATCTATGTTGATGTTCTCTCTCATTGATGTTTCTATCTCTTTCTCCCTCTCCCTTTCTCTCTAAAAATATAAATAAATCAATAAAAACATATTAAAAAAAAAAACTGATTGGGGGAGCGCTGTGTTTGCTCTCCAGGCTGGGCCAGTTGAGCACTGAGGCCAAGGGTCCTTTGAGGAAGGAAGACCTGGAGCTTTCCAGCCCTCCCATAAAGGACTTTGGGTGCTACAACCTGGGAAATTGAGTCAGGCCAAGTATAAACAGCCCTTCATAGAGTAGAAGGCCCCTCCCCTGACCATGTAACTCCATGATACAAGTGGTAATATCAAGTGATATTCAAGTGCCCTTTGACAATCAGAAGACTATGTCCTTCTATATTTGTCATCAAAAGAAACTTGCACCATGTACATTAAAATCAACATATATTTTCCAAGGCTTCTAGGAATCCCAGGTTCCCAGGTTAAAGTAATTAATTATGCAATCATTTTGTTTAAACATATGTCAGATTTATCCTACATTAGACAAATAATATATTCCATTTACAGGAAATCTGAAATTCTGTTCTGAAGTTTGACAGAATGAAACCCAAAGCATATATTATATATGAAATGACTCACAGTTGTTAACAAAAATCAAATACTCCCTAAAATAGATAACTGCAATTTTGTCAACTAAATGAAAACATGAACAACAGCTTTTTCTGCTTTTGTAAGCAAACGCCTAAGAGAAAAATGTGTCCTCCAGTGAAAACTTGAGCTTTGCTTTGTCCCTTCCCTTATCATCAGAAGAAAGTAGACAGCAGAACCAGCTGAGGCGGCTTCCTTATACTCTACATATCCACAAATCAAGTTACTATAGGAAAGATTTTTACCCCCAAACCTTCATTTCATATGTGTTATGTGCTTTATTTAAGTGCTTTGTGGTCAGTGATAATGGCCATCAGTGAGAAACAAGCACCTCAGAAGAACTGGACAATCGATTAGCATTCACTTCAAAGAGCAACCTCCCAAACAGGTGGGGAAAATGATGTATTTCTCTCTGCACTTTGGTCTATAAGTGAATGGCTTAAAAGCCAATTGGGAAGCAAAGTTTAAGCAACTCTAAAAATTCTGTGATCTTACATTGTTTAAGGATGATTTTTTAAAAAATGAAGACTATCTGAAAACCCAATAATTTCCTCTTAATAAGCATTTTCTTACTTTTAAAAGCAAGGGTTTAATAATAACAGCCAAAATGCCTTTGATGAATGACTACTAAAATGAATTTCACCTTATTTGAATTATGGGAAGAAAAGGTCAAAATGAAATAATCTCCTTTGCTTTTAAGTGCTTTTACTGACAGAAGCCTAAATCACCTCTGTTGGCTTCAAGCCCACAGCTCATACAGGCGCGTGCATCATAACCTGTCCATGGCCAGCCTATGTCATAGGACAGAGGGAGGCAGCAGCAGCTCCAGCAGCTGGGAGGGCAAGAACCCAGGCCCAAACAGTAGGTGCTTCCATGCTAGACACTGTTATGCAAAACTGTGCATGATTAAGAACTATCAGCATGTTTCAGGCAGTGGATTGCTGGCCAAGGCACTGTTTCCCTGGCCAACAATATGCTCAATAGAAGGGCCTTTAATAGTGCTAAACTCTCACTGAATGACTGAATGTTCTCCTGAAAGCAAACTGTCCAGGAAGAAACAGTACCACAACTGGAAGAAGAGGGGGGATAATTGAAGGGAGGCATAAAGAGGATGTGGCTACTGGCTCACATAGACATCTAGCTCTTAGTCAGGGAGGCATTAGCACCATGGAATAACCAAGGGGACAAAGCACCAAATAGATATTGGATACATGCTATCTGGGATGGCACAGAAACTCCAGGTAATGCCAGTGCCTGATTGGGACACCTTGTGAGCTGCTTTTCCATGAGTGACAGTGGTTCCCTGGGCCAGCGTACCTACTTTGAAGTCCTCCTTGTGGCCAGAGGCTCAAGTGAAGGGATAAAAATATATATTACAAAGCTACAGTAATCAAAAGAGTGTATGGCATGGGCATAAAAAGAGACACATAGACCAACGAAACAGAATTGAGAGTCCAGAAATAAACCCACACATGTATGGGCAACTAATATTTGAAGGCAGAGCCCAAATATCCAATGGGGAAAGGACAGTCTCTTCAATATATGCTGCTGGGAAACCTGGATATTCACATGCAAAAGAATGAAATTGGAATCCTATCTTACACCATTCACAAAAACTAACTCAAAATGGATTAAAGACTTAAATGTAAGACCTGAAA
The DNA here is from genome assembly GCF_963455305.1 of Plecotus auritus. Lineage (NCBI taxonomy): Eukaryota > Metazoa > Chordata > Mammalia > Chiroptera > Vespertilionidae > Plecotus > Plecotus auritus. The sequence continues at coordinate 142,136,589 of NC_137770.1, forward strand.
CCAAAGGAAACAATAGCACTAACTGGAAAAAAATATATGCACACCCATGCTCACTGCAACATTATTTACAACAGCCAAGGCATGGAAGCAACCTAAGTGTCCATGGATGAACCTTGAGGGCATTATGTTAAGTGAAGTGAGTCATACAAAGGAAGACAAATGCTGTGTGATCTCATTTATATGGGGAAGAAGAGAGTACAGTGCTTGTGGTTAGAGGCTGAGAAGTGGGGGAAATGAGATGCTGGTCCAAGAGCACAAACTTCCAGTAATAAAATGAATAAGGTTTGAGAATAAAATATACAGCATGGTGACTATAATTAACAATACTATTATACACTTGAAATTTGATAAGGAAGTAAATCTTAAATGTTCTCAACACATCTAAAAAAATGGTAATTATAAGATACTAGAGGCCTGGTGCACAAAATTTGTGTGAGGGGGGGGTCCCTCAGCCCAACCTGCACTCTCTCCAATCTGGGAGCCTTCGGGGGATGTCCAAATGCCAGTTTAGGCCCGATCCCACTGGCAGTTGGACATCCCCTCGCAATCCAGGACCGCTGGCTCTTAACTGCTCGCCTACCTGCCTGCCCTAACCACTCTGCCTGCCTGATCCCCCTAACTGCCCTCCCCTGCTGCCTGGTTGCCCCTATTAACTTTTTTTTAAAAAAATCTTATCCCCTTCACACACAGTTGTATTTGACTTCCTTATTGGCTTCTCCCTCTCACACAATTTTTCTCTCTCCTTTATGTAACACTTTTTCCTACTGACTCATCATTTATAATCTTTTCTTTCCTCCTTATTTCCTACTTCTGTTCCATCATCCTTCTTCCTGTCTTTCTCCTACCCTCCCTCCCTCCCCACATTCCTTCTTTCCTTTATCTTTACCCTGTCCTTCCTCCCCTTTTCCTTCCTTCCCACCTTAATTTTTTTCTTCACTTCCTCCCTTGGACTTGCTTTGCTCCCTCCCCCATTTCTTCCTTCTTCCCATTCTCCTTTTAAGCTCTACCGGCTCCCCTTTAAAACTTTTCTTCCCTCCCTCTTTCTCGTCCTACCTTTTCCATACATTCTTTTCTACTTACTTCCACTGTTTTAATATCTATCTATCTACCTGCCTAATTATTCACTATCATTTATCTTTTTTCTTTTCTGACTCCTACTTTTAAAATTTGTCCCCAGTACATAACTATACTTCATTTTCATTACAGCTCCTACAGTTCACTCATACATCCTCTTTCCTTCTTTAACTCTGCTCTCTACTGACTCCTTTATAAAGTTCTTCCCTCCCTCCCTTCTTAAAGCTTCCGTTCTGGGGTGGGGGGAGGGTGTTGACCCCCAGCCCAGGGCTCAGCCCCGGCCAAGTGTTTGCTGCCCCCCCTTCCCTGGCCTCCCCACTGCTGTCCTGCTCCCATTCCCTGCCCGGGACACCGGCCCAGCAAGGGTGGCTGAGGCCCGTGCAGCCCGGGTGCTACTGCTGCCCCTGTGAAGCAGGAGTGCCTCCACCCAGAGGCCTCGGACCGTCCACCACTCCATCCCGGACCTGTGGGTGCCTCACCGCCAACGGCTCACGCCAGGGGCCACTGCCCTCCGCCTGTGTCTGGGTGGGGCTCCTGCCCTGCCCCTCACTGGCGCACCAGCTCCCCTCCCCCCAGCGGTCGCCACCCCCTCCTGTGTGCAGCCCCACGTTTCCTTCCCTTTTCCATTCCTGTGTCTTTTTCTTGTTCCCTTTCTGTATTTCTGTTTCTCCTCTTGGCCTGTCTGTACACAGGCCTGCCTTCCTCTCCCTCTCCTTTCTTATGCCCTCCTATCGTATCCTATCCTACCCTGGGCCTTGCAGCTGCCTGAGCAGAGGGCAAGTACGCAGCCTACGGATCCAGTCGTGATGTGACGTTGTAACAGATAATTTGCATATTTCTCAATTATTAGTATAGATGATGGAGATGTTAACTAACACTATTATGATAATAACTAGAGGCCTGGTGCATGAAATTCATGCCTGGGGGCGGGGGTGTGTCCCTCAGCCCAGCCTGCACCCTCTCCAATTTGGGATCCCTCTCACAATTCAGGACTGCTGGCTCCCAACTGCTCACCTGCCTGTCTGCCTGATTGCCCCTAATCGCTTCTGCCTGCCAGCCTGATCACCCCCTAACCACTCCCTTGCCAGCCTGATACATATATATGTTGTGACGCATAACTGCTCCCCTGCCAGCCTGATTCTCCTAACTGCCCTTCCCTGCTGGCCCAGTCACCCCTAACTGCCCTCCCTTGCCAGCATAATCACCCCCAACTGCCCTCCCCTGCAGGTCTGGTCCCTCCCAACTGCCCTCCTCTGCTGGCCTGGTCACCCACAACTGCTGTCCCCAGCCGGCCATCTTGTGGTGGCCATCTTGTGGTGGCCATCTTGTTGCGCTTGTGTCCACATGGAGGTGGCCATCTTTGACCACATGGGGGCTGCCATCTTGTGTGTTGGTTAGTTTTCATATTACCTCTTTATTATATAGGATTTCACAACATATACATGTATCAAATCACCACATTGTACACCTTAAACTCACACAATGTTATATATTAATTAGAGGCCCAGTGCATGAAATTTTTGCATAGAGGGGTCCCCTCATCCCAGCCTACACCCTTTCCAATCTGGGACCCCTTGGGATTGGGCCTAAACTGGCAGTCAGACATCCCTCTCACAATCCTGGACCACTGGCTCCTAATCACTCACCTGCCTGCCTGCCTGGTTGCCCCTCACTGCCTCTGTGTGATGGCATGGTTGCCCCTAACTGCCTCCCGCTGCCGGCAAGGTCGCCCCTAACTGCCCCATCCCTGCCAGCCTGGTCACTTCTAACTGCCGCCCCCTGCCGACCTAATCGCCCCAAACTGCCTCCCCTACTGGCCTGGTCACCCCCAACTGCCCCCCCCTGCTGGCCTTGTTGCCCCTAACTGCCCCCCCTTCCAGCCTAGTCACCCTTCACTTCCCCCCCTGCCAGCCTAATCTCCCCCAACTGCCCCCCCTGCCAGCCTGGTCGCCCCCAATTGCCCCCCCCCTCCCGCCGGCCTGGTTGCCCCATGCAGACTGCTGTTCAGTTGTTTGGTTGTCCCTCACTAACCCCCCTGCTGGCCTGGTCACCCCACGCAGCCTGCTTGTTCAGATGTTTGGTAGTCCCTCACTAACACCCCTGCTGGCCTGGTCATAGGAAGCCATCTTGTGAGGATGTGAGGGTTAATTTGCATATTACCTCTTTATTATATAGGTTTATATCTCAAAAAAGCTGTAAAAAAGACTCAAACATAAAAATAACTGACCATGTATTATTAATTTTTGAGGCTGGATGATATGTACACAGCATTATTATAATATTCTCTTTATTTTTGCATATTTTTGAAATTTTTCATGATACAACTTTTTTTTTATGTAGCATTCAAAGATTCAAATATCATATGACCAGAAGTCATACTATTATTAGCTTATAAACCAAGTTAACAGGAGGACTCTTGAAAGAAAGCTATGCATAAAGAGATTTACAGATCTCACAAACAATCCTTTCTCCCTCATGTTACTTTGTAGTACAGTAAGAAAACATCATTTATTCTTCAAAAATGAGCTATTTTCATCCACATAAAATTTCTGCATGGCATTAACTACAAATATCACCACCATGATCACTTATTGACAACCTTATGTTAAAGAAATATATGCTTCAATACCTAGAACCGAAGTTGACTATCTCTCAGTAATGAAACTCAGGGTCAGTGCAGTTATTAATTTTTAAAATGACAAGTGCTTTCTAGGAACTTTTAAAAATTCTACCTTACCAGTCAGATTATATTTTGATAACATTTATTGAGTTATTAGGATGGGCTAGGAACCTTAATAAGGGCTTTGTCCACTTTACCTCATGGAATCCTCACCAAGACCCTGTGATGTAGACACTATATTTTTTTAACCAGAAGAGGAAAACAAAGTTCCATTTTATTTTTTTGACTGAGATTGAATTAGAAAGCAAATTCTAATTTTGCTTTTAATATTGTGTTACAAGTAATTTAAATAGTAGTTATGCACAATATAGTTCTCTCAGATTGTAAAAGAAAATCCCAGATTTTTTTTTAAAAAATGTACTCTTTGTCTAGAAAAGTACCAATTCATTTAAAATATGTGTTTATATATAACAACTTCCAAATGCTCATATGACAGCTTGGTAATGATGTTAAGGAATTTTTTTTTTAATGTGGACACTTATAGTCACCCCAATTGTAGAGGTGAGAAAATAGAGTCTTAGAAAGTTTAAATAAACTTACCCAGTGTCTTTCAGCTCTAGAGAGGCTCAACTGGGATAGAAACACTAAATTGTCTGATTCAGAGCCTGACTTCAAAGGAGGTTCTGAATGATATGTCTACAGAGAAAGGAGAAGCTAAGAAATGGCAGTTTTCTGTTGCAGGTGATTAGTGTCCTGTAAAATCCCAGGTAACTCACACAGAGGTCAACATACAAAAGTTGAATCACCAAAGATTAAAAACATAGTTCATCAACACTGGTAAGAATCACAAGCCTCTAATTTTGATGACTTAACTAAGTCCTGTGCAAAAACAAAACAAAGCAACAAACAAACAAAAAACACACCTAAAGACCCTCAATAAAATAGAAGTCATTCATTTTCTCCTATAAATTTACTTGGCAACCAGAAAAAGGAAAATAGAGAAAATAGTTTCTTCATTTGGTTTCAGGAAGAGTTTTAGTAGAAATTAGAGACATGTGAAAGGAGCTTCCCATTTATTGGTCATTGAGAGTTCATTTACCCCCTCACACTGTGAAGAAATTTACCAAAAATAGACTCTTATGACCTGCAGCTCATCTCTTTCATGTCACTTGGTTCTATGGCCATCTGAAGCCTTAAGTAAAAGGACCTTGAGAATTGTAATAACAAGTCACTTGGCTTTCTCTAAAATGTGCCTCTGGCTGTTCAGTCATCAAGGAGCATAATTTGGGTGTCTTGTGTTTTGTCCTTGGTGTTTTCTCCTCGTCCCTGTCCTGACCTGACCCAATGGTGCTGGCTCACAAGAGCTGCGCATTGTAATTAGCCATGCAATGCATGCTGTCCCCAAGCCGTGCACACATAATCACTCTCCACAATTTATATCCCATTGGAAAGCAAATCATTTGTCACCTGACTTTTCGTTAATTAACTGGAATATCCATGTGGGGACGATGAAAGTAGAAACAAAGAATGATGTCACAGTGGATGCTTTACAAAAGAACTATCGGATCCCTATAAAGCCTTAGTAGGAAAATTTAGGACTAAAAACTTCATGTGTTAGGAAAACCACACTGGATAGGGACTTTAAAACCTGAGTTTTAGCTACATCTTGCTCTACCCCCAGAATCTGAGACCTTGGCCAAGGTGCCTCCTCCAATAGAAACTCAGTGGGCACCTGGGTGAGCTGAGGCCTGCAAATTCATGAGGAATTCCAGCACAGATAGTCCATTGGGCTGTCTACCAATGGCAAGGAAAGGGATTTAATTTATCTCAAATGACCAATTGTGTTTCAAAGATGATTTATTTACCAATGGCAAATGCCAAATAGAAGATAAAAGACTTTCCACAAACTACCATCTTGAAGAAAATACTCCAAAACGATTATAGTGGACTAGAGGCCTGGTGCACAGAATTCGTGCATGGGGCAGCGGGGAGGGGCTGTCCCTCAGCCCAGCCTGTACCCTCTCCAATCTGGGACCCCTCGAGGGATGTCCAACTGCCCGTTTAGGGCCTAAACAGGCAGTTGGACATCCCTCTCACAATCCAGGACTGCTGGCTCCCAACCTCTCATCTGCCTGCCTGACTGATTGCTCCTAAACACTTCTGCCTGCCAGCCTGATCATCCCCTAACCACTCCCCTGCCAGCCTGATTGACACCTAACTGCTTCCCTGCCAGCCCGATTGCCCTTAACTGCCCTCTCCTGGTGGTCTGGTCACCCCCAACTGCCCTCCCCTGCAGGCATGGTCGCCCCTAACTGTCCTCCCCTGCAGGCCTCGTCACCTGCAACTGACCTCCCCTGCAGGCCTGGTCCCCCCAAAATGCCCCCCCGCGGGGCTGGTTGCCCTTAACTGCCCTCCCCTGCAGGCCTGGTCACCCCCAACTGCCCTCCTCTGCTGGCCTGGTCACCCCCAACTGCCCTCCCCTGCAGGCCAGGTCCCCCGCTAAATGCCCTCTCCTGGTGGTTTGGTTACCCGCAACTGACCTCCCCTGCAGGCCTGGTTCCCCGAAAATGCCCTCCCCTGCGGGGCTGGTTGCCCTTAACTGCCCTCCCCTGCAGGCCTGGTCCTCCCCAACTGCCCTCCCCTGCAGGCCAGGTGCCCCCCAACAGCACTCCCTTGCAGGCCAGGTCCCCCCCCCCAACTGCCCTCCCCTGGCAGCCTGGTACCCGCCAACTGCCCTCCCGTGCAGGCCTGGTCACCCCCAACTGCCCTCCTCTGCTGGCCTGGTCACCCCTAAATGCCCTCCCCTGCAGGCCTGATCGCCCACAACTGCCCTCCCTTGCATGCCTGATCCCCCCCAAATGCTCTCTCTGGCAGGCCTGGTCCCTCCCCAACTGCCCTCCCCTGCTGGCCTGGTCACCCCTAATTGCCCTCCCCTGCCAGCCTGGTCTCCCCCAACTGCCCTCCCCTGCAGGCCTGGTCACTCCGAACTGCCCTCCGCTCCCCAACTGCCCTCCCCTACTGGCCTGGTCACCCCCAACTGCCCTCCCCTGCAGGCCTGGTCACTCCAAACTGCCCTCCGCTCCCCAACTGCCCTCCCCTGCAGGCCTGGTCACCCCTAACTGCCCTCCCCTGCAGGCCTGGTCCCCCCAACTGCCCTTATCTGCCAGCCCAGTCACACCTAAATGCCCTCCCCTGCAGGCCTGATTGCCCCCAACTGCCCTCCCTTGCAGGCCTGGTCCTTTCCAACTGCCCTCCCCTGTAAGCCTGGTAGCCCCCAACTGCCCTCCTCTGCTGGCCCAGTCACCCTAACTGCCCTCCCCTGCAGTCCTGGTTGCCCCTAACTGCCCTCCCTTGCAGGCCTGGTCCCTCGCAACTGCCCTCCCCTGCAGGCCTGGTCACCCTAACTGCCCTCCCCTGCTGGCCTAGTCACCCCCTACTGCCCTCCTCTGCCAGTCTGGTCACCCCTAAATGCCCTCCCCTTCAGGCCTGGTCTCTCCCAACTGCCCTCCCCTGCTGGCCATCTTGTGGTGGCTGTCTTGTGTCCACATGGGGGCAGCCATCTTGTGAGTATGACTTATGGTCAATTTGCATATTACTCTTTTAATAGATAGGATTAACATTTTAAAGATTATTTGGTTCATCAAACAGTTTTGAAAAGCAGTATCAGTCAAAGAAGGCTATTTCTGCTTCAGAAATACAGTATGTATATGGCACGCTGCACTTGGAACTTGGGCGGTGTGATGAATGGGTTTGGCTAGGTTTGTTTTCTCACGACTCCTTGCAATATTGCATTCTCTCACCTGCAGCCTCTGAATATGATGGTCTTTCTGTCCCAGAACATTGCCTTCAACCCTTTCCCTTGAGTTACTCAAATGCTTGGCATGCCTTTAGGATCCTTCCTTGACACTCAAGAATGGTTAGGTGCCTTCCTGCAAGCTCTTGAAAACATTTGTTTCCCATTATCTTTACCTGGATGGCCCAAAATTGTGAGGCCCTGCCTGCTTCTCCTGACCTTCCTATGATACAGGAAGTTTCTTTACTATTATATCCCCAGTACCCAGCTCGTACCAGGCATAGCATCAGGGTTAATCAGTAGTTATGGAAAGCTAAATAACATAAATCTCTCAGAATCTCATATACTAGTACTCTCATTCTGTTGTCAAACAAGAGGATTTTTAAACTCTGTATTTAAATTACCCGAGAAAATCAATGCGATTTGTGAACATTTGAAAATAAGAAGTTTATAGAGATAAGGAAATAGCTTTTGTCATAATATTTTTAAAACATATTGAACTTCTCCTTTTACTATCTTTTATGGGATTGCTTACAATAAAAAAATAATTCAGAAATCTACTCTAAATTAAAAAAATGTTACTAGAAAGAAAAATATCATGTTATTTAACTTCAACATTTTTTAAATATCTATAAAGCAGAAAACCTTGTTTTCTTCTCTCATTGTCATACTCAACCTCCTCTATTAAGGACCCATGAGGAGCACACAAAGATAGCTGTCATGACCACTAAAGGTTAAGCTTTGAAGACTGGAAAATATCCTTTCTCTATAGAAATTTAGACTTCTGAGCAGCGTAAGCAAAAAGTGCTTTCCATGTGATCAGGTGCAGTGACATTTAAATCACTATCTGATTCGCTGTGCCTGCTGATCTGAGCACTTCATTCGGCCTTTGGTTTACTCTGGTTGCGGAATTTTCAATCCTCCTTTAGGAAACAAGGCCATGAAAGCTCTGCCACCTGCCAACTTGGGAGCTCATGTGCTAATCTCCTGTTTGCTGCATGTAATGAGGTTACAGTTACAATAGTTATTTGTCAGTATGGTGACCATTATTCTTTTGGTTACTTCCGAATATATTGTTAAGCTTTTGGAGAGGTAGAAATGATATTTGATGGTTACCATAATAGCAGAAAAGCCAATATGAGTGAATAATACATCTAAATTGTTAGAATTTGTAGTGACAGAAGCATGGCAGTCTTTCTTGTGAGTCATTAAAACTGAGTTGTTTGACCACACTGAAGTAATACCAGTTCCCACTTAATCTTCCCACTTTGCACCCTACCTGGAATGTCCCCATCTTCCCATCACCTCTTACTCTTGTTCCTTATCCACTTTATCCAAATCCTCCCTAACCTCAAGGTCAAGGTCAAGCATTGCTTCCCCCTTCCCATAGCCTTTCAGCTAGGTGGAATTTCTTCCACCTCTGGAGTCCTATAAGAACTTTATCTGTACTTCTGTTTGCCCTTTTATTTATTCATTCAATTAACATTTACAGAAGGTCTATTTCCCCAGACAGTTCTCACTACTGGATTAGTAGTTTTATGAGGACCCATGTTTTAATCTCCTTTACTAGAAGAAAAGCTCCTTTGGAGCAAGTTTCATGTCTGATTAATTTTGTATCCTACAAGACATTTTTTGTGGGAACACTGTTAGTTGCCTATACAGCATCAGTTTCCTCCTATTTCTCTTTTCCAACAGAATTCCAAGGTTGTTTAGGTATTCCCTCACCTGTGTTGACATCAAGAAATGCCTCAGATTGTTGCATGTCCTCTTCCTTCCTTTCCACTCCTTCCCTCCCTGTCTCCTCCCTCCCACCCCACTCTCCTTTCTCTTTCATTGCTTTCTTCCTTCAAGTTATTCAGTAAACATTTACTAAGCCAGGTATTTTCCTGGGTGCTAAAGATAGAAAATGGTGTAAAGAGAAATGGTCTTATTCTTGATGAATCTTAGGTTGAGATTTTTAATAACTTGTCCAAGGTCCCAAAACATAACTAAGCTCAACTTCTTTATGAGGAAACTGAAGCCTTGAGGTTAAATAACATGTCCAGGTTCAGAAAGCAAGTGACAGAGAGGAGATTAAAGTCAGGTACACATGCACGCGTGCGCGCGCGCGCGCGCGCACACACACACACACACACACACTTGGTGATGTCTGTGCGTCTGACCTCTTCAAGGAATAAGCCTCTGTGATCATTTAAGAGCCTCTGCAAGCACTGGCTGTTGGCAGCAGCAGCCTCCTCCGCTGAGCCAGGAAGAGGGCTCACAGAGCGTCCCGGAGACACCTCGAGAGCAGGGTTTAATATACATGTTTGTATGCACATTTACATGTGTCTATACTTTTTTGGTTTAAATTGAAGCTGAAAAAGAGATTGTGATTTCCAGACAGTCCTTGCCCTCAAAGAACCCACAGTCTAGTGGGGGAGACCAATGTTTTTAATTACAAAATCCTTTGGCATGTGTATGCCCAGGGCACAGATCCGTGGGCGAGGGAGCGGGCTCTGGAACAGCTTCACAGAGCAGGTCACTGTAAGTGAGTCCTGAAGGACGAGAAAAGCCAATAAATAGGGAATAGGGAATATTCTAGGCAAAGTACCCAGGGCTTTGTGTCACCTTTGGGAAGCGTGGGTGGAGCTGGAGAACAGGCCACCTGGAGTGCAGTTATGCCAGAGTGCGCCAGGTGAGCTCAGAACAGTGCTCAGGCCACAAGGGACCTTTCATATCAGACTAAGTAGTTACTATTTGTCCTACAGATAATGAGAAGCCTTACTAGATTTTAAGTAGGGGTAAGTAGATTTTCATTTTAGAAACATCACCCTGTTGGCAGATGAAAGAACAGACTGAAAGGGGGCCAGCCCAGAGACAATAAAATTCGTTAGAAAATTGTTGTGTTGTTGTGTTGTTTTGTGTTGTTTTTTTTTTTCAAAAGTTCATGCAAGAATATTGGAGGCAGTGGGATATACAAAAATAAAAAGGGTTGTGATGTAAGAGATTGAGTTTTTAAAACTTGGTCACATAAGTAAGGCATCACAACTTATCTTTCCTATTTGATATGTTTTTATTTTTTACTATTTCTTTGAAATAAATATTTACTATTCACATGAGTGTGTATTAAGTGATTATCTGGAGTAAAAACTATGAAAATCCTAGAAAGCACATATGTCTAAAAGGTGTATTACAATACTAATATTCAATATACAGTAGAGCATTTACAGAAGAGGGTGAACATAAAATAACAGTGTTGACAATTATTCAATACCAAGGGCTCATCTTAGAACTTGCGGTCAATTTAACTTCCAGTTAAGTATCTATTGGTCACCTGGCCTTGACCAAAAGTGAGCTTTATGTGACACTATCCTGAATAAAGGCTATCTATAATGAATGACCAGCTCAAAGAGGTTCCTGTCCTGGAGAAGTGGTGGAGATGCCATCCTGACTGATTCCAGATGAAGAGAAGAGGAGGAAAAAAAGTAAAACTTTTATTTTTGCAAAAGGAGGAGAAATAATGATTTTTTTTTCTCATAGGCATTTAAACACCAAGCAAATGTGATGTTCTGGCCTACCTCTGCATCTGTAGGCTCTGGAGGTCCAAGGCAGTGTTTATTGACTCTAGTGTTCTTTGATTCAGCTCTCACAGTGCACTAGATTGACCAAAGGGAAAGATTGACTAATAAAAAGTTATCAGATCTTTCTGGTCCAAACAGAAAAAATGGACATATACCAGGAAAGTTTGGCATGAATCACTGAATAAAATAGTATTTCTTCTATAAGCAGACAAGAATATTAATTGCAGCACTGTTTGTGATGGTGAGAAGCTGGCATCCAAGTTTATAGCAACTGTAGGATGGATAAATAAATTGTTGGATAGTCATACAATGAAATACCATTCCATGCGTAAACATGAATGAATTTGAGGTTTGTGTATCATGGGACTAAATATACAATGGCCAGAACATATATAAAAACAGAACTCTGATCCATAACCTTCAGCCGTCCCTTAAAAAGACCAGGAAGCCAGCCTGCTCTAAGATCTGCAGAAAGTCAGATCTCTATCTTTCATGACAATCCAAAAGGCTAAACAATAACATTTTTAACAACTGACCCCAAATGGCCAGTAGTTGATTAAAAACTTCCCTAATTTTTGCCTGGCTGGCATGGCTCAGTGGTTGAGCCCGGACCTATGAACCAGGAGGTCACAGGTTGGGGCACATGCCTGGATTGCACGCTTGATCCCCCATATGGGGCGTGCGGGAGGCAGCCACTCAATGATTCTCTCTCATCATTGATGTTTCTCTCACTCCCTTTCCCGTCCTCTCTGAAATCAATAAAAATATTTTTTAAAAGCTTCCCTAATTTTTGTCCCATTTCCAACTTGGGACCAACCAGAGAAAGCCAAAAATGCATCCCTGACTCAACACAGAAGGTGCTCCCTTCTGGTCAGCCCACCAATAGCTGCCTTGTGCCAACACCTCCAACCAGGGCATACTTGAAGGCTTCCCTCCTCCTCCTCCTCCTCCTCCTCCTCCATTATAAATCTATAATATAGTACTTGAGAACACCAATAATAATATCTGAAGCTAATCTAGCAAAATACCAAGTTTTGACAGACTGAATTGTAGGCTTGTGGCTGTTACACTTTTTTCTATGTGCTTAAATCTTTAATGATACTAAAAAGAAATGCAAATGGTATCTCTTCCAATTATGAAGTAAAAATGCTTCTTATGCAGTAAATGATGCTTCTATTGGACACAAATACATCCTTAGTTAAGATTGGTAGTCAGCGACTTTTTAAAGAGTGAGACAGAATGAGAGTATTTTCTGCAACTTCCTTTCCTCCCACAATGATGGCAACACATTGACAGTTTCCTTTTTCTTAGCTTTATTATATCCTTTTAGTGAATGTATACATGTGTACGCACTACCCTTCATATGACCTCATCACCCTTTCCCCTCAATTATATATGTCCCTCATGCATCTTTTTTATACATCAATAATGAACTCACAGAAAGAGAAATTAAAAAAGCAATCCCATTTACCATTGCAACAAAAAAAATTAAGATACCTAGGAATAAATTTAACCAAGGAGACAAAGGACCTGTACTCAGAAAATTTCAGGATGCTAAAAATAGAGATAGAGGAAGACATGAACAAATGGAAGAATATACCATGTTCGTGGATTGGTAGAATCAACATCATTAAAATGTCCATACAACCCAAACCAATCTATAAATTCAACACAATCCCCATTAAAACACCAACGGCATACTTCAAAGACCCAGAGCAAATTCTACAAAAATTCATCTGGAATAAAAAAAAAACCCGAATAGCTACAGCAATCTTGAGAAAGAAAAACAATGTTGGAGGGATCACAAAACCAGATATCAAGCTATACTACAAAGCCACTGTTCTCAAAACTGCCTGGTACTGGCACAAGAACAGACATATAGACCAGTGGAACAGAACAGAGAACCCAGAAATTGACACAAGCCAGTATGCTCAATTAATATTTCACAAAGGAGGCAAGAGCATATAATGGAGACAAGAGAATCTCTTCAATAAATGGTGTTGGGGAAAGCTGGACAGATATATGCAAAAAAATGAAACTAGACCACCAACTTACACCATACACAAAAATAAACTCAAAATGGATAAAGGACTTAAACATAAGATGGAAACCATAAAAATCTTAGAAGAAGCCATAGGCAACAAAATAGCAGACATTTCTTGTAGCAATATCTTTACTGATATAGCTCCTAGGGCAATGGAAACTAAAGAGAAAATAAACAAATGGGACTAGATAAAAATAAAAGACTTCTGCACAGCAAAAGAAACCATCAACAAAACAACAAGAAAGTCCGATGCATGGGAGAACATATTTGCCAATGTTATCACTGATAAGGGTTTAATCTCCAATATTTACAGGGAACTCATACAACTTAACAAAAGGAAGATAAACAATCCAATCAAAAAATGGGCAAAGGACCTAAATAGATACTTTTTGAAAGAGGACATTCAGAAAGCCAAGAGACAATGAAAACATGCTCAAAGTCACTAACCATCCGAGAGATGCAAATCAAAACAACAATGAGGTACCACCTCACACCTGTCAGAATGGCTATCATCAACAAATCAACAAATGACAAGTGCTGGCAAGGATGTGGAGAAAAAGGAACCCTCCTTCACTGCTGGTGGGAATGCAGACTGGCACAGCCACTGTGGAGAACAGTATGGCATTTCCTCAAAAAAACTAAAAATGGAACTGCCATTTGACCCAGTAATACCACTTCTAGGAATATATCCCAAGAAAACAGAAATACCAATCAGAAAGGATATATGCATCCCTATGTTCATAGCAGCACAATTTACAATAGCTAAGATTTGGAAACAGCCTATTTGCCCATCAGCAGATGAATGGATTAGAAAACTCTGGTACATCTACACAATGGAATACTATGCTGCTCTAAAAAAAGAAGGAATTCTTACCATTTGCAACAGCATGGATGAGCAATTATGCTAAGTGAAATAAGCCAGTCAATGAAAGAAAAATAACACATTATCTCATTATGGATAATAAAGAACATTACAACTGTTGAACAAAAATAAACAGAGGCAAAGATGCATCGAACAGATTGTCAAACTGTAGTGGGAAGGTAGGGGAGGGTTGCGGGGGGTAAGAGATCAACCGAAGGACTTGTATGCATGCATATAAGCACAAACAACAGACGCAAGACACTGGGGGTAGGGGGACAGGGCAAGTGCCGGGGGGTACGGGAGGCCGGGGGGTGGTCAGTGGGGAAATTAAAAAAAAAAAAGGAGACATATGTACTACTATTTGTAATACCTTAAACAATAAAATAAAATAAAATGTCATATTTCCTTTTTCCAAATATAACAATAGTATGTTCACTGGAAACATTTTAGAAAATACAGGATATGCATAAACAAAGTACCCCTAGTTGGGTTTGAAACATGGCGGACGACGTGGACCAGCAACAAACTACCAACACTGTAGAAGAGCCCCTGAATCTTACCAGGCTCAGCCTGGATGAGCGAATTTATGTGAAAATGAGAAACGACAGAGAGCTTTGAGGTAGATTACATGCTTATGATCAACATTTAAATATGATATTGGGAGATAGGGAAGAAACTGTGACTATGATAGAAATTGATGAAGGAACATATGAAGAGATATATAAATCAACAAAACGTAATATTCCAATGCTTTTGTCTGGAAAGATGGTGTTGTGCTAGTGCCCCTCCATTGAGAGTTGGTTGAAACAAAGAATATATCCTGTGTGGAAATTAGGAGACTTTATATGATTACATCTTTAAAGGTAGAAGATATTCAAAAGAGAAACCTGCGTTAATTTTGACATTAAGAAATGACCAAGGATTCTTCTGCTCCTGGAATGAGTTTATTTGCACATAACTCACAAATTCTTAAGCTAAATGGCACTTTTATTTTTCTCCCACCCTTCCAATAAATGTGATTACCAAAACGCAGCCCTCTTTTTTAGGAGTTGATTTGCTCCATTGCTTTTTCCAGACAACTTCTTATTTTTTAAATTTAAATTAAATTTGATGTTTTCTTTAAAAAAAAAAGTACCCATAGTCATACTATTCTGACATATTTTTTCAATATATATTTTTCAATGTACTTTTTCTAATAATTTTGTCTATACATTTAAAAATAATAGATCTTTAGATTCTATTCATATTAATATTTTATTGAGATACCAGCCTCAAGTAATATCTATACCAATATGCTCCTTATGGTATATAAAATTGTCTCCTAGCCTTAATGGTTTGGCTCAGTGGATAGAACATCGGCCTGCAGACTGAAGGGTCCCGGGTTCGATTCTGGTCAAGGGCACATGCCTGGGTTGCAGGCTCAATCCCCAGGAGAGGGCATGCAGGAGGCAGCCAACCAATGATCCTCTCTCATCATTGATGTTTCTATCTCTCCCTCTTCCTTCCTCTCTGAAATCAATGAAAACATTAAAATAAATAAATAAAATAAAATTGTCACCTGAAAGAAGAGACTGGCACAGGAGAATATTATGAATAAATGTATGAAATAAATGTGTGAATAAAGCAATAATGAGTTAGGCACAGAAATATCATCTACATTTTCATAGATGAAAATTTTAAATATATCTATTTAAATACCTACATATATATATATATATATATATATATATATATATATATACATATATATATATATATATATACACACACACATATATATACATGTATATACATTTACGTGTGTAGAGAGCACCTGGGAAGGCACATGGGCATTTCTTTAATTATTGTCAGCTGAATCCAGTGGCGTTGGCCACGTCCTGGAAAAATGCTTTACCAGAGGCAGGAGTGTTATCAGCTTGACCTTCAAGTCCAGGTGCCAGGGGGTGGGTTTTGTTATTTAAATCCAGCCAACCACCAGGAATGAATATGACTCAGGCCCACCCAAGAATGCGCACAATCTCCTTTGTCTTGACTTTAGTAAAACTTCCTGGTTTTTGCTGTATAAAATAAACACACTGTATTGGCTCTGGGCCCTGTCTCTCCATCAGAGGACAGTGGTCCCACCCGGCCCCAGCTTTTTCCTTCCATCTTTGTGTCTGTCTCTTTCATTTTCTCAATCCCCAGCAGCCCCTACTCAGGAACTGGATCGCTCTCTAGCTGCGCTGGATGCGGAGAAGAGAGAAATATTTACATATATGTGTGTATATATATTCAATAGCTCCTCAAAGTTCATATATTGAGCATTGACTAAATACTTCAAGGAATCAAGTTTTAAACTACACTGTTCCTAGTGTCCCCTGGGGAAGAATCTGGAGACAACAGAATCATCCTCAGGTTTAGTAACAGAGATTGCTATATTAAGAAGACATGATTTGGATTCCAGCTCAGAGGAAACCAGGTTAGCATCTTCAATGGTCTCTCTTAAAATTCTGGGCACTAATCCAATGTCATTTCTCTAGTTAATAATTAATTCTTTGCTGAACATAACCTGCCCTATAATTTTAAAAGAAATTATTAAAGTTTTTTTTTACCTGACACAGTGAAAGTCATTTTGATTCAATGTTACTTTCATATTATCTAATATGTCTGAGGGATAATTATGTCTTATAGTTATAGAAGTTAACAAGGATACAACATAAAATGGTTTAAATTAAGGTGATATAAAATACAGAAAAAAGCCACTGACCAGTAAAAATAGTCTGTGATGGAAATGTCTTGCAGTACAAATCAGTTATATCAAAGGAAGAAAATGCACATTAATCCCATCATAATGTAATTTCTAGACAGTTTATTCAATCACCCTGTGGCTTCATATGATATGAAATACTAGTATGACCTAAAATGTTGAATTCACAATAAACTAAATTTAAAATCTTAAAATAATGCAAGCATTTAATTTGTTTAGTCAAAATGATAATTAATGTTGGTTGATCATTTTGTATGAAATGGAAATCAATTCTCACACACTACAACACGTGTGGCTTAGGGGGTGAGGAAGGACAAAGGTTTGGGTGCAGCTCTGACCCTTCTTCTCAGTGAGCACACCTGCCCCTGCCTGTCTAGCGACACCTCCAACTTAGGGTACTTGAAGCTGAACTTATCTTTTTCAAAAACCCTCTCTGCCTTCCCATCTCCATCAATGGTATCACCATCCTTAGTTTCCCAGACAACAACAAAATAAGATTTTCTCAATTCCTCCTCTGAATGGTGTTTTCCCAACTCTCCACCTCCCATTCTGTCATTCTACCCATGAACCTAAGAATCAGCAAGCTTCCTGATTCAACCTCATAATGTTCCTCAAATCCAGATACTCCTCATCTCACCTTCACATTCATGGCCTCTTCCACAGCCTTTGGTCAGTTCCTCGTTGTCTGTGAACTCATCAACTGCAACAGCCTCTAAATGACTCACTGTCTGAGGACCTCCTCAGTTCACACCTCACTCTGCCCATAGAGTTGTTTTGTACAAAAAGAGATCTCATTGTGGGAAATCTTCGTAAAAATTTCTGTTAGCTCCCTGTTGCTACTTGGCATAATATATCAAGATCTTCATCATTTGACTGCAGTCTATCTGATCAACTTCATGTTCTGAATGAAGTCTGCTCTTTACATTTGTAGGGCCTGGCCAAGAGTAGAAATGGAGGCCCCATATACCATATATATGAATATAAAAACTTACAAAATGTTAAATAGGTTCAAGCCTTCTATGTCAACTGCTTAAAGGACATGTGGACTGGGGTAAATACAACTGCTTAAAGGACATGGAGACCTGGGATAAATTTAGAATTCTTGAATTTCTCCAAGGCTCACATGGGAACCAGCAGCACAGGAAGGTTCTGGGCCACCAGCCTGTACCTTACTCTCTTTTCTTCCACTCCTAATTTCCCTCCATGAAGAGTCTTGTGAGCAGGCTGTGGATACCCCTAGCTGATGTCAGAGCTCAACCACACACCTCTGGCCCAGTGACACCATCTAAAGAGTAGGACCCAGCACAAGGGCCCCTGTTGCTCAAGTATAAAGACAATACTGGTACATGGGTTTGAACTTCATGGTTCTACTTATATACCCCACAAATACTGTAAATGTATTTTCTCTTATTATTTTCTTAATAATATTTGCTTTTCTCTGGCTTACTTTGTTAAGAATACAGTATATAATACATATAACATACAAAATATGTTAATCAATAGTTTATGTTCTTTGTAAGGTTTCTGGTTAACAGTAGGCCATTGGTAGTTAAGATTTTGGAGAGTGGCCCAGCCGATGTGGCTCATTATTTGAGCTTTAACATATGAACCAAGAGGTCATGGTTCCATTCCTGGTCAGGGCACATGCCCAGGTAGCAAGTTCAATCCCCAAAAGGGGTTGTGCAGGAGGCAGCCAATCAATGATTCTCTCTCATCATTGATGCTTCTTTCCCTCTCCCTTCTTCTCTGAAATCAATAAAAATATATATATTTAAAAAATATTTGGGGGAGACAAAAGATGTACATTGATTTTTTGACTGTGCGGAGCACCTGATCCCCACATTGTTCAAAGGTCAACTGTACTGTTGCCCAGCACATCACACACATCAGCAACACAGAATGTCTCTTGGCTTCTGGAATATATGAGGTCCTTTCACCTCTTCTTGTCTGAGTAAGCTTTATGGAAAGTTTTTTTCTCAGGGAAGTCAGACATATTTTTTGTAGTTCCTTTTTATATTTCTAACACTTTCCCTAGTGAACTCTGAGACCTTGACTATTCCCTCCTCTTGTTTGAATGTCCCAAATATATAGCAATGCCAGGTATGCAGTACCCTTGATAACAGTGTGATAAATGAATGAACAAATTAATGAATGAATCAATAACTTCTATCCCTATCTCTAGCCCATCCCTGTTTTTCTCCTACTCAACTTCCATTCTCATTTTTGGATTTCTAAATCCATCAGGAGTTCCAGAAGAAAAAATAAAATAAAACTCTACTCCATTGATGGGAGTAAAGCAGGCTCTTTACACAAGGACATGGAGGCAAGGGAAACAAGAAACAGTAAATGAGGGATCTACATCCTGAAGAATTATATTGTCACTAGTAGCTCTGCGCACGAATCTGTGTGCCAGTAGCTCTCTGCGGGGCCTGGCTGCTCTGCGCCCGCTGCCCAGAGGCCCATCTGTGGCTGGGAGCAGAACGCTTGCCTCATCACCATGGCGATGAAGCAAGCAAGCATTCCACCAGGCCACTCATGCTGCCCAATCTCAGAGCCCCCCCCCCGCCCCGGGACTGAGGGACTCCGGCGGGGCTGAGAGGACTGGGTGGCGCCATCTTTTGGCTATGGGTGCTGCCATCTTTGCGACAGAGTGATGGTTAATTTGCATATTACCCTTTTATTAGATAGGATAACATATTATTCTTAATTATCCTATAGGATTAATTCTAGAATGGGGTAGACTAAAATGATTACTTTCATTCTCCTTATTACTTTTTCTACAATATCCCTAATAGTTTGTAAAGTATTTGTTCTAAATTAACAGCATGGCATGACATGGCATAATACGATGGTATGTAGCTTTCCACCCAGAATATTATGTTTCTGCATTTAGAAAATGGAAGTGATAACAGAACCTTCCTACTTACCTCAGAAGGTCAGTGTAAGGATCAAGAGGGTCTATACCATCTTAGAACATTGCCCAATACACATAAATGTTACCTAATTTTATTTTCCTAAAATTTCTAATTATTTCTTAATTTCTTTTTTTTCTCTTTCCCTCTCTTTTTCTCTCTTTCCCCTTCTCTTGCTCCTTCCTATCCTCCTTCCTTCTTTCCTCCCATCCTTCCTCCTTTCCTTCCTTCCTTCCTTTTTTCTTTTCTTCCAAAGAGAGTAAATCATAAAACTCATTATAAAACATTCTGTAATATATGAGGTGATGTATGTTAACTAAATTTATTGTAATATCATTTCACAATATATATACATTATCAAGTCATTATGTTGTACTCCAGAAACTAAAACAACATTGTAGATCAATTATATCTCAACATAAAAGAAAAAGAACAACTATGAACATATAGATATACTATAAACATCATGATAACATGTAGTCATTAAAATCATAATAAAGGATTCTGGTGCAAGCAAAGAATTTTATGATTCACATTATACTGACCAAGGACAGTGGCTATTTCTATCATCAACCTCCAAATGCAATGTCACAAATACTTTACAATCTACTTTGCCAGCTCTGAAATTATACAATTGAGATTATTTTAAAAATTGGAATCATTTTTTTCAAAATTTACACATAAAATGAGATTCTGCTAATATTTACTAATATTTAAATCACACTTTAAAAATTCCCATAGCTTAAAATTCATAAAATTTGACAGGATTATGTATTTTTAGATGCTTTCTTAAATTTTCAACATTTCAGCTATACTGCCAAACTTTACAATGTGGAAGTAAAAAAGACAAATTGCCAAGACATGAAGTGGGTGAAAAAAGAAGAAGAAGAAGAAGGAGAAGAAGAAGGAGAAGAAGGAGAAGAAGGAGAAGAAGGGGGAGGGAGAGGGGGAGGGGGAGGGGAGAGGAGGAGGAGGAGGAGGAGGAGGAGGAGGAGGGGGAGAAGGAGAAGGAGAAGGAGAAGGAGAAGGAGAAGGAGAAGGAGAAGGAGAAGGAGAAGGAGAAGGAGAAGGAGAAGGAGAAGGAGAAGGAGAAGGAGAAGGAGAAGGAGAAGGAGAACCAATTATGACAGACAGAGCTAGCCATGGACCACAGCTGTGTCCTCTTCCCGTGGGGCACACAGCTGGACTCCAGTCTCAGTTTCCTCACAGGTGACTGAATTCTGGCCAAGGAAATGTAAACCAGAGTGATGTGTGCCACTTTTAAACCTGGACCTTAAGCACATGCAATCCTTCATGCCCCTTCCCCTTTCATGGTAATGTGGAAGCCTTGTATTAAAAATAGCAAAGCCACAGGATAAAAGAAAGCTGGTTCTCTTAATCACTGCTTGGAAAGGTGCCACCCACCAATCAGGAACACACATTATATGCCTGATAAATAAATTTCTATTTTGTCCAGTCCTTGAGATTTCAAGTTTATCGGTTGTACGGTGGCCAGGTTTACCACTATAAACATCATAAATTATCATCAAGAAGCCCCACTACCCTTGATGCATAAATTAATAGCTTGGATTGGAATAATATGTTTTAGGGGAGTTAGCAGCAAAAATGTTTACTTTTCCATTGCTTACTCATGCTAATATTAAAAGTTTGCCTGCATTTCCTAAATCAAAAGCATGCTATGTAAGGAGGAGAAACAATTAGGTTATAATATTCAATGCAGAAACTCTACAAATTAAGTAATTTATATTAGGAAGGAGTTTTTATTCAACCTACACAACAGAGGAGACAAAGCTATGTCTTTAAAAAATCATCCCTGAAGGAAATCTAACAATGGCATAAAAATATCATAACCACACCTGGTGGCATCAATACATTAATATTTCTACTCCTACAATGTATACTTTTTTAGAACTTCCAAGCACTTGAGGACTTCTATCAAGGTGATGAAAGGAAAGAAGGGTTGATTGCACAGAAGGAGAGCTGGGTTGGTAATATGCTAATTTATGTTGTCACATTAAGGAGCATCTCAAACTTGACCAAAAGTAACTTGAATATACAATATTAATATTGCCAATCATAAAAAAGTGACTTGTGCCGAAACCGGTTTGGCTCAGTGGATGGAGTGTCGGCCTGCGGACTGAAGGGTCCCGGGTTCGATTCTGGTCAAGGGCATGTACCTTGGTTGTGGGCACATCCCCAGTGGGAGGTGTGCAGGAGGCAGCTGATCGATGTTTCTAGCTTTCTATCCCTCTCCTTTCCTCTCTGTAAAATATCAATAAAATATATTTTAAAAAAAAAAGTGACTTGTATTTTTTAACCAATAAATACCTAATTCAATTAGGCTTCCCACTTCGTTGATTTCCATGACATTGGAAAAACAGATGGGCTCCTTGGAGCCTGGAGATATACAACAGTCAATCTGTGCACAGAAGCTACTCTTGTATCCCATCTACTTTGGTGAAATTGGCAAGACTTGTGCACCATGGATATACGAGATGATCCAGATTAGCTCAGTGATGAAGAAGAGGAAAACTTCTATCACTCCTCAAAGAGACAACTGGAAACTAACTTTTTAAATTGATGCTATCTATATGTGTAAAAGCCTAAGTGACCGGACAACGGGCCAGTAGCTATGACGTGCATTGACCACCAGGGGGAAGATGCTCAATGCAGGAGCTGGCCTCTGGTGGTCAGTGCACTCCCACAGCCAACCTTCCGCAGTCCCTCTTCCCAGCCAACCAGCCCTGATCAGCCTCAATCACCAGCCAGGTCGAGGGACCCCACCCGTGCACAAATTTGTGCACCGGGCCTCTATTATTACAATAACCTTCTTTACAGGATCTTCTCCATCCTTGGGAGCCAATGTAGCAATGTTTTGATATTGCTTTTGCAGTAGTACATCATCAACTTCTGTCTTTTCCCTTCCATCACCACAACTAACCTATCCCTACCAGTGAGTAGTTGGTGAAAATTGAGCTTGGGTCAAAAGGTCTTTTAAGTAGTCATAAACGATGTGTAACTTAACTGAAACCTAAACAATGGGGATAGCAAGAATCAAGACTCATCCAATCTACAACCACTTGAGAAGTATGATTTGCAAATTTTAGTACAGCCTCTGGCATAGAAGACATGAAAACCACCAAGCAGGGGTGGGTGTGGAGCACAGTGAGAAAAATGGTAACATATCCATTATACATCATCAACAATAGTAGAAACCATACATCAAATTTCCCAGGCATAATGTTCAAATAGTTCTCCCCAGTCTCCAAAGAGCATATAATTGCCTCAGAATCAAAATTATTTTCACTTACATACCACTGTACATGAAAAAGGAGAAGGAAGGAAGGGAAGCATTGATTGATTACCAGTTCATTAGGACTGATTACCCACTTTGGTCCCTGAAAATATAAATGTCTATAATTAATTGAGTTCAAAGGGAACCAAGTTCCCATGGCATTCACTGATTGCATATGTCAAAGCTAAATGTGCTCTGGTGTTCTGAATAGAGCTTCTTAGACTCTAAGGTCATTAAAGAAAACCTATGAGAGAGTTGGGATGAAAGAATGATGAAGTAGCAATCAATTCCACTCCTTTGATAAACCACATTTGCGGTCTCAATTCCTTCCAAATTACCCTAAGTCCTCACTAGACTTGAAATTCTGTGGAAATGGGGAGGGTGCATTGTTCAGCTGACTCCCAGCACCCAGCAGTGCAAGCAGCACATTGCAGGAATCAATGTTTGTTTACCTCTGTGGCCTGGTCCTGAATAGTTGTTCCCTGAAGATCTGTGTGGCTCCAGAAGATCTAAGCAAACCTGTATTACCCTAAGTTCCAAGCACCCTCACAAGGCAAGTGCAGCCCAGGACTGACCATGATCAGTGGTCCTTGAATTAACTCATCTTTGGGCTGCACTAAATGGTAACAAGACATGTCCAAGTATTTCCTCAACCACTCATATCTTGAGATACTGGCCACAGTAAACCTCAACTGCTGCATTAAAAAAAAAGACTAATTTTCCCTACACCCTTAAAATAGTAGCTTACACTTTCCTTCATAAATATACCTTCGTTCCTGGTTAAAGTATCTTTCAGTAGATGGAGGTTGTCCAAGATACTTCACTGATGAAGTCAACAAATATTTACGGGGCATTTATTATGTGCCTGGCACCATATTAGGAGCCAAGAACACAACCATGAGCAAAACCAGACATGATTTCTGCTTTCATGTGGCTTTCAGTATAATAGGAGAGACAAGCAGTAAACACATTAGCATGGGGGGAAAAACGTAATTACTAACAGTGCTAAGTGCTCTGAAATTCAACAATAGATACAGGATGAGATGAAAGAATAAAATAGAGCCACTTAATTTAGATTAAGATTTCTTTGGAACAGTTCTGAAGGGAGTGACTTGTAAGATGAACAGGAGTTGGCAGATGATGAAGTCAGAAGTACAAAGAGACAAAGAGGCCAAGTCCCTGAGGCCAGAAAGAGGACAGTGCACCTGAGGCTCTGGCTCACCTGGAGCTCTGGCTTTCTCCACTGTTCCCAGAATCTCTGAACTTTGCTTCTTCTTTTATCCCACCAACCCCTGCATTTCCAGCCTTTTCCTTCTGTGCACACAGAACCTGTTTTCTCCCCCAACTATCTATCAACACTACAGTAGTTCCCACTTATCCACAGAAGATATGTGCAAAGACCCCCAGTGGATGTCTGAAATTGCAGGCAGTACCAACCCTATATACACTATGTTTTTTTCTTATACATACACTAGAGGCCTGGTGCATGAATTTGTGCACAGGTGGGGGTCCAGCTGGCCCGCCCCAATCAGGGTGGGGAGGCAATCAGGAGTGGGTACAGCCGGGGGAAGGGGCTGTGGGCGGTTGGCCAGCTGGCCCCGCCCCCTGGTCCAACTCCCGGTTGAACTCTTGGTTGAGGGGACAATTTGCATATTAGCCTTTTATTATATAGGATACCTATGACAAAGTTTAATTTATAAATTAGGCACAGTAAGAAAGCAATAATAATAACTAATAGTAAAATAGAACAGTTTTGACAATATACTGCAATAAAAGTTTTACAAATGCGGGGTGTCTCTCTCACTCAACAAAATAGCATGAATTTCTTTTTCCTTTTTCACAATTTTATGGGCAGAAAATTCATTCTTATTTTACAATCATCTTAGCAATCTCAGCATATGATATTTTTTCTTTCCTTATTATGTCAAGAACTTACACCTCTGCACTTGAAGGAAGCACTTTTTGGCTTCTCTTTGGCATGTCTGAATTGCCACCATCACTACTCTTGCACTTTGGGGTAAATTAAGGGTGACTTGAACACAAGCACTGCACTATTTTAACAGTAGAGGGCTACTACATGACTAACAGAAGTGAGCATCCTATCTAATAAAGAGGGAATATGCTAATTGACCATCACACCCTCACAAAGATGGAGGCACCCACAGCCAATAAGGAGGGAATATGCTAATTGACTGTCACGCCCTCAAAGATGGTGGCACCCATAGCCACAAGATGGCGGCACCAAGTCCCCTCAGCCCCACCTGGGTGGCAGGTGCACAGCACAGCTGGGCCCGCCCCCAGGCGGGTCCGGCTGCTCCACATGCCTGCCTCCAGAGTCCCCCAGGCTCCTCAGCCCCCCAGCTGCCCAAAGCCGCCCGAGGTTCAGGTAACCAGGGCCAGCCAAGGCTTGGGCTGCCATTATGGCAGCAGCAGAGGTGTGATGGGGGCGTCACCTTCCCCTGATCGCAGGGCCGCCTCCTGCCCCTGAGGGTTCCCGGACTGTGAGAGGGGGCAAGCCGGGCTGAGGGATCCCCTCTCCAGTGCATGAATTTTCATGCAATGGGTCTCTAGTTTGTAATATGGAGACACTGGACAAAGGGATAATTCACATCAGAGTGGGACATGGTGAGATTTCATCACATTACCCAGAACAGCATGCAACTAGAAACTCATGAACTGTATGTTTCTGGAATTTTCCATATAATACTTTCAACAATGGTTTGCCATGGGAACTGAAACTGAAGATAAGGAGGATTATTGTATACCAGTTACTTGTGGCCCCTACAAAATTTCAATGGGCAATTTTGAAACCTGCATGGTCTGATCCACCGACAACACTGTGCCCCATTGAGTGTCCTCTCCATGATACTTTCTCCTCTCCTGGATTCAATGAGGATGCTTTTTCCTGTTTTTACTGACCTCTCTAGACACCACTTCTTTGATCTGTCCCTTAAATACTGGGCTCCTCCCATATTCCAGCCTCTCTTCTCATCATGAAACTTTCTTCCCAGGTGACCCTATCTCATTCCAACACTTTAAACTACAACAAACATTCTGATAATATCCCAACCAGCTTTCTCTCCCGAGAAAGAGTTCCTGGTATGTTGCCTCTTGGTTGTTTCAAAGCCTCAGAGTCACTATGTCCAGCATTAGGGGTGGCTGTATGGAAAGGAACATGTTTCTGTCACTGTCCCTATAGAGATAATGTCCCTGCCTAACTGTTCCACGCCCTATTTCTTCCTCAAAGGAAAAGTTACACATCTTATTGTTCAGCTCTTGAACATTTATTGAACCCAATTTTAAGAATAGGTGGGTACTGGAAATATTGAGGAGAACACTGTATAAAGTACATGATTGTCTAACCACTAAGCTGTACACCTGAAACCCATGCATGTGGCCCCTGTTAAATGGGTGGGGTCACTGTTTCTTAGAGACAGAATGGGGCTTCACCCACTTTGTTGCCTCTTTCTAATTCAGACTTTTTACTCAGGTCTTGCTCTTGTAAGGTAAGTACTGGTGGATAGGGCCTGGTCCTGGGGGAAACCAGCCATCCCACTGCTTCTGGTATCCTGAGTTAGAAGATGCAGCATCTGCTTCCCAGATTCAGCTATCTCAGGTTGAGGAGGAAAAGAGAAGGCCCCTCTTGGATTCCCATAATTAAATCTCACCTATGGGCTTGTTTGGGGGACAGGATGCTTACCTGTTCATCATTAAAGCAGTGCTTCATGTCTCATTCAATTTTTTTCCTTATCTATACACTTCTGTGTTAGAAAACTAGGCAAGGGAGAAGAGCATTAAAATCCCACCCTACCCAAGTTCATCACCAGTCCTTTCTTTTCAAAGTGAATGGCTGCCCAACCCAAGTGGTCCTAGCCTCTTCCTTCTCTCATATCCACAGTGAGTTAGCTTGTCCTTCTAATTCTTTCCTAGGAGAATTTAAATATGTCCTTTTCCTCATCTCTTTCCTTAGTTGGTGCTCTAATACTGATCACCTTGATATGCAAACTTGGTCCTATAACTCTCCTGCTTAAAATATTTCTCTCTCCCCAAAGCTTCCCAAGCAAAGCTCAGCTCCTTTGCATGACATGGACCTCTCCAATCTCATCTCCTCCCAGCCTCAGCTGTAATACTCAAGGTGCACTACACACGTGCTCATATCTGTCATTGCACTCATTGACCTCTTTGTCCGTCTCTTTTTGGAAACCATTTCTGACTACTTTCTCCCACTGCTCACTTAATCATTCACCGCTTCTGTGTTCCCATAGCACACAGTCTTCCTGTGTCTCCCAGCTAATGTCCTTGGAAGGTAGGACTCTGTATGCCCATCTCTGTATCTCTTGTTCTTAGTATGGGACAGGCCTTGGGTGAATGTTTGCTGAACAAATAACTCAACAGAGGTGAGAATAAGAATGAAGTTGCAGAGATGCAACATGAACACATAGTGATAATCACAGTTGTGGAGTCAAATGTCTTTTATGAATTTAAGTATTTGTGGAATAAACTTATAGTTAATACTGGGTTTGAAAAATAAAATAGTGCCTAGAGGAAATCATATGATGATAAATTTGATCAAATTATTAACTATTTATTTGGATATCAAAACACTGTCATAAATAAAAGCTATTCTTTAAATATTACAAAAGCAAAAATCAATATTTGCTTTATTCAATCTACCATGCCACCAGTGACAACTACAGAACATGAAACCACATTTGATTTAGAAGCCATAAAAATCTCCTGGGGAAGAACCGTTTCCTTTTAGAACACATGATTTTCAACTTGTCATCTGCCTCAAATCTCCTACAGAGTAGAAGAATACTGAAATCATTGCTAATTAAAGAAATTTACTATCTACCTCCTATAAGCCACATATTGCAAGTCACCTTCAAATTCTTCCTTGTTGTGATAATTTGAAGAAAATTAAATTACGGAGTTAATACTGACAAGACTTGAACATTTGAAAGTAGCAAACAGGTTAGGCAGGATAGTAAGTGAATGCTTTTTATTTTGACATTTAATACATGTTACTGGGGCAAGAAACAGGTGATTAAGAAGAGGAAGAAAGGGGAAAACAAGACAGAGTTTTCTATCCAACAGTCTTACAGTATTTAACATAACTAGCATTGCAATTAATAAAAAGTTCAACACAATGCAGGTGTGGATATAGAAGAAAACTGAAAAATTTAAAGCATGCATACAACTTTTTGAGGGAAATTCCACAGACAGGAAACTGGAGGTTCACAGAAGTTAAGCACTTCGTTCAAATCTGATAGCCAGAAAATGGAAGAGCTGTCAATCAGTCTAAGGTCTTTAGATGTAATTATCTTCTCCCTACACCATTATTTACTCATTATGCGTGTTTCTGTTACTGCTTCTACACAATAAATCTATTCTGGAATCAGGCCTCCAAAGAAATTGTAACATTCAAAATTAAATACTAATATAGCTCAACATTTAAAAAGGCATATATGAAAACCCCACAGCAAACATCGTACTACTGGCAAAGGACAGAAAGCTTTTCTCTAAGATCAGTGGCAAGGATGTCTACTGTTGCCACTTCTGTTGAACAGAGTACTTTTTTTTACTATTGAGTTGCATGAGTTCTTTATATATCTTGGATATTAACCCCTTATCAGACATATAGTTTGCAATTTTTTTTTCTATGCAGAAGCTTTTTAGTTTGATGTAGTCCCAATTGTTTATTTTTTCTTTTGTTGCTTGTGCTTTAGGGGTAATTTTCAAAAAAATCGTTAACAAGACTCATGCCAAGGAGTTTTTTCCTATGTTATCTTCTAGGAGTTTCATGCACCTCCATGTTTATAGCAGCATTATTTACAATAACCAAGAATTTAATTACCAGAGCTGGGGGAATCGGAGGAAGATGGTAAGAAAAGTACAAACTTCTAATTATAAGATAAATGTGTACTAGGGATGTAATATACAACACGATAACCATGGTTAATGTAATATATAACATTATAACCATCCTTATGATACATAGTAAAGAGAGAAGATCTTAAGAGTTCACATAACAGATGATTTTTTTCTTTTATTTTTATTGCATCTAAAAATAAAACTAATAGATGGGTGCTAACTAACTATATTGTGGTAATCATTTCACAGTACATGTAACTCAAACCATCATGTTGTATATAGTGATGTATATAACTTTATATAGTGATGTATGTCAAATATTTTCAATAAAACTGAAAAAAATTTATAAACAAATATTTTACTGGAGGTCCTAGCCAGAGAAATTAGAAAAGGCAATAAAAGGCATCCAAATTAGAAGAAAGTAAATGTATCTCTATTCATAGATATGATGTCATATGTAGAAAACCCTAAAGATTCCATACACAACTACTGTTAGAACTTATAAACATATTCAGCAAAGTAGCAGGATACAAAGTCAACACACAAAAATCAGGTGCATTTCTATACACTAACAATGACACTCCAAAAGAAAAAATTAAGAAAACAATTTACATTTATGATACATCAAAAAACATAACGTACTTAGAACTTAACATAACAAAGAAGTTGAAAGACTTGTTTAATGACAACTACAAAACATCTGAAATAAATTTTAAAGTATGTAAGTAATGGAAAGACATTCCATGTTCATGAATTAGAAGACTTAATATTGTTAAAATGTCAATATTATCCAAAGCAATCTATAGATTCTGTGCAATCCTGCCAAAATTCCAAAGATACTTTTTACAGAAACAGAAAAATCCATCCTGAACTTCACATAGAATTTTACAGGACCTCGCATAACCAAAACAATCCTGAAAGAAACAAAATTAGAGTTCTCATACTCCTTGATTTCAAAACTTACTGAAAAAGTGCAGTAATAAAACCAGTGTGGTGCTAGAATAAAGACATATAAACTAATGGGATAGAATAGAGTCCAGAAATAGAATAGAGTCCCTCATATACGGTCAAATGTTTTTTGACCAGGGTGCCAAGGCCAGTCCATAGCAAAAAGTCAGTTTTTTCAACAAATGATGTTGGAAAAACTGGATATGCAACTGAATAAAGCTGGACCTTTACCTAACACTATTACAAAAATCAACTTAAAATGGGCTCATGACCTAAAAACACTCTGAGAAGAAAATGTAGGACAAAATCTTCACAACCTTGGATTTCTTAGATATGATACTGAAGGCACAGGCACCAAAAAAAAACCCAAAAAACTAATAATAAACAAATTGGACTTCATGAAAATTTTAAAATTTTGTACATGAAAGACCACTACCAACAATACTGCCCCAATAAATTCAATAAAAACAATAAATAAAAACTTAAAAACTGACACTGCCAACAATAAAAAGATAACCCACAAATCTAATGAACAACATAAACTGATGTACAAAATAGAAAAAGAGGCATGGATAAATGGAACAGACTGAGAGTTGTCAGAGAGGTAGAGGGAGGGGGTTGGGGGACAAAGGGGGTGGAAATGGGGACATCTGTAAGAGTGTCAACAATAAAAATAAAGTTAAAAATAATAAAGATAAAGCATGCATTGAAGCCTAAAAAAAACACAAAAACACACACACCCACACAACCAAAAACAAACAAAAAAACAACAACCCACAGAATGGGACAAAATATTTTCAAATCATATATCTGATAGAAGATTAATAACTAGAATACATAATTTCCTAAAACACAACAAGAAAACCAAATAACCCAATTCAAAAATAGCCAAAGGATTTGAATGGACATTTCTCCAAAGAAGATATGCAAGTGGCCAATAAACACATGAAAAGATGCTCAATATCACTAATTATTAGGAAAATACTACAATTAAAACTATACTACAATCCTAATAGTCACACCTATTAGGATGACTATTATTTTTTTAAAAAATACACAGGAAACAAGTTTTGGCAAGGATGTGGAGAAACTGAAATCCTTGTGTACTGTAGTGGGAATGTAAAATGGTAAAGCCATTGTGGAAAACAGAATGGTGGTTCCTAAAAAAAGTTAAAATAAAATTACCATGTGATCCAGCAATTCTACTTCTGGAAACATACCCAAAAAATTGAAATCAGGGTCTTGCAGAGATACTTCTACATCCATATTCATAGCTGCATTATTCACAATAGTTAGAATGCGGAGAATAACCAAGTGTCCATCAAAGGATGAATATGTAAACAAAACATTAATCCACAAAATGTGGTATATACATATAATGGAACACTGTTCAGCCTTAAAAAAGGAAATCCTGCCATAAACTACAACATGGTGAAGCTTGAAGACATTATTCTAAGTAAAATAAACCATTAAAAAAAGACAAATACTGTATAATTCCACATATAGGAGGCACTTAATATAGTCAAAATCACAGAGACAGAAAGTAGAATGCGGTTGCCAGGTACTGAGGGAGAAGAGAATAGGTTGTTATTGTTAACAGGTGTAGAGTTTTAGTTGTGCAAGATGAAAAGCATTCTGGAGATGGATGGTGGTGAAGTTGCACTATATAAACGGCACTTATTTAAATGCATAAAAATGGGTAAGATCATATATCCCATGTTGTGTATGTTATACCACAATTTTAAAAATGGGGGAGGGAGAAGTTTAAAAAATTATACATTAATCATTTGAAAATCATAGCAATCCTTTAATAAATAAGTACCACATATTTAACCATCAAACTCATCTTTAGCATCCCCAACATTATTTTTCAAAATATTAATCCACATCAATTCCTATTTATTTATCTGCAGGTTTCTATTATTTAAACCTTAGACTTCTATAAAGCAGGTCTCAGAATCACATAATAACCAAAAGTACCGTAAATATCTAAATAATTAGAAAGTAAAATGAAATAGTGCAATATTGTACTGGTTCATAATGGTGAATGACATGAGGCACAGCTGGTGACTTGAGGCAAACTGGAATCTTTCTTGTGACCATTAGTTCACAATCAGTCCATTGGGCTCTCTGTGATATACAGCATGGCCAGTCTTCTGGTTTTTAGGATTGACTTTTCTATTATTTTCCTGCTGATTGCTACTCCCACAATAGCCTATTAAATCTTCTCGCTCTAAGCTAATTATTTTCTATTTTTCCTCTCTTTTCATTCCTTTTTATTTTTATTTTTTTGCCTTGTTTTCATGTAGTTATAAGTATTTCACTGCTCACTACAGTCCAGTGGAAAGGAAAGGTAATCTACATTCATCTCTACATTGCTTGTACTGTATGCTTTTACCATCAGGATCATGGATATATTGATTAGGGACTTTTATGATCACTGAAGATGACAGAGATTAAGAGACCTGGACAAGATTATATGGCCAGTTCGTGACTGAATTGGGACTGAACCAGGAGTTTTAATTCCTGGATCATGACAAAAGATCTGTGGTTAGTAACTGCCATATATAATTTATCCCTCTAGATCAGCTGTGGGCAAACTACGGCCCACGGGCCAGATCCGGCTGTTTTATCCAGTTCTCTTGCTCTCCCCTCCGCTCCTTTACTTTGAATTTATATTAGTTCACACAAACACTCCATCCATGCTTTTGTTCCGGCCTTCCGGTCCAGTTTAAGAACCCATTGTGGCCCTCCAGTCAAAAAGTTTGCCCACCCCTGCTCTAGATACAGATTTGTGTTCCTCGGATTCCTTCAAGATTTTAACATGTCTTAGGAAGCTCCAAGCAGCTAAGCTATCTTCTCTTACATTTGCTGTAAAGTTCAGGAAAAAATCTGGGCCCAACCAGAGGCAGCTAGGCCTAGAAGATTCTGTGTGGGAGTGGACAGCAGCAGATCTCTGGATCACGAGCCTCAGCAACACAGGCTATACAGTCTGTGATTTGCCTGCATATTTGTATAATGAAGATAAAATTCAATTTGTATTTAATTATTGTTTTGATAATTTGGTGGTTTTAAATAATTTGCCAATGGTATTTTCAAATTCCTTTTCCTTTGATTTTATCCTTCCTATTAATGTGGCAATTAAATACCACTGATTAAGGCTCACAAATGGAAAAAATTAGCAATATTCATAAGAAAATATTCTAAGAAATG
This sequence comes from Plecotus auritus, assembly GCF_963455305.1. Classification (NCBI taxonomy): domain Eukaryota; kingdom Metazoa; phylum Chordata; class Mammalia; order Chiroptera; family Vespertilionidae; genus Plecotus; species Plecotus auritus. The sequence goes on from NC_137770.1 coordinate 142,169,530, forward strand.
GTACAATGGACCTAACACCTCCTTCCCTCAGAGGATACTGAAAGGGAAAGCAAAAATAAATAAATAAATAAATAAATAAATAAATAAACAAACAAACAAATAAGGACTTTTTAAAAATTAACAAAAATGTTAGGATTCAATGCCCCAAAGAAGAAAAGAGGAAGAGTCCGTCTGTTAGATTATGTGGGAAAATGCTGGGGAGGCTCCTGGACAGAATTTGTGAAACTCTGAGTTCTAGGCAAGCTTCAGTCTAAAGCAGTGGTTCTCAACCTTTCTAATGCCGCGACCCTTTAATACAGTTCCTCATGTTGTGGTGACCCCCAACCATAAAATTATTTTCGTTGCTACTTCATAACTGTAATTTTGCTACTGTTAATGAATTGTAATGTAAATATCTGTGTTTTCCGATGGTCTTAGGCAACCCACAGGTTGAGAACCTCTAGCAGGGTAGCAACGAAAATAATTTTATGGTTGGGGTCACCACAACATGAGGAACTGTATTAAAGAGTCGCAGCATTAAAAAGGTTGAGAACCACTGGTCTAAAGAGATTCCGGGTCACACAGTGCCAGAACCGCCGCTGTGAGCAGTCACTATTTCCTTTTAGAACAGAGAAGGCTAGTCAGGAATAGGATTCTTCTCTCTTTGAAGTTCTTCTGGGCAATTTCCCCTTTTCATTTTCTAACTTTTTTGACATTATTGCCTCCAGAACACACATTTTTTGCTACCCTGTGTTATTCATTCATTTTCTTAAACAAACATTGAGTGCCACCTGTGTGCAAGGCACTGTACCATAGCCTGAGGATTCTGAGTCCAAGGGTCCACCCAATCCTCCCTAGATGCTGACAGCTCAGCAGGAAAGCTAATCATTAAACAGTGTACGGGAGACATGGTAGAAGGGAACAGTGAGCGAGTAGTCAGAAGAGAATTCACAGAGGAGGGCCCTTCTGATCTGGGTCTTGCAGGTAAGTAGGAATTGTTCGGGAAGACAAGTAGAAGTTAGAGTAATTAAGCTGCAAAGGCAGAGTTGAAAATGAGGGTCTGGAGATTTTAAGGACTATGATTTCCTTTATGTTCCAAATAACAGATGTTTTAAAACTCATTAGATGGGTTGGTACATCAAAAGCTCTTAATTATTTTTCTTTATTTTTTAATATATTTTATTGATTTTTACAGAGAGGAAGGGAGAGGGATAGAGAGTTAGAAACATCGATGAGAGAGAAGCATCGATCAGCTGCCTCCTGCACACCCCCTAGTGGGGATGTGCCCGCAACCAAGGTACATGCCCTTGACCGGAATCGAACCTGGGACCCTTCAGTCCACAGGCCGACGCTCTATCCGCTGAGCCAAACCGGTTAGAGCAAAAGCTCTTAATTATTTTTCATTGATCGACTGTTGAGATTAGTTTGGAGTTTGGACATATGATGTTTTCAATCATTAAAAAAAGTTAATTTGCTTATTATGAAACAGATTCTCATTCTGATTTCCAGCATTCTTCTAGAAACTGGAAGTCTGGATAACTCTTGCTTCAATCAGTGAGATTCTTATTCCCAAATGTTTTCAGACTATGTTATAGAGTTCAGTCAACCCAGCCACATGCAGGCTGCAATGCTCCAAATCCAGTTCCTAGCTTTCATCCTAAATTTTCTCTATTACTATTCAACCAAGAAATAGGTGGGTGGCTATTTGACTTTTGATTATATTCACAAGCAAAATGCAAAGAATAAGCAGGCATAACAGAGAAAGCATGTTACAGTCCAGATCTCTCAAATTATTTCTATTAACAATTATGAGTTTAGTGGTCATGCTTCTTGGGGTACAATGGTCTCCTAACACTTGTACTGAGGATGTTATATTTTCTTTCTATAAGGCTTCTAAGTGGGATTATAACCAAAGCCTCTGGTTATAACCAATGCCACCGTCTTAGCCAGTTTTTTTTTTTTCTATTATTGTTGACATCTATTTCATTGGCACCCCTGTTTATCAAATCTGGAATCTTTTTCAGCTACACACAAAGTACTTTCTATGTAAACATTGGAACTCCCATCCTACCCTATATAATAAAAGGCTAATGTGCAAATTGTCCCTACGGTGGGGAGTTCAACTAACCGGGAGTTAGACGTGTGCTGACCATCAGGGGGTGGTGACGTGGTGCTGGCAGTGGCTGCAGTGGAGGCGCTGCCAGCCCTGATGGGCCCCCATGAGAGCAGGACTGCGGCGGGATGGTGGAGCAGGTGAGTGGGCAGTGCCAGGCCAAGGCAGGTGCGAAGGGAGGCCCCGGCTAGTGGTGGCAGGTGGCAGGTGGCAGGCAACTGGGGGAAGGGAGGCCCCGGCCAGCAGCCGCTAGGGACCCTACCCATGCATGAATTTCATGCACTGGGCCACTAGTAAAAAAATAAGAGGCTTTAAACTGGAGAATCAATGTACAAAGCATCAATCACTGATCTCAAAGGTCTACAATCTCAAATCCAGCAATTACTATTTATGTGAACCTGGGTTTTAGGTACTCAACTTATTTATGCTTCAGCTTCCTTATATATAAACTGGGAATAATAATACTTTGTAGGGCTCTTGAACAGTTAACATGGTAACATATGTAATGTATGTAGCTTAGTACAGAGCTGATCCTTAGATGGCACTCAATAAATGCCTATTTATTTTGTTGGCTTATGAAATCATTTTTTAAAACCAACAATATAAAGACACAGAATAAAATCTAATGCTAGGGTTTAATAAAAATATCTCTTCTTTATGCTTACATTCATTAGTAACATAAAAAATGCTTGAGATACAAGAGAAGAAACATCATTCAAAAATAAACATGATCAGCCCTAGCTGGTTTGGCTCAGTGGATAGAGCGTTGGCCTGCGGACTGAGGGGTCCCAGGTTCAATTCCGGTCAAGGGCATGTACCTTGGTTGCGGGCACATCACCAGTGGGGGGTGTGCAGGAGGCAGCTGATTGATGTTTCTCTCTCATTGATGTTTCTAACTCTCTATCCGTGTCCCTTCCTCTCTGTAAAAAATCAATAAAATATATTTAAAAAAAAAAAATAAAATAAACATGATCAAATATAAAACACCCAAGTGAAATAAACTGTGATATTGATGAAGAGTGAAAAATTATGTTTATAACATGCATCTTAATTGTGAGCTAATGAAAATAAAACCAAATGTCATACATGGTTATTTGAATTGGAGTCTACATCAGGGTGGCTAAAAATAGTCAATTTTTTCTAAATAATTATTCAGCATTCAATAAACATTTGGGTCAAAGTGCAATTTTCCCCCATGCAATTCAAAGCAATAAAATCAACCTAGTTTGGAGCAAATAAATATTTTGTTTGATGACTTCCACTTTTTATAAAAGCTTGCATAAGCCCACAGCTAAAGAATAAATAAAATGTAAGCATTTTAGGAACCAAAATAAAGAGAGACAAAGTTAATACTATTTCAATTCATTAAATTGCTCCTGACAGATAACATAACACTTTCAACTGTTAATTAATGCCATTTTGAGACACCAGGAATTGACAAAAATGTTCACAGGGAAGTCCAATCTGTTTCTTTATGAAAACTATTTTTGGCCTAACATGTACAACAGGATAATTGAACAGCGACAGAAATTGGTGTCCAGCTGGCTCCACCAAAAGCTCAAAAACACCCACAAAACACCTCTGTCTTTCCTCTAACCTGAGGGTGACTTTTAAGGGCTGTTAAATATGAAATCTGCCGTCAAAAGCAACACAAATAATAACACACCTGACCCACTTTTTGCCTAAAACCAATTTTCTGGAGAATTTAGTTAAAAAGTAGACATAATAAAAGATGTCTGCTGATGTGCCCTCATGTCAACATTTTTCAAAACCTGAATCTGAGCAGTCTCTCTTCCAGGTTCCATTGCCCATAGTTAATCACAGATATTTTCAGGACATATAACTGACAAAAAATGCCCCTGGAGATACCTCAGAATACAGTAAAAGAGACCATTTGGGTAACATTTTTTCTTCACATTTTTCTTCAACCAGATTTGCTAAACCAAGGAAATGATTCTGATTTGCAAGACCATTAGCCATAGAAACAAATTGATTTCATCAATCACAGAAAAATGGAATGACATGGACTTTTTTTCCATACTGAAAATAAGTCCAAGGGCACTAGGGAAGAAGTGGAGGTAGGGTATTCTATTACACAAAAGACATTTTAGCTCCTGTGAATACCTCATGACTCATAATGAGGGGAAGTGAGAATAGAAGACACAGTTTCAGCACACATTTCAAAAATGCTTCAGCACATATAACTCTCATCAGTTTAAGTTATTAAAATCTGTGAGTGAATCAACCTTCCAAAAAACACATCCTTCCCTGTGCACAGGATGCCTCACACAATATTATCAAGAGCTCTCTAATGATCAGTCAGCCTGTGATGAATAAGAAAGACAAGATGCATGTTTGTTGATGAACCACTAGACTTCAAATGTTTCCAAGCTAATAAAGTATTGGAACACATTAGTGACAATACAAAACAGAATCACCCCTGGCCGGCATGGCTCAGTGGTTGAGTATCAACCTATGAACCAGGAGGTCATGGTTCAATTCCTGGTCAGGGCACATGCCTGGGTTGCGGCTCAATCCTCAGTGTGCGTGCAGGAGGCAGCTGATCAATGATTTTCTCTCATCATTGATGTTTCTATTTATCTATCTCCCTTCCTCTCTGAAATCAATAAAAATATATATATAAATAAAAGCCTAAGCGACTGTTACGACCATACGACCAAATGACCATTCGACTGGTCGACCGGTCGCTATGATGCACATTGACCACCAGAGGGCAGATGCTCAACACAGGAGCTTCTTCCTGGTGGTCAGTGTGCTCCCACAGCCAACTTCCCACAGCCAGCCAACCTCCCGCAGTCCCCACCCCCCTGACCCGCCAGCCCCATCACCAGCTAGGCCGAGGGACCCCACCTGTGCACGAATTCATGCACCAGGCCTCTAGTATATATATAAACAAGAACCAACAACTTCATGCAGCCAAGATGCTCTACTCAAACTTTCCTGCATTTATGCCACCATCAGTCAGTCACAGCCTCTCATTCAAGATCTTAAATTAGTCATTCATTAACTCAACAGATACTGTCCTGGGCAGTGGGGAGTGAACAGTGAACACAATTAGAGTGCCTGCGGTCTGGAGCATTCTGTCTAGAGATAAAGACAAAAGAAGTAAACCCACAAATATGACATGCAGTGACAATGGAGAGAATGAAGAAATTGTGAGTGTAAGTGCACACATGAGAGGCACCAAAGCCACTGTGGAGGAGGTCATGTAAGCTGGATAATGAACAGGTGGTTGAAGGAGAGGAAAGAGAAAGGTTGTTTTTAAGTAACTGAAACAGACATGAAAGGAAGAATGGTCTGTTCTTGCATTCTTGGGACCACCAAAGGTTCAGCAGGGCTGTAAGTTTGGGTTGGGTAGACAAAAGAGTGGCGGAAGAGGTCAGCTTGGGTTAGATTTTAAAGGGTCGCATATGCCATGCCAAAAAGTTTAGACTTTTATTAAGGACAATGTAGAGAAATTTAAGGGTTTTAAGTAGGAGGATTAAATAGTCAGATATTCATTTTAGAAAGATGACAGTTTGGATCTTGAATTCAATGGAGTAGATACCTGGAAAGCAGTTTAAGAAAGATTGCAATAACCCAGGCAATAAATGATGATGGCTAGAAGAAAACCGAGGCAGTAGAGTTCGAGAGAATGAAACAGAATCAAGATATATCAAGTAACCACACAATCACACAAAAAATACAGGGAACAAAGCAAATTTTGAGACATGGTTGGGAGACGATATGTTCAATTTATAACAGGCTGAATTTAAGGTCAATATTAGCCCCTTATATGCAATTAATCAGTGCATAGCAGTGAAATAACTGTCTAGACCTCACAAGCAGGTCTGAGGTGGATCTAAATTTGGAAGACATCTCTAATGAAAATTATTATTCAAGGGATGGCAGAAATAGCACAGGTAGAAAGTGCAGAGTTAATAGAAAAAAGAGAAGATGAAACACTACAGAACACCAACATTTTAGAAATGGGCATAGATAACTAAGCATAAAAATAGTTGAAGAGACAGGAAGAAACTTAAAGAGTAAGTACAGAGAAAGCCAAAAACAAACATTTCAAGAAGGCAGTCATGGTCAAATTAGCAAATGCTGCCAAGTCATCAATTGAGATAAAGACAGAAAAGTGCAGTGGATTTAATAAAAAGGAGATGGATGATAGATGAGTTGGGGACGTTGGTTGTGCAAAGGCTCAATTGGACTGAATTAGGATGCATCTAGGAGGGGAGGAATTGGAGGTAATGGATGTAAAGAACGTTTTCATGAACTCTGAACGTCCACTTCTGGAAATTTATACCAATGAAAACAAAAATGTTAGATGTAGTACAATTTCAAGTGGTGATGAGCTCTAGAATGAAGCCAGGAGGATGGACCACTGCAGAGAAGTGAAGGTGAGGTTCACTGCTATTGATGAGGTCAAGGAACCAAAAAGCTAGTATGTTGGGTGAATCATCTTTGTGGACACTGAAGTTACTCCAGACTTGGAATAGCAGAGAGGCAAGAGCCAGAGAGCAAAGCTTTCACAGTATGAAAGACAGAAGTGCGGCAGACCACTGCCCACAGCGATGAGGGTGTTTTATAACCAGGCAGCATGAGCCTCAGAGGGGAGGCACTGATAAGCAGAAGAATCATTATCTTTAAAATGCGCAGGGAAAACAAAGGGGCTCCAACTCCAGCTCCTGACTCTGAGAACTTCATTCAAAAAGTATTTCTTGAGTACCTGCTAGTCAGGGCCATGCTAGATCCTATGAAGATTCTCAGTGAATAAGGTTACATCTGGTTTCTGCTCTCACAGAACCTATAGTCAAGAAGCTGATGGAAAAGTGGGAGCCTTGAGTAGGAGGAAGGTGCCAGTCAATACCTAGAGGTAAAGAGCTCTTCAACCGAAGAGGAGGACAGAGGAAGGAACTTTTGTTTACTAAGGAGCCAGTTCCCTATAAGGCACAGTGCACAGGTTTTGGAGGAAGGAAATGGCAGAGGCTGGATCAGGGGGAGAAAGCAGAGAGTAGGCAGGCTGCACAGAAGTAACTTACCTTGGAGGAACTCTCATTTTGAGAAGCAACTAAGAATGTCAGGGGTGTGTAGCCTGGAGGAACTAGCTAACTGACCTTGGGGTTTCCAGTGGGATTAGTCCCACATGAACGGGTCCTGAATAATTGGGCTCTGGAAATCCAAGTGTAGGGCACAGCAGTAGCTTCTGGGACCTGGTTCTATTTTACAAAACCAGCCTAAGCCTGGTTAGATTGAGGACCCAGAGAATCTGAGTGCAGGACCATGGGAAGCATGAGGTATTCCCCAATGTCAGTTATAGAAACAGCCCTAGTGCTCAGAAAAAGATGGACCTTTTGCAAAGGGGCCAGCTGGTTCCAGATCACGTTTCTGAAGGAAGCCACCGACCTTGGTCCCCTGTATCTTTCTAACCTTTGTGTCGCCTTTGAATGCTTGTCTTCATTATTTCCCACACCACATGTGAATCTTCCTCTGGGATCTAGTCTCAATTCCTCCCTAATAAGCAATGAGTTCCCTAAATTTTATCAACTACCATAGTCTTGATAGTCACCCCATTCCGACACATTCTGGCCTGATCCAAGATGCTCATTTGCAGTAGTTGGCAATATATTTTCTTGACCTTCTCTTTGTTGCCTGAACACACACTAAAGAAAATAGTCCTTATCTTTCTCCTGAAACCCACCATTCTGCTCCTCTTTATAAAGCTTCTAAGAGCCACCCCTGTCACCCAAAGTTAGAAAACCTGATATAAAAAAAAAATGTATCACCATCATTACCTAAATTCTAGAAGAAATGAAATTCTGAGACTTCTGCTAATATCTTCATTACCTTCATTTATCTTTTATTTCTCAAGACAAATCTCTGGCCACTGTCTCTCCTCAGATGGCTTATTTCTAGCTCGTTTCCTTTCCAGAGACACAAAGAGTTCTTTTTTACTTACCTAATATTTTTATCATATCACGTTCCTATGAACTGAGTGCTGTGCACACTCTAAAATGCTTCTCAAATTAGATATTGTTATGAGTCAAGATGGACCTCTGGGTCCTGTAGCTTCCTTCCTGGTGGTTTAAAAGCCATCTGCACCCTAACCGGTTTGGCTCAGTGGATAAAGCATTAGCCTGTGGACTGAAGGGTCCCGGGTTTGATTCCGGTCAAGGGCATGTACCTTGGTTGTGGGCACATCCCCAGTAGGAGGTATGCAGAAGGCAGCTGATCGATGTTTCTCTCTCATCAATGTTTCTAACTCTCTATTCCTCTCCCTTCCTCTCTGTAAAAAATCAATAGAATATATTAAAATAAATAAGTAAATAAAAATAAAACCCATCTGCCAGTTTCCTGATTCTTTCTTTACCTCCTATAGTCTTTCACTTTCCCTCATTCCAATCAAGCAAATCTTCTTTTGGCACTTAGTTTACTCCTTCCATTTCCATCTTCTTACCTCCTTCCCCACCGCAGCTGGTTGAGAATGATTCCCATTACCCATTACCATGACCTCTGTTTTCTCATATTCATTTTCACTCCAAGTTCCAGCTAATACAAATAATTTTGCCACACCAGATAGAAAATATGAACATGTGCCTCTGCCTCAAACACTTATCTGAGACGTAGGTAAACAGAGAGCAAAGAAACACGGTGAATGGAAGTTTAGTGCAGTCCTTAGAATAATGTCAGCATTTACAAATGGAGCAAAATAGGAAGAATCTGAACCATGAGAAAAATGTAAGCTTTGATTCGTTTCATCTTCAGTTGCATGCAGACCAAATCACAAACAGATGTTTTTATTCTTTGACCTTTGCATTCACACCTTCTGCCTGATAAACTTCCTCTTGCCAGTGCTGTCTCCCTATGGGTAACCATCCATTCGTTCCACTGCCACGTATCACTCATTTCACTGTGGGCTCTGTGAGAGCTTCCACACTTGTCAGTCTTGTTTTCCAAGGCTACAAATTATCTGTGGGCCAAGTACAGTTACAAATAGCCTTCACAAACTTTGCTGGTGAGGAAAATAGATCATCCCTCTTTCTGTTTCAAAGTGACAAAACAGAAGATTTCAAGATTGCGACAGAGTAGGTGGAAACTACAATCACCTCCTCCAAGGACCAAACTGAGAGTACAGCTAAATTAAAGAACAATCATCCTGAGTAATCAACTGAAGACTAGTTGAAGAGAAGACTTATAACCAAGGATTTATAGAAGAAGCCACATTGAGACGGGCAGAAAGGGTGGAGATGTAAAAAGGGCTGGCCATGGTACCACAGGTAGTGACTGAGGTTCTGGAGAGATATCTCAGCTGGAGGGGGTTTCCCCTGAGAAGCCATTTAAATTGAGGCCTAAACCCCATCGGGCCTAAACCCCAAGCTGATACCCAGATCACCAGAGCTGGGAAGAGGTGCTCACATAACATCAGGCTGTGAAGACAGGGATTTCTGTCTTCTAGGGAGAGACAGAGTCTGCTGGAGACATAGGCACCACCTTAAAGGGCCAACCCACATAATTTTGTTCACAGCCACTCACTCTGGGCTCCAGTGCGAGGGGGTGGGGTGGGTGGAGTGGACTATTGTCACCTGAGAAGAATCTAGATTTGTGGTTATGGGGATGAAGCTGAGAGTGGCTGCCAGGATCCCTGTGCTGAGTCATTCTCCAATATGACAATTAACATCATTTTTGGGTGGAGCACTCCCCTCCATGTGGCATCAGCCTGGGGAAAAGCAATTACCCCATCCTCTGGACTCCCTGTTGTCTGACCCTGCAGAGCTTCGGCCCTGCTGAGGAGACAGCTGCCTTGGCCCAGGGACATTTTTAGGGAACCCAGCTCAGGTGATCAAGGAGACTGTGCCACTGGGTCCCCCAGGACATCTACTACATAAGGCCACCCCACAAAAACTAGGAGTCATAGCAGATCTATTTAATACATACAAACAAACACAAAGAGGCAGCCAAAATGGGGAGACAGAAAAACAGGCCCTAAATGAATGAACAGGAGAATTCTCCAGAAGAAAGGCTAAATGAAATGGAGGCAAGTAATTTATCAGCTATACAGCTCAAAGAAATGGTTATAAGGATTCTCAAGGAACTCAGTGAGAACTACCACAGTATGAAAAAAATACATAGAAACCATTATGAAGAACCAGTCTAGAATAAAGAACACTATAACTGATATCAAGAATATACTGGAAAGGAAAGATGTAAGTTGGATGAAAGAGGAGTGAATCAGAGATTTGTAAGACAAGGTAGAAAAATTACCCAAACAGAGCAGCAAATGGAAAAAATAATTTAAAAGAATGAGGATGGTTTAAGGGACTTTTGGTATAACATGAAGCATAACAACATCTGCATCACAGTGATACCAGAAGGAGAGGAGAGACAAAGGGATTAAGAACCCATTTGAAGAAATAATGACCAAAAACTTCCCTAACCTGATAAAGGAAAAATACACACAAGTCCAGGAAGTGCAGAGTCCCAAACAAGAGAAACCCAAAGAGGCACACACCAAAACATATCTCAATTTAAATGGCAAAGTTTAAAGACAAAGAGAGAATATTAAAAGCAGCAAGGGAATAGTAGTTAGGTACCAACAAGGGAGCTCCCATAAGACTGTCAGCTGACTTCTCAACAGAAACATTTCAGGCTGAAAGAGATTGGCATGAAAATGCAAAGTGATGAAAAGCAATGATCTACAATCAATACTAATCTACCCAGCAAAGCTATCATTTAAAGAGCTTTCTAGACAAACAAAAGCTAAAAGTTTGTTACCACCAAAGCAGTATTATAAGAAACTAGAGGCCCGATGCACGAAATTCATGCAAGGGACTCGGCCCTCACAGTCCCTCGCAGCCTCAGCCGGCCCTCACAGCCTTAGCTGGCCCTCACAGTCCCTCGTAGCCTCAGCCAGCCCTCTCAGCCTTGGCTGGTCATCTGGACGGTCGTCCAGAAGGTCATCTGGACAGTTGTTCTGCTGTTCTAATTAGCATATTAGCTCTTTATTATATAGGATGTTAAAGGGCCTGTTTTAAAAAGTAGATGAAAACAACAACAACATCAACAATAAAAACACCAGAGGAACATAGTTAAAAGAATAAAATAGTAATAAATATGTACTTATAAATCCTATCAAAAGACATAAGGTAGTTGAATGGGTAAGAAAGCAAGACCCCATATATAGGCTATCTACAAGAGACCCACCTCAGAATTACAGATACACAGACTAAAAGTAAAGTGGTGGAAAAAATGTTTCATGCAAATGAAAAAAAAAAAAAAAAAAAAGCTGAGGTTGCAATACTCATATCTGACAAAATAGACTTTAAAACAAAGGCTATATTAAGAGCTAAATAAGGCTATTACATAAAAATAAAGGGAGCAATCTAACAAGAGAATATAACCCTTCTAAACATTTATGTACCCAACATAGGAGCACCAAATCTTTGTAAACATAAAGGGAGAGACTGACAGTAATAAAGTCATAGAAAGGTATTTTAACACCCCATTGACATCAATAGATAGATCTTCCAGACAGAAAATAAACAAGGAAATGATGGGCTTAAATGACACACTAGATCAAATGGATTTAACTGCTATCTTCAGAGCATTTTACCCCAAAGCAATAGAATATACATTCTTTTCAAGTACACAGGGAGCATTTTCTAGGATAAACCACAAGTTATAACAAAACAATTCTCAACAAATTTAAGAAGACTGAGATCATATTAAACATCTTCTCTGATCATAATAGTATAAAGCTAGAAATAAATCACAAGAAAATGAAAAACACACAGAGACATGGAGGCTAAATGCAATGTTACTAAACAATGAATGTGTTAACAATGAGATCAAGGCAAATATCAAAAGACACCTTGAAACAAATAAAAATGAAAACATAACAACCCAAAATCTATGGGACTCGGCAAAATCAGTCCTAAGATGGAAATTGATAGCATTACAGGCCTAGCTCAAGAAACAAAAAATATCCTATCTAATAAAGAGGGAATATGCAAATCGACTGTCACACCATCACAAAGATGGTGCTGCCCAGTCCCCTCTGCCCCACCAGAGTCCCCCAGTCCTTTCAGCCTCGCCGGGGGGTGGGGGAGTGGGGGTGGCAGGCACACAGTGCGGCCGGACTTACCCTCAACCCCCCAGGGTCGGCCTGAGGCACAGGCAAGCCTCGGATGGCAGCTGCCCAGCCACCCAGGGCCACCTGAGGCTCAGGTAACTAGGGCCGCCTGAGGCTTGCACTGCCAGCAGTGGCAGCAGCAGAAGTGTGATGGGAACATCGCCTTCCCTGATCGCCGGGTCATCTCCCGCCCCTGAGAGCTCCTGGACTGTGAGAGGGGGCAGGCTGGGCTGAAGGACCCCCCCCTCCAGTGCATGAATTTTCATGCACCGGGCTGCTAGTCTCAAATAAACAATCTAATGTTACACTTAAAGGAACTAGAAAAAGAATAACAAGAGCCCTAACTGGTATGGCTCAGTGGATAGAGCATCGGCCTGCAGACTCAAGGGTCCCAGGTTCGATTCTGGTCAAGGGAATATACCTTGGTTGCAGGCACATACCCAGCAGGGAGTGTGCCGGAGGTGGCTGATCGATGTTTCTCTCTCATTGATGTTTCTAACTCTCTATCCCTCTCCCTTCCCCTCTGTAAAAAATCAATAAAAATATATTTTAAAAAAGAATAACAAGAAAAGCCCAAAGGGAGTAGAAGGAAGGAAATAATAAACAACAGAGAAGAAATAAATAAAAATAAAGCCTAAAAAGAATATATAAGAGATCAATGAAACCAAGAGCTGGTTCTTTGAAAAGATAAACAAGATTGACAAACCTTTAACCAGACTCATCAAGAATAAAAAGAGAGAGGATCCAAATAAATAAAATCAGAAATGAAAGAGAAGTAACAACTGACACCGAAGAAATACAAAGCATTGTAAGAAAATGTTACAAAAAAACTGTATATTAATAAATTGGACAATCTGAGAGAAATGAATAAATTCCTAGAAGCTTAAAATCTTCCAAAAGTTAATCAGAAGAATCAGGCAATCTAAATAGGCAGATTACAACTAGTGACATTGAAGCAGTAATAAAATGAAACAAAGAAAAAACTCCCAAAAAATAAAAGTCCTAAACTAGATGGCTTCACAGGTGCATTTTACCTAACATTCAAAACAAAACAAAAGTAACACCTATCCTTCTCAAACTATTCCAGACTCATTTTATGAGGCCAGCATTATCCTAATTCCAAAACCAGATAAGAACACTACAAAAAAAGAAAATTATAGGCCAATATAGCTGATGAACATAGTTGCTATTATCCTCAACAAAATATTAGCAAATTGGATCCAGCAATACATGAAAACTGTCATACATCATGACCATGGGATTTATCCTGGGGATGCAAGGTTGATACACTATTTGCAAATCAATAAATGTGATACACCCCATAAACAAAATGAAGGATAAAAATCACATAATTAAATCAATAGATGCAGAAAAAGCACTTGATAAAACCCAACAACCATCCTATATAATAAAGAGCTAATATGCTAATTAGACAGAACAGCCAAACGACCTTCTGGATGAAGCCGGGGTTGCGAGGGCCGGCCGAGGCTGCAAAGGGCTGTGAGGGCTGGCCAGGGCTGTGAGGGCTGGGCCCCTTGCATGAATTCCGTGCATTAGGCCTCTAGTCTCTATATAAAAGCCTAATATGCAAATTGTCCCCTTGTGAGTTCAACCGGAAACCAGGAGTTTGATCGCTTGCTATGATGTGCTCTGACCACCAAGGGGCGGCGTGAATGAAGGAAGGCCCTGGCCAGCAGCTGGGGAAGGGAGACCCTGGCTGGCATCTGGAAGGCCCCGATCGGCCCTGATTGCCAACCAGGCCTACGGACCCTACCTGTGCACGAATTTCATGCACTGGGCCTCTAGTTTATAATGAAAACTCTCAGCAGCCCTAGCTGATTTGGCTCAGTGGATACAGTGTCAGCCTACAGACTGAACGGTCCTGGGTTTGATACCGGTCAAGGGCACATGCCTGGGTTGTGGGCTCGGTCCCCAGTTGGGGGCATGCAGGATGCAGCTGATCAATGATTCTCTCTCATCATTGATGTTTCTATCTCTCTCTCCCTCTCCCTTCATCTCTGAAATCAATAAAAATATATTAAAAAAAAAACAAACACCACTCTCAGCAAAGTGGGAACAGGGGGGGAACACATCTCAACATAATTAAGGTCATATATGACAAACCCACAATCAACATCATACTCAACGGGCAATAATTTTTTCTGATATATCAAGGGAAACAAAAGAAAAAATAAGTTAATGGGACTACATCAACCTAAAAAGTTTTTTTTTTTAAATGTTACTTTTTTTTTTTAATATATTTTATTGATTTTTTACAGAGAGTAAGAGAGAGGGATAGAGAGTTAGAAACATCGATGAGAGAGAAACATCGATCAGCTGCCTCCTGCACACCCCCTACTGGGGATGTGCCCGCAACCAAGGTACATGCCCTTGACCGGAATCGAACCCGGGACCCTCCAGTCCGCAGGCCGACGCTCTATCCACTGAGCCAAACCGGTTTCGGCAACCTAAAAAGTTTTTGCAAGGCAAAGGAACCATCAATAAAATGAAAAGACAATCCACGGAATGGGAGGACATATTCACTGATACATCTGATAAGGGCTTAGTATCTAAAATTTATAAGGAACTTATAAACTCAACACACACACACACACAAAAGCCACACACACAAACAATCCAATTAAGAAGTGGACATAGGACCTGAATAGACACTTCTCCAAAGAGGAGATACAGATGGCCAATAGACATATTAAAGGATGGTCATTGTCACTAATCATGAGAGAAATGCAAATTAGAACCACAATGAGATACCACCTCACACCTGTGTTTGCTGAGGATGTGGAGAAAAGAGGCACTCTCGTGCACTGTTAGTGGGAATGAAGAATGGTGCAGCCACTGTGGAAAGAAGTATGGAGTTACCCCCCCCAAAAAAAAATTTAAAAATGAAACTACCTATGGCCCTGCAATTCCACTTCTTGGAATATATCCAAAGAAACCTGAAACACTAATTTGAAAGATATATGCACCCCTATGTTAATTGCAGCATTATTTACAACTAGAGGCCAGGTGCATGAAATTCGTGCACGGGGGGTTAGGGGGTCCCCTCAGCCCACCTTGCACTCTCTCCAATCCGGGACCCCTTGGGGATGTATAACTGCTGGTTTAGGCCCAATCCTGGGGATGGGGCCTAAACTGGCAGTCGGACATCCCTCTCACAATCCAGGACCACTGGCTCCTAACTACTCACCTGCCTACCTGCCTGATTGCATCTAACTGCCCCCCATGCTGGCCTGGTCGCCCCCAACTGCCCCCTGCTGCCTGGTCACCCCTAACTGCCTCCCCTGCCAGCCTGGTCACCCCTTATGCCCCCCCTGCTGACCTGGTTGCCCCCAACTCCCCACCTGATAGCCTGGTTGCCCCTCATGGCCCCATCCCCCGCCAGCCTGGTTGCCCCCAACAGTCCCCCTGATAGCCTGGTCACCACCAACTGCCCCCCCTGCTGGCCTGGTCACCCCACGCAGCCTGCTGTTTGGTTGTTTGGTTGCCCTCACTGCACCCCTGCCGACCTGGTCACCCCATGCAGCCTGCTGTTCAGTCGTTTGGTTGCCCCTCACTGCTCCCCCTGCTGGCCTGGTTGCCCCATGCAGCCTGCTGCTCAGTCATTTGGTCGCCCCTCACTGCTCCCCCTGTTGGCCAGGTCACCCATGCAGCCTGCTGCTCAGTCATTTGGTCGGCCCTCACTAACCCCCCTGCCAGCCTGGTCACCCCACACAGCCTGTTCAGTCCTCTGTTCAGTTGTTTTGGTTGTGACGGTCA
The DNA here is from genome assembly GCF_963455305.1 of Plecotus auritus. NCBI lineage: Eukaryota > Metazoa > Chordata > Mammalia > Chiroptera > Vespertilionidae > Plecotus > Plecotus auritus. The sequence continues at coordinate 142,185,537 of NC_137770.1, forward strand.
CTTAGGCTTTTATATATATAGACTAGAGGCCCGGTGCATGAAATTCATGCATGGGGGGCGAGGTGTGTGTCCCCCAGCCCAGCCTGCACCCTCTCCAATCTGGGACCCTGGTAGGATCGGGCCTAAACAGGCAGTCGGACATCCCTCTCACAATCTAGGACTGCTGGCTCCCAACCACTCGCCTGCCTGCCTACCTGATTGCCCCTAACCGCTTCTGCCTGCCAGCCTAATCACCCTCTAACCACTCCCCTGCCAGCCTGATTGATGCCTAACTGCTCCCCTGCCAGCCTGTTTGCCCCTAACTACCTTCCCCTGCAGGCCTGGTCACCCCTAACTGCCCTCCCCTGCAGGCCTGATCACCCCTAACTGCCCTCCCCTGCAGGCCTGGTTCCCCCCAACTGCCCTCCCCTGCTGGCCCAATAACCCCTAACTGCCCTCCCCTTTAGGCCTGGTCCCCCCCAACTGCCCTCCCCTGCAGGCCTGGGTCCCCCCCAACTACCCTCCCTTGCAGGCCTGGTCACCCCTAACTGCCCTTCCCTGCAGGCTTGATCGCCCCCAACTGCCCTCCCCTGCAGGCTATCTTGTGACAGCTATCTTGTGTCCACATGGGGGCCGCCATCTTTGACCACATGGGGGCAGCCATCTTGTGTGTTGGAGTGATGGTCAATCTGCATATTACTCTTTTATTAGATAGGATAGCCAAGATTTGGAAGCAGCCCAAGTGCCCATCAGTAGATGAATGGATAAAAAATAGTGGTAGTTTTACACAATGGAATACTACTCAACCATAAAATATGAAATCTTACCTTTTGTGACATTATGGAGTATTATGCTAGGTGAAATAAGCCAGTCAGAGAAAGGTAAGTACCCTATGATTTCACTTCATGTGGAATCTAATGAACAAAATAAACAAAGTGGAGACAGAGTCATAGATAAAGAGAACAGACTGACATCTATCAGAGGGGAGGGGCTTGGGGCTGGGTGAAAAGGGTGAAGGGATTAAGCAAAGGAAAAAAAAATAAAGACTCCTGGACACAGACAATAGTATGGTAATTGCCAGAGGGAAGGGAGGAGATAGAAAAAGGTAAAGGGGGAGATAAACGGTGATGAAAGGAGACTTGACTTGGGTGTTAAACGTATAATACAATATGCAGATGGTGTATTGTAGAATTATAAACCTAAAACCTGTATAATTTTTTTAATCCTCATCCAAGGGTATGTTTTTATTGATTTTCTTTTTTTTTAGATAGAAAGGAAGGGGGTGGGGGGGAGAAAGAAACATCAAAGTTAAAGAAACTTCAATCAGTTGCCCCCATACACGCCCTGTCTGAGGACCAAACCTGCAACCTTTTGGTGTACAAGACAATGGTCCAACCAAATGAACCACCCAGCTAGAGCTGAAACCTGTATAATTTTATTAACCAATGCCATCTCAATAAATTCAATAAAAAATAAAATAGAATAAAAAATTTTAAGTGCTAAAATATATATAGTTAAAACAGCTAATATTCCTCAGATCCTTCATTAGGGTTTCTCACTAGGGTCTGCTCAATAGGACAAGTTGAAGAACAATACATTGAATTCTATTCCCAATATGGTAATCAGCAATATGCAAAGTTACCATCAGTTTCCAAAAATGCTTAATTTATGTCTGGGAAGGTATAGAGCAACCCAACCCAATCATAGTATGTTAGCACAAACATTCTGCCAGGATGGAAATAACTGAAGTGTCAGATAATGTGTTTCCAAATAAATGAACTCAAATATTTATTCTATTATTCATTAATTTATATAACACTTCTGGAGCATCTACAAAATGCTAGTTAATACTATAGGTCCTGGGGAGAGAGCAACATTAAACAAAAATTCTTTGGCCCTGGCCAGCTAGCTCAGTTAGAGCATTGTCCCAATACACCAAGATTGCAGGTTCGATTCCCAGTCATAACACATACAAGAATCAACCAATGAATGTATAAGTGGAACAACCAATCAATGTTTATCTCTTTCTCTCTTCCCCTTTCTCTCTCTAAAATCAATAAATGAAACATAAAAAATAAAATTTAAAAAAATCTCTGATGTTTTGTTGGCAAAAAGACAATAAACAGAAATATTGAGTTCTAATAGAGAATCCTTCTTCTACTTAAGTCTCTGAAGGCTGTGATGGTTAATTTTTTTTTTAATTTTCTTTTGCAATTACAGTTTACATTCAGTATTATTCTGTATTAGTTTCAGGTGTACAGCATAGTGGTTAGATATAATTTACTTCACAAAGCTTTCCCCCAGATATTTCTAGTAACCATCTGGCACCATACATAGTTATTACAATATTATTGACTCTATTCCCTAAACTTACTTTACATTCCTGTGACTATTTTATAACTACCAATTTGTACTACTTAATTCCTTCACATTTTCACTCAGTTTCCCAACCACCCTCCCATCTGGCAACCATCAGTCAATTCTCTGTATCTATAAGTCTGCTTCTGTTTTGTTTGCTCATTAATTTTGTTCTTTAGATTCCACACAGAAGTGAAATAATATGGTATTTGTCTTTCTCTGACTGACTTATTTCACTTAGCATAATACAATCTAGGTTTTAAGGTTGCAAATGGTAAGATTCATTCTTTTTTATGGCTGAGTAATATTCCATTGTACATATGTATCACATCTTCTTTATTCAGTCTATTGATGGGATGTTGGGTTGCCTCTTTATCTTGTAATGAACTGCAATGAACAAAAGGGTGCACATATTCTTTCGAATTAGTGTTTTGGGTTTCTTCAGATATAGACTAGAAGTGGAATCGCTGGTCATAAGGCAGTTCCATTTTTTATTTTTTGAGAAGCCTCTGTACTGTTTTCCACAGTGGCTGCCCAATCTATATTCCCACCAACAGTGCAGGAGGGTTCCCTTTTCTCCACATCCTCACCAATATTTGTTGTTTGTTGATTTATTGATGATAGCCATTCTGACAGGTGTGAAGTTACATTTCATTGTGGTTTTAATTTGTATTTATTTGATGATTAGTATGTGATGGTTAATTTTATGTGCCAACTTGGCTGGGCCACAGTGCCCAGATATTTAATCAAACATTATTCTGGATGTTTCTGTGTGGGTGGCTTTGGATGATATTGATATTTAAGTTGGTAGATGTTGAGTAAAGCAGGTTACTGCCCATAATGTGAGTGGCTTCATCTTATTAGTTGAGGAGCTTAATAGAACACGACTGATTTCCCCTAAACAATGAAGAATTCTGCCAGCAGATGATAGCCTTGGGACTTGAACTACAATATGGGCTCTTCCTGGTTCCCCAGCTTGATAGACCATCCTGCAGATTTTGGACTTGCCAGCCTCCATAATCACATCAGCCAATTTCTTATATACACAATCTCTCTCTCTCTCTCTCTCTCTCTCTCTCTCTCTCTCTCTCTCACACACACACACACACACACACACACACACACACACACATTCTATTGATTCTGAGTTTCTGGAGAGCCCTGACTAATTGACTAATACAGGAATGTTTTTATTTTGATGGAAACTTTACAATCCTAGTATACCCATACTCATACTCATTTCTATGTTGGCATCAACTGCATAATTCCCAGGGCTGATGGTGGGGGGATTGGTTATACCTGTATCTCCCCTGATGACCTTGTTGATATACTCTGGGCACGCCCCTACCTGGGTTAACGGTCATCATGGTAAGCCTGACCTTGGAAGCCCCACCTTTGGGGCTCTCTTCCATTCTGCTCATTCTAGTGTGTTCTCTGAGAAATAACCCAGTCAGCTGGCTCTAGGTCACCTAGGAAATCTGTGTTTTTCTCCACCACAGTTTTAATGCAGCCATTTTGGATTTTCTTCCAGAATAAGAAAAATCAATCTTTAGATGTGAGCAACACCAGTTTGGATCCTATACTGGGGTCACGCAAATGTCAAAAGCAGCAGGAAAGTACCAAGTAGAAAGTGGCATTCAATCTGCCCCAGGGACCGTAGGCCGCCTAGTAGCTCTTGTACTTGTTAATTGGACAACAAAGGCCTGCTCTGTCTTTAAGTCCTTAGCCAGTTAACTGCTACACGTCCAAAACGGAAACCATCCCCACATGCCACCATATTTTGAATTTAATTTAAAAAATCAATTTGCAATGAATATTATAAAAATAAATATATTACAATTCGGGTGTCCTTGAATATTTTCAGCTGAAAACTCTCACAGAAAATGATTTTAAAGTTGGTCAGGGCTGCCACTTAGGGAAAACATTTTTTTTATAGACCCGCGTGGTGTGTGGGGAAGGTTTTGTTTGTAAGCGTCTACAGACACTTAATTAATTCTAAGGCAGTCTCTTCCCGTTAGACTGGGCTTGGTCCAGGCACTTCAGGCACTTCCACACGGCCTTGGCTTTGCTCATGCTTTGCCTCTGCATGGAATGCTTTCTTCCATTTTTCTACCAGAAAACTATCTACCTTCCAGCCTTGCCTCAAATGTTATTATTTTTCTTAAATCTTTCCTGCCCCCTGCTAGGGAAAGTTAATTATTCCTTTAACTGTTGCCAGAGATATTTATATTTCTTTTGAAGATCAAATAGGACACATAAAGATATGGTCACATTAACCAAATATTTAAACATCAGCCCAGTGAGAGCTGTTCTAGAAAACTAGTCTAAATATGAGACGGTGCAAATTTTACTGGTTATATTTTATTCTGCTTTTAGTAACAGTCTCTATAAATGCAATTTGTAAATAAAGATTCACAGCACTTAACAGCTCAGAGGGCTGCTTTTCAGAGATTAGTTAACTCATAAATTGGCCATAATCCTCAAATACAAGAACTCAAAAATATAAAAACTCATAGTACAGTGTTCATGACATAGGTGCTGGTCATTTCTCTCAATATAGCTCCATATTGTAATTGTTTGTATTACAGTAATCCTCATTACCTCTATATTTTAGATCCTTCATCTCTTAACAACAAATGGAATTGTGCTGTCTTGAAAACAGTTTAAACAACTATCAATTTATTCCAGTGGAATGTCTTAATAAAATGTCCCCTCTTGCTGTGAATTTTCAAAACTAACACATGTCAAATCCATTTAAATGCCAGAGTTTCCCCAGGCTGATTTTAGCACATATCATGTGGTCAACTTAGAGGTGAACTGCTCAACAAATAATAAAGCGGAGCTAACTGTGGAAATAGATGTTGGATGGGATTACCAATAGACTGTGGTAAGAACCTCCATAAACACTCACTTAATTTTCCAAAGTTCACCTGTCGCCTGGAGCCCCCAGGAGGCAGTTTCAGTTTTGTACTTGGCTTAGCTTTTAGGTTCCCTATGTAGGTAACATTCAGACATAATGTAAAGGTTATAAAATAATCTTACTCTGACTGAATCTCCTGGAAGTCTGTGTTTTTCTCCACCACCACAGCCTTTTTAAAAATATATATATATATTTATTTCAGAGAGGAAGGGAGAGGGTGAGATAGAAACATCAATGATGAGAGAGAATCGTTGATCTGCTGCCTCCTGCACGCCCCCTACTGGGGATGGAGCCCACAACCTAGGCATGTGCCCTTGATTGGAATCGATCCTGGGACCCTTCAGTTCACAGGCCAATGCTCTATCCACTGAGCCAAACCAGCTAGGGCTCCACCACAGCTTTAATGAAGCCATTTTGGATTTTCTTCCAGGAAACCTACTCATTACTGTTAACACTTCTGGACAGATTCTGCACATTCTAATCTCCTTTAGTGGTTGGCACATCAAAGTAACTGCCCCTTCTACATTTGGTAAAGAATGGGTCCCTGCCTGGAGCTTCTTCCATCTCTCCCAAACACTGGCCCGATTTCACATGATGATAATGGCAAATCCAGTGATCATTACTCTGTGTGACTACCCCTCTGGTCCAAGTCATTATTGCCTCTTACTTGGACCATGGCATCAGCCCCTAACTGGTCTACCTTCCCCCACAGTCAGTTCTTCACAGAACATCAGTATGGTTTAAAGCATAAATCATATTACTTCCTTGCTCAAAGCCATCCTAAAGCTCCTCATTACACTCAAAGGTGTTTTGTTTTTTTTTTGGGGGGGTGCAGATTAGAGGGAATTTTAGTTGTCCCCCAACAGATTATGACCTCCATTAATGTGGGGATTTTTTTTGCCTGTTTCATTCACTTCTATAGGTTATCCCCCCAAAAAATGTATCCACATTTTAATAGCTGATAGCTCAATTTTGAAAATGAAATGTATTTTAATGAACACTGCCTTTATAATAATTCAAAGAGTGTGTATACATTTTTTGGAACACTATATTACTAGTGCCTAGAACTATGTCTGTCACATACTAGGTGGTACATAGTAAATATGTGTTGAGTTAATCAATCAAATTACCTATCCATAAATTTCTGCTGTTCAAGAAAAGAAAGGAGAAGTATAATGGCTTTAAAGAAAATCCTCTTATTGCCTACTTACCATGCTCACTCTCACACTAACTTCAAGAAACACAAACCTTTTTTTTAAGAATATTTACTTTTTTAGCACAACATGACAAAATAATGTATTGAGCAAGAACCAGATGACACAAGATATTAGCATTGCAAAATTAAATATGTAGTAATTGAAATAAAATCAGTAGGTACACATAAAAATCAATTTATAAATTTATAATTGTAGAGAATAAACTTGAAAAGCACTCTCAATAAAGGCCAAATGAATAAAATAACTAAAAATATGCACAAAAGGAATGACATATTTGAAGGACTAATAAAAGAACAAATGTATGGATGAGAAGCAATAATAGGAGGTATGAAAGAATAAAACATTCCAGACCTGAAAAAGAAAAGCTGAGATTAGAAATTGATAGCTTAACATCTTCCAGAGAAAGTTAATGAGCAGAAATAAGTATTATGGCATAGCCTCATAAAATTTTAAACCTCAAGAATTTTTTTAATGAGTTCTAAAATCAGCCAAACTGGGGGTGGGGGATCAACTACAGTTACTTTTCCAATATCTCCTCTATAATAATAAATTCCAGGCATCAAGGCACTTTATAGTGCATGAGAGGGAAAGTTTATGATTTAAGGATTTTATAAACATCCATGTGCTGTTCGTATGTTAGAACAATATGTGTTAAATAACCACACCTGCAAATGAAGACTGTTATAAAGAAATATCAGCTAGGACTTGAAAAAAGTCCTATAAATTTGCCACCCAATAAGTTTTCTACAAAAATTGACTGAAAAAATATTTCAGATCACCAAGAGATTAATATCTTTGAGCTAAAAAAAGGAGACATTTAATAGAAAATAATTGTCAGTAGGCATTGAAACTGGTTAACTGCTTGGAGATCATTAAATAAATACATTAACTGCTATGAGAAAAAAATAATATATTCTTTAAAATATAATTTTAATTATTACAACTATAGTAACTAAAACAATGCAAAACATACATTTATTTAAAAAGAGGACTAGTAAGTACTAGTAGAATCTAAAAGAGACTATCTTTAATATATATTATCTGAGAATAAATCTAATAAATGATGTGCAAGACATGCATGGAAAATTTATAACACTCTTTTGAAAGACATTGGAGATTCAAATAAAGGGAAAGAAATACCGTGTTCCTGGGTGACAATATTTAATTTTGCAAAGGTGTCAATTAAATGCAATTCAGCCAAAATCCCAGGAATTTTTTTTTTATGGAACTTAAAGGGGGAAAAAGGTAGAGGGTTTGTACTACCAGATCTTAAGACTTATTATAAAACTGCAGAGGTTAATTACCATAGTGTGTCACTGAATTAGGGATAGATAAATGAAACAAAATAGAGATGACACTCAGCCTCTCATATATGAAAATGTGATGTATGACACAGGTGGCATTGCAGATCACAAAAGAAAGGAAATATTTGATAGATGATGCTAAAACAATTGGTTACCCATATGGGAAAAATAAAATCAAATTCCACAGTCCACCACACTTATCACATCACAGCATATGCACCACATACGCCACTCACACCATACTCACAACACTACACACACCACTTCACATACACTACACTCACCACACAACAGACCTCACAGTCACCACAGCACACCAGGCATACCACACACACCACACTCCACACATTACAGACCTCACACTCACCACATTACATCATGCATACCACATACACCACACTATATTCACCACAATACACACACCACACTCACCACACTAGGCATATCATTCCACTCACACCATTCTCACCACATTACACACTTCACACCCACCACACCATACCATGCACACCAATACACCACACCACACTCACCCTACCACACACTGCACCATAAACACCACACTACATACCTCACACTCACACCACTCCACACTCACCACACCACACACCATACCACACATACCACAATAACCACACTACACAACTCACACTAACACCACACCACACTCACCATACCACACAGACCACATTAACCACATTTCTCACCTCCATTCATACCATACTGCACACACCACACTTACCATACTACAAAGCTTACATGCACAGCACACCACATACACCACAGTACACACACCACACAAAAGGATTAAAGACTTGAACATAAAAGTCAAAACTAAAAAAACTTAAACACATATAGGAATATTACTGTGATCTCAGGTGGGAAAAACTTCTTAAATAACATGCAAAAAGAGGTAATGAAAAAATACATTTAACTTAGAGTTAAGAACTTCTGTTCATAAAAAGATGTCACTAAAAAACTCTCGTACATTGCTAGCTGAAGGTTAAAATGGTATGGCCACTTTAAAAAACAGTTTAGCACTTCCTTAAAATGTAAATATATACCTACCATATGCCCTGCCATTCCACTCCTAGGTATTTACCCAAGAGAGAAGGAAAAACATGTTCACACAAGGCTTGTATGAACAGCCTTTTTTGTTTGTTTTGTTTTTTTTTTTTGTTTTTTTGGTCTGCTAACATGGAGTCTGTCTTTTTTATTTTTAAAGTCTTTATTGGTGAGAGTATAACAGGTGCCTCCCTTCCCCCCACCACCATTGCCCCCTCCACCTGGTTCCTGCTCTGCCCCAGGTCTTCACCACCCTATTGTCTGTGTCCATAAGTAGTACATATCTATCTATCTATCTATCTATCTATCTATCTATCTATCTATCTATCATCTATCTGAAACCCTAATATACTAATAGACCAAATGGTGGAACAACTGAACAACCAACCAACCAAACAACCGGTCGCTATGACGTGTGCTGACCACCAAGGGGCGCACGTGGAACATGGCAGGCGTCGGCAGCAGGCGGCAGAGTACAGAACATGGCAGGCATCAGCCATGGCAGGATGTTGGAGCAGGTGAGCGGGGGCGCCAGACCAAGGTGGGGTGCTATCGCTGTCATTGGGGTGAGCCTCTGGTGGTTACCGAAAATTCTTTGCTCCTGTGCACCATGGTCCTGCCGGGCACTTGCACCTGCTGCCTGCACCCAGTGCCGGTCCCGATCGCTCAGCGCCATCAGTGGGTGAGAGCAGCAGCTGTCGGCCCCGATTGCCCCTAAGGGCTTCTCCACCTCCCCCTGCTCCTGAGGGGCAATTGGGGCAGCAGCCGCCACTTGCACTTGGTGCTGGCCCTGCTTGCACCCACTGCTGGCGCCAGACCCAATTGCTCCACGCCATCAGTGGGTGCAAGCGGGACCAGTGCTGTCAGCGCATGGGAGCAGCAGTGGTGGGAGCATGGCTGGACCGGGGGCCACAGCGGGAGAGGCTGGGCAGAGTGCATAGGATGAGCCAAGACCCGCCCCTATGCCCACTACAGGCTCATGGCCCACAGTTCCTTTCAAGGTGCACTAATTTCATGCACTGGGCCCCTAGTATGCATATAAGAGCTTTGATTAATCTCTTCCTGCCCCCTCCCCTCTTTCCTCAGAGATTCATCAGTCTGTTCCATGTTTCCATGTCTCTGATTCTATTTTATTCATCAGTTTATTTTGTTCATTAGATTTCTTATTTAATTTTATTTTTAGATTCAATTGTTTGTAGATATGTATTTGCCATTTTATTGTTCATATTTCCTCCTCCTCCTCCTTTTCCTCCTTTTCCTCCTCCTTCTCCTCTTCCTATTCCTCCTCCTCTTTCTTCTTCTTCAAGAATACCCTTCAACATTTCATGGTTGGTGGTGATGAACTCCTTTATCATTTTCTTGTCTGTGAAGCTCTTTATGACCTTCCATTCTGAACAATAACTTTGTTGGGTAGAGTAATCTTGGTTGTAGGTCCTTGCTATTCATCACTTTGAATATTTCTTGCCACTCTCTTCTGGCTTGCAAAGTTTCTTTTGAGAAATCAGTTGACAAGATGAATGGGGAGGCTAATCCACTGGGCCCTATAGGGGACACCTACTATTGAAGACCACTCTGCCAATTCCAGGAGACAGAGCAGCTCTATCTAATACATAGAAACAAACACAGAGATGCAGCCAAAATGTGGAGACCAAGAAACATGTCACAGATGAAAGAAATGGAAGCAAGAAAACTACTGGATACAGATTTCAAAACAATGGTTATAATGTTGCTCTAGGATCTTAATAAGAGCTTCAAGGAAGTTATGAGACTTTCAAGGTACTTAGTGAAACTTTCAAGATTCTTAGAATTGCAAAGACATGAGAAAAGACCAGTCAGAAATTAAAAAGACATTAACTGAAATAAAGAATAATTTACAGGGATCCAACAGTAGAGTAGAGGATTCTGAGAATCAAATCAACAATTTGGAATATGGGGAAGCACAAACCAACCAATCAGAAGAGAGAAAAGAAAAAATAATCCAAAAATGTGAAGGTAGTGTAAGAAGCCTCTGGGACAACTTTGAGCATACCAACATTCACATCATGGGGATGCCAGAAGGAGAAGAGACAGAGCAAGAGATTAAAAATCTATTTGAAGAAATAATGACAGAAAACTTCCCCTATCTGGTGGAGAAATAGACTTACAAGTCCAGGACATGCAGAGTCTCCCAAATAAGAGGAACCAAAGAGGCCCACATAAGACACATCATAATTAGAATGCCAAAGGCTAGAAACAAAGAGAGAATCTTAAAAGCAACAAAAGAAAAGCAGTTAATTACCTACAAGGAAGTGCCCATACGACTGCAGGCTGAACAGCTTTTTTAATAGCCTAAAACTGGAAACAACATAACTGCCAACAGTTCAATGGTAAGCAAATTGTCATATCTATACTAATAAAAGGGTAATATGCTAATTAGACCAGGAGACCTTCCGGATGTCCTTCCAGACAAAGCCATGGTGGCTGGGCTAGGGCAGAGGCGGTTAGGGCGATCAGGCCAGGAGGGGAGGGCAGTTGGGGGCGAGCAGGCTGGTAAGGGGGGGCAGTTGGGGACAAGAAGGCCGGCAGGCAGAGTGGTTAGGGGCAATCAGGCAGGCAAGCAGGTGAGCAGTTAGGAGCCAGCAGTCCCAGATTACGAGAGGGATGTCCGACCACCGATTTAGGCCCGATCCCACAGGCAGTGGGCCTAAACTGGCAGTTGGACATCCCCCGAGGGGTCCCAGATTGGAGAGGGTGCAGGCTGGGCTGAGGGACACCCTCTCCCTGTGCATGAATTTCATGCACCGGGCCACTAGTATCCATATAATTGAGTAGTACTCATCAATACAATGAATTAAGTATTGATATATTAACAGGCTGAATCTCAAAATAATCATGCTGAGTGAATAAAATCAGATAAAACTAGATGCATACAGTATGATTCCATTTATACAAAACTCTAAAAAATATAAACTAATCCACAGTGACAGAAAGCAGATCAATGGATGCTTAGAGATGGGGAGTGTGGGGGGACAGAAGAGAGAAATTGGAAGAGGTGTAAGGGAACTTTGCGTGAGTCCTGAATAAATCACCAGCTTGATTGTGTTAATATGCATATCGATGTCAAATATTATTTCATTGTGCATTTATCTTTGCATTTTATTTCTTTCTTTAAATTTTTTAATTGATTTCACATAGAAAAAGGGAGAGAGAAAGGGAGATAGAAACATCACTTATGAGGGAGAATCATCCGCTGCTTCCTGCACACCCACTACTGGGACCAAGCCTGCAACTTGGACATATGCCCTGACTGACAATCGAACCATGACCTCCTGGTTCATGGGTTGATGCTCAACCACTGAGGCACACCAGCTGGACTGTGCAGTGTATTATATGCAAGTTATAACTCAACTAGAGGCCCAGTGCACGGAATTCCTGCATGGGGGAGGGGGGTGTCCCTCAGCCGAGCCTGCACCCTCTCCAATCTGGGACCCCTCGAGGGATGTCCGACTGCAGTCAGACATCCCTCTCACAATCCAGGACTGCTGGCTCCCAACTGCTCACGTACCTGCCTTCCTGATTGCCCCTAACTGCTTCTGCCTGCCAGCCTGATCAACCCCTAACCACTCCCCTGACAGCCTGATTGATGCCTAACTGCTCCCCTGCCAGCCTGTTTTCCCCTAACTGCTCTCCCCTGCAGGCCTGGTCACCCTTAACTGCCCTCTCCCCTGCAGGCTTGGTCCCCCCCAACTGCTCTCCCCTGCAGGCCTAGGTCCCTCCCAACTGCCCTCCCCTTCAGGCCTGGTCCCCCCCAACTTCTCTCCTCTGCTTGCCTGGTCCCCCCCAACTGCTCTCCCCTGCAGGCCTGGGTCCCTCCCAACTGCTTTTCCCTGCAGGCCTGGTCGCCCCCAATTTCCCTCCTCTGCCGGCTTCGTCACCCCTAACTGCCCTCCCCTGCAGGCTTGATCGCCCACAACTCCCCTCCCTGCTGGCCTGATCGCCCACAACTGCCCTCCCTTGCAGGCCTGGTCCCTCCCAACTGCTCTGCCTTGCTGGCCATCTTGTGTCCACATGGAAGCAGGATCTTTGACCACATGGGGGCAGCCATCTTGTGTGTTGGAATGATGGTCAATCTGCATATTACTCTTTTATTAGATAGGATAGAGGCCTGGTGCATGGGTGGGGGCCAGCTGGTTTGCCCTGAAGGGTGTCCCAGATCAGGGTGGGGGTTCCCTTGGGGTGTGAGGTGGCCTGGGTGAGGGGCCTGTGGTGGTTTGCAGGCTGGCCACGCCCCCTGGCAACCCAAGTGGAGGCCCTGGTATCTGTGGTTTATTTACCTTCTACAATTGAAACTTTGTAGCTTGGAGCGGAGCCAAGCCTTCTGCTTGCTCTGTGGTGGCAGCCATTTCTGTTGGGATTCATGTATCTTCTATAATTGAAACTTTGTAGCCTTAAGCGGAGGCGTGGGCCGGCCAGGGTGTGTGGAAAGCTTGGCTTCCTCCATCGCCGGGGGCAACCCTAGCCTCCTGCTCTTTCCAGCTCCGTGGCTGCCACCATTTCTGTTTGGTTTTATGTATCTTCTATCATTGAAACTTTGTAGCCTTGAGTGGAGACCTAGGCCGGCAAGGGCAGGCGGAAAGCTTGGCTTCCTCCATCGCCAGGGAAACCCAAGCCTCCCTCCTGCTCTCTGTGGCCGTAGCCACCTTTGTTGGGTTTATTTGTATATTCGCTCCTGATTGGCTGGTGGGCGTGGCTGTGTGGCTTGTGGGTGTAGTGGAGTGATGGTTAATTTGCATATTACTCTTTTATTAGATAGGATAAAGTTGTGTTTTTAAAAAAGATACATAAACTGAAAATACAAACCAAAACCTAGGAGATATCGGCAATACATATAATTATAAGAAGAATAATGTTCATATATATATATATTTAAAAAAAAACAACAACATGTCCTTGAATCCAATAAGAACAAAGCAAATAATCCAATAGAAAAATGGGCAAAAGATACAAACAGGCATTTCACAAAGGGACCACAACAAGTAAATAAACATATAAGAAGATATTAATCTCATTCGTAATCAGGAAAATGTAATTTTAAAATCATGATATACATTGAACTTCCATAACTATAAACATTTAAAAGTCTAACAATACAAAGTGTAGGCAAGGCTGCAGATCCATAGGGACATATCACTGGAGAAGGTATGCGACTTTGAAATACAAGGTAGCCTTATACTTTAAAATTGAAGCTCTAAAAATAAATAAATAAATAAAATTGACGTTTTTCATACCCTGTAACCCAGCAATTCTGTTACCAGAAGCACACTTTAGAGAAATTCTTGCATGTTACTAAACATTGACAGCCACATTCATAGAAGCAATTTTTAAAACAGTAGCACACTGGGAGAAACTCAAATGTTCATTTCATCAGCAAGAAATGAATAAATAGCCTGACCAGTGTGGCTCAGTGGTTGAGCATCAGACTATGAACCAAAAGGTCATGGATCAATTCACAGTCAGGGCACATGCCCAGGTTGCAGCTCAGTACCTAGTAGGGGGCATGTAAGAGACAGCCTATCAATGATTCTCTTTCATCATTGATGTTTCTATCTCTCTCTCCCTCCCTCTCTAAAATGAATAAAAATATTTTTAAAAGAAAAAGAAATAAATAAATAAATTGTGGTATATTCTCTTACTAGAACTTTATCAGGGGAAATATAGAGGCACTATATCTAAATGCAAAAAGTGGTTGATTCATAAAAATATCATATTACAGGAGAAGTAGCAATTACGTAGACCCCACAGAGTAGAACACAGGTAAAAAAAATAAAAATTAAAAAAAAGCCAAATTGAACAAAATTTTGCTTAGGAATAGAAACAAATGTGATAGAACTTTAAAAATAACTTTTAAGAGAATGATAAATCTCAAAAACTTATGGATGAAGAATAAGCCAGAAAGAGCATGCAAGTGGAGGAATTGGTGGGGCAAGACTCCATTCTAAGTTGGATGCTGATATTCTGGTTAAGCTGGTCTCCAGTTAAATAGCATGATTCGAGTTAAGGCTTATTATAATAATATAGGTTTATTTTTATAACTTATGTATCTGCTCCAGTGTAACAAATGCTACAGGATAAAAATATTTGAAATAAAATTTTTCTACTTAGCATGATAAGTAGTAATATACAAATATATAAAAAATCATAGACATTCAGTAAATCTTCAAGTAGCAAAGAACAATTTACAAAGTACAAAATGCAACTAGAAAATAAACATGGAAAAATATTGATCTTAACTAACAACCAAAGAATTGCCAATTGAAGCCAGGAATTACTGCCAATTAATTTAACACATTTTTAAAAATTCAGCATCAATTATTGTTAAATGTGGGCACTTAAAATTCTGTAAGTACCATATAGTATGATACTATTGAAAAATTATCAAAACATTTTAATAGTATAAAAACATTCTTACATTTTAATCCAAATATCATACTTTTGATCATCCTTATTTGTGTGTGTTAACTGTCACCTGAGGGTATTTTTCTATTGATTGCTTTTTAGAAAGAATGGAAGGGAGGGAGGGAGGGTAGGAGGGAGAGAGAGAGAGACAGAGAGAGAGAGAGAGAAAGAGAGAGAGAGAGAGAGAGAGTGAGAGAGAGAGAGAGACATAGTTGTGAGAGAGACACAGGGATTGATTGCTTCCCACACATGCCACGACCAGGGCGGGGATGGAGCCTGCAACCAAGGTACGTGCCCTTGACCGGAATGGAACCTGGGAGCCTGTAGTCTGAGGGCCAATGCTCTATCCACTGAGCCAAACCAACCAGAGCATCACCATCCTTATTTTGTAATTTACTCACAATAGTGAAAAGTAAATGTTCAACCCTATAAAAAATATTAATAAATCATCATATATCTCCACAAGCGATTGGTTTACAGGCATTAAAGCTGACATTGTTGAATAGTATTCAACAACAAAAAAGTAATGTTAATAAACATTAGATGAAAAAGAACAGAAAGATTTACGTACATCCAAGTGGCAACTACATTTTAAAAAAGAAATAGCCTGACCCTAGCTGGTTTGGCTCAGTGGATAGAGCGTTGGCCTGCGGACTGAAGGGTCCTGGGTTCCATTCTGGTCAAGGGCACATGCCTGGGTTGCCGGCTCATTCCCCAAAAGGGGCATGCAGGAGACAGCAGATCAATGATTCTCTCTCATCAATGATGTTTCTATCTCCGTCTCCCTCCCCCTTCCTCTATGAAATCAATAAAAAATATATTTTAAAGAAAAAGAAATAGCCTGTAAAGAGAAATTAAATTAAATACTCCAAAATCATAATAGTGGTTTGTTGGGTGAATATGACTATAATTAATTCTTCACTTTTCTCTATATTGCAATACTTTCTTATGTGATTTATATTGATTTTATAAGTTAAGAAAGTTAGTAAAAAACTAATGCTCAAATATTAGGCTTACCTTTTTACAAACATTTTAGTCTTACCCTTCCCAAAGCCCTAGGAACATTATCCAGGTCGGTACTAAAACAAAAGCAAGCACCAAGAAAATCCCATAAGAAACAGAAAAGAGAAAGCTAAATTTAATTGGAACAGTGGATAATAGAGAAATATTAATTGGAACAAAGGTAATAGAGAAATATTCCCGGAATGCATATAAAAACAACATGAAGGAAAAAGTTGCAAACAACCATTCTGCCCACACAGAATGGTTCATTTTTTGAGTGAGCAAAGAGAAGATCACAAATTCCAAAGCATAACTGCCTTATAACCCAGCGATCCCACTTCTGGGAATTTATCTGAAAAAACTTGAAATACTAATTCAAAAGAATATACACATCCCTATGTTTATTGTAGCGTTCTTTATAATACCCAAGATTTTGAAGCAGCCCAAGTTTCCATCCTTAGATGAGAGAATAAAACAGCTATGGTGCATTTACACAATGGAATACTACTTGGCCATAAAAAGGAATAAAATTTTACCCTTTGAGAATGCATATATTGACCTGGAGAACATTATGCTAAATGAAATAAGCCAGTCAGAGAAAGACAAGTAGCACATAATCTCACTCAACTGTGGAATCTAATGAACAAACTGAACTAACAAGCAAAATAAAGACAGACTCAGATAAAGAGCAGTGTGGCAGCTCTCGGGGTGGGGAGTTGTGGGGAGGAAGTGGGCATGGGGGGATTGAGCAACAAAGGGGAAAAAAGAGAAAGAACTCATGAGCCTGGATAACAATGTGGTTGTTGTGGGGTGGAGGGCTGAGTGGAGGTGGAAGAGGGTATGGGGGGATAAATGGTGATGGGAAAAAATTAAATTTAAAAAAAAAACTGGAAAAAATTCAATTTTCAAATGAACAATTACATCAATTTGAACTTGACTCCTGAGATACAGACAGCATTTTTAAACAACAGGACAAAGGTGGGGAGCTGGTGTGTAGATCTATCAGCAGACAGATGCTTATAATTTTGATTTAGGGTTGGAACACTATTCTTGGAAAAACCAAGTATGTTCAATTTATAACAGATGTAACCAAGTGTTTATTACAGTAAAATGCTAGTTTTTGTAAGTCAAAAGTTCAACGAATAAACAAGCCCTGTATGTAAGCAGAATGACATTTATTGTTCCGAACCAAATAATTCACTCTAATCAGCAGTGAACATTAATTATTCTATTAACTGCAGTGTTCTCAATTTTATTCTACTTGGGAAAAACAGGGCAACTAGCTCATTTGCTGTGTTATTCTTTGTTATTTGCTGAATTATGTCTTAGTCTCATAGATCCCATACATGATTGCAATCATGAAGTTAAACTTAGGGAAATACCTAAACATCATATAAACCAGCATTTCTCCCACGTAGCAGTTTTTAATATAAAGGTGGAAAAGTATAATTCAAGACCTAATTCACAGTCTGTCTGTAGTCCTTACATAACAACATCAAGTCATGCCAGCCTTCCCTCCAAACAGCCTTCTAACTGGTGTCCCTAACTCCGTAGTTCCCCACTTAAACCCTTCTCAGAGACCAAGATTCCAGAAAGACTGAATCAGCCACACCATTTTATGAAAATCTTCAGTTTTTAGTCCTGCTCCATAGAATGTGCTGAGTCTGGGTAACAAGAGTCCAGATTCCATTTAAAAGGGAAGAAAAATGCCAGGAAACAGAGAAGCAGTTTAGGTGAAGACATAGAGGGAGGGAAGTGGACAAGCACTTTGGGAGAAAGACTGGTGTCAAGCACAGAAAGATTGGGTGTAGGAGGGCTCCGCGGTGTAGAACTCATGCTGATCTGAAGACCTCTTCCTGCAGCTCCCAGAATGAACTTGGATGGCTTCACATTCACCCATGACCAAGGTGAATGTGGTCAGATATAGAAGTTGTGGGTGTGGGACAGTTTGAATGCAGAGTCATCAGATAAACATGGCATGTATTCCTGGTGCATCAATTAACTTAGTGACAAGTAATCAAAGCATAAATCATATTAAAATAATTAAACACATATTATGGAGGAAAAACAAAATGTATATGAATTTTTAAGTTGCACCATGAGGGCAGAAATAAAATTTTATTTTGGGGGGGAACCCTTTAGGGCTAACTACCCAAATTATGGGATCATACCTTCATTCTCTTCTACCTTTGGGGATATGTAGGGATAAAATTTGAGAGAATCTGATAAGTTATCCAGCCTAGCAATCAAAATCTTCCACAATCAGCTTCTTGTCCATCTTTCAACTTTATCTTCTACTACTGAAAAATCTAATACCACTATCAAAAATAGCTTGGACAACTCCTACGAATGCTAAAATTTCTAATTCTACTATTTTCACAATAGCTTTGAAAAATGTAAAAGTCATACTTAGAAGTTACTCGTGAGCCAGTCTCAACTATTGAGAAACTTGAAACCAAAGCAGTCAATGTGCAAAAATGAATATGAACAACAAAAAGTAATGACATAAGTTGTTGCATACATTAAAGCTCATGCAGTTTTTTTTCTTAGGAGAGACCACCATGCAATTAATATTAGTCAATCCTATATAATAAAAGCCTAATATGCAAATCAACCAAACGGCAGAATGAGCGGTGGAACGACTGGTTGCTATGATGCTCACTGACCACCAGGGGGCAGATGCTCAAGACAGGAACTGCCCCCAGCCTGCAGGCCCCAGGCCAGCCAAGGGGATGCAAGCAGGGGGCCCCCGATCACCCCGCTGGTCGCTCCACAGATCGGCCCTGATCACTGGCCAGGCCTCAGGACCCTACCAGTGCATGAATTTCATACACTGAGCCTCTAGTTTTTATATAAAGCCCTAATAATGTGGTGTGGGTTTTTATTTTATTTATTTTGTTTTTTTCCATTTTCCCAGGCACAGCAACTAAGAAGCAGATAATTAAATAATCAGAGGAAGAATGGAAATACTTCTGGGAACGAGCACACTAACAGAAACTGGAAGCAGCAGTATACAGTGACAGCAAGAGTTAGAAACTATAATAAGCCAGAAACAATCAGGCAAATGGCACAGAAGTGTAGGACCATTCAGTGCAGAAACAAATTTTAAAAAAAAATCAGTAGCCCTAAGAAAGTGGTATGATACAAAGGAATCAGACAGGCTAACATTGTCATGATGATGGACTCCTATCCATTTGACCCCAAATTAAAATTTAAATTCACCACTCTCTGCTAGCCAGTGATTGGTCTAAGAATGGGGATGTGAACCAATCTTGGTCAATGAAATATGAGCTGAAACCTACGGAAAGGCTGTCTGATGACTCTCAGATTCCTTTAGCCATTTCACCACCACTCAGAGAATGAGGCCAACATACTAGGTAGGACAGAATTAAGGGAGGAACAGAGAAACAGCTACACCCAAGATTCAAAGATCCAAAAGATGCCTATCAAGAACTAATTCCTATAAATCTATTAATTATATTGTCTCCTTGTTGAAGCCAATGTCACTTGGAATTTCTATTGCATGCAGTCCAAAGCTTCTTATTACGCAGACTAAGCTCAAGTCCTGGTTTTAGCACTAGGTGACTTGAAATCGGGTACTGAGCCCTAACTGGTTTGGCTCAGTGGATAGAGCATCAGCCTGTGGACTGAAAGGTCCTGGGTTCGATTCTAGTCAAGGGCATGTACCTTGGTTGTGGGCACATCCCCAGTGGGAGGTGTGCAGGAGGCAGCTATTGATGTTTCTCTCCCATTGATGTTTCAAACTTTCTATCCTTCACCATTTCTCTCTGTAAAAAAAAATCAATAAAATATATTTTTTAAAAAAAGAAATTGGGAAATTGGGAATTTCCTTGAGTCTCAGTTTCCTCATTGGTAAAATGTTCCCCATTGATAACTGTGAGGATTTAATGGGAAAAGAGAGCTAAAACATATTGCATCATATGTGGTCTGTTACTCCAAAGGATGGCAACACCCTAATAACCAAGACTATACATGGACTATCTATATATATAAAACCCTTCTATATATGTAAAACCCTAATATGCAAATAGACTCAACAACTGAACAACCAGTTGCTATGATGTGCACTGACCACCAGGTCACATGTGCAGAACATGGTGGGTGTCAGCAGCAGTGGGATGGTGAAGCAGGTGAGCAGGGGCACCAGACCAAGGCGGGGCACCAGTCACTGTCATCAGGGTGAGCTTCTGGTAGTTACTGAAAATTCTTTGCTCCCGTGTGCCACAGTCCTGCCCAGCGCTCACACCTGCTGCCAGCACCGGCCCCGCTCGCACCTGCTGCTCGCACCTTCTGCTGGTGCCCGGTGCCGGTCCCAATCGCTTGGCGTTGTCAGTGGGTGTGAGTGGTGGCTGCTGGCCCCGATTGCCCCTGAGGGCTTCTCCACCTCCCCCTGCTCCTGAGGGGCAATTGGGGCAGCAGCTGCCACTTGCACCTGCTGCTGGCGCCTGCCCCAATCACTCCATGCCATCAGTGGGTGTAAGCAGGGCTGGCGCCAGCAGCACGTGGGAGCAGTGGCAGCAGGAGCGGGGCTGCCAGCAGACAGGGGACTGGGGACTGTGGTGGGATGGGCCAGGCAGGTGTGTGGAGGATGGGCCGAGACCCGCCCCTGTGCCCACCACAGCCTCGTGGCCCATAGTTCCTTTTAAGGTGCACGAATTCGTGCACTGGGCCCCTAGTATTTAAGAAGCTAGGTACGTTTGGAAAAGATGGTCATCCAGAATTATTTGAATTATAAGATAACTAATAAAAATAACAGCAAGATTGTTTTCTCCTTTAACATGATGAGTATTTATCCTAATCCAATAGCTAATGAGACTTAATAGAAAGTGCTAAAACCACTCCTTTTATAAGGAATTAATTGTGGTAAAATATAGATAACATAAAATTTATCATCTTAACTATTTTTAAGTGTATAGTTCAGTGGTATTAATTACATTTACATTGTTGTGCTACCATCACCACCATTCACCCACAGAAAAACTAAAAATCTGTACTTATTAAACACTAGTTCCCCATTCCTCCCTCCCCCAGTCCCTAGCAACAACCATTCTACATTTTGTCTCAATAAATTTAATTACTCTAGGTGCTTCACTTAAGTGCAATCATACAGTATTTGTCTTTTTGTGACTGGTGTATTTCACTTATCATGAGGTCCTCAAGGTTCATGCATGTTGCAGCATGTATCAGGATGTTTTTATTTTAAAGGCTGAATAATATTCCACTCTGTGTGTGTATTTCACTCTGTGTGTCCCAAAAAAATGTACATACACATTTTGAATAATTATAAAGGCAGTGCTTATTAAAATACATTTCATTTTCAAAATTGAGCTATCAGCTGTTACAGTGTGTATACATTTTTGGGCCAGCACACACACACACACACACACACACACACACACACACACATATGTCCCATGTTTTGTTCATTCATCCATCACTGGACACTTAAGTTGCAATAGCAAAATATTTTAAAAGCAAAAATCATAGAAAATCTGGGTAGAAACAAGAATAATAAAAGACGATAAAATATAGAAAATCTGTGTACCTGACCTAATACAAAAGTGGAATTTCAAAATGTTTTTTAGAAGCACCCACTGCATGTGTGTGTTAGGCATTAAGATATATTTATGCTAATTTTTCCATTGTCTTAGGAGGCAAATAATCTAGTTCCTAAATGAGGGAAATTTTTCTGGGAAATTTAAACAACTTATTTATATTGAAGGTAAACATACTCAGATAACATTTTTAATTACCTTTGTTAGTTTGTATTGGTTTGGGTAACCAAGAACATGGGTTATTTACTTATACTTCTATAAGCATTGAAAAAAAATAGCATATCCAGTAGTAAAAGAAATAGCAGAAGTTCATCATTTCTTTTGTAAACAAGGAATAGAAGATATTATTTATAATAGTAACCCTGACTCCAACAAATGATGATGTTTTCCCTACTATTTTACTCATATCCTGTGCAATGCATGGGGTCTGCCAGAGCCAGTCAGGTGACAGGTGATAACGCTAAAACATGAAATTAACATAATGGTGGGAACAGGGAGCCCTAACCCACTTTCCCACTTGTCCAGTGCTTGCACTTCGGGGGCAGAAGTGGTCAGCATGGAGTGAAGGAATGGGTTCTGATGGCAGTTTGCAATGTTCAGAGTTACTCTGGAAGTCCCGTCTGACTTTTCAAGGGCACTCTCTCAGGGAAAGTGGCTGATTTCCCAGATGTTTGATGAAGTTCTCACTTATTTCATTCTAAAAATTATTTTAATGGGTCTAAGAAATGGAATTTAAAGTCAAAGCCTATACAGAATCGGTGGTAGAAGCTATTATTAATGCCCTGAATCCAAAAATATTCTTAGGGTCTTCAATAAGTTAAAAAGGCATCAATGGGATTCATACTTTTTCATCTGAATTTTTTAAGCATAACCTACACCCACAGATGTTTTTATCCCTTAGAGAACATAAGGCACTTCCAGTCTGGTGACCTGTGAATGTTAGTGGAATAACTCTAGGCTTAAAGTCGTTAATATACTTGCATTGAATTTTTATCTGTGAAATTTAGGAAGGGTTTCCTATCCCAAATGGGAGTATTCTTACAACAGTTCCAAAATGTAGTTGTGAGACTCCAGTATCCTTTTTTATTTAAACAAACAGAACATTGAAAACAAAAAAGAAGTATTTAGAGCCGGTAAAAAAAAAAATGGAGAGGAGGTAATCAATTTTGGGGTTCTATTACTTCTACTTTCACCTTTGGGGAAGTCCTTTCTGTGATGCTACAGAACTTCAGCTCAGTCCTCTGCATGTGTCACCTCATTCTGTGGCCAACTCCCTCTCATTCCTGCTATCAACCTATGCAGCTTAGCCTTGAAATATAGCTCAAAAGTCATTTTCACAGAGATTTCTTTAAATTACCCTCAATATTCTAATTGGTTTTTAATTTTTTAAAATTATTGATTTGAGAGGGAAAGAGAGGGAGGAAGAAAGAGAGAGAAAGAGAGAAACAATGATTTGTTGTTCCATTTATTTATGCATTCATTGGTTAATTCTTGCATGTGCCCTGAACAGGCATTGAACCCACAACCTTGGTATCAGAACAATCCTGTAAGACACTACACTACCCAGCCAGGGCTCTAATTGTTCTTTTTCCTTAACATTTCTCCAGAATTTAAATAATTCATTGTTATTTACTGTATATTATTATAAAATCTTGGTAATTGAACACTTTTTAAAAATTTTAATTACTTTTTTAATCAACTGACACATAGTTTAACAGGTTAAATGCTATTGCAAAGTTTAAAACAAAAATTGTATGACACTATTTTATTGATTTACATATCTCCATATTAGCACATAATATGCATATATGGCTATTATATAATTTGAGGTAAACTTCACATAATACAAAATTAACCATCTTAAAGTGAACAATTCAGTAGCTTTTAGTACACTCTCAATGTTGTGCAACCACCACCACCCCTATCTAGTTGCAAATCATTTCAGTCATTCCCAAGTAAAACCTTCTTACCCATTAAGCAGTTCTTCTCCATTACTCCTTCTCCCCCTTATGTTAGAAACCACCAGTCTGCATTTGGTCTCTATGGATCTAGTCTGAATATTGCATTTTAAATGAAATCATACAGTATGTAAACTTTTTTGTCTGGCTTCTTTCATGTAAAATAATGTTTTTGAAGGTTCATCCATGTTGTAAAATGAATCAGTGCTTCACTCATTATGGCTAAATAATATTCCATTGTTTGCATATACTACAATTTGTTTATCCATTCACCCACTGATAGACATTTGGACTGTTTCCACCGTTTTGGCTACTGTGAATAATGCTGCTACTTACATGGATGTCCTATATGTACTTGTTTTGAATTCTTTTGGGTATATAACTAAGAGTGGAATTACAGGGTCCTATGGTAATTCCATGTTTAACTTTTTGAGGAAACATAAAACACAAATACTTTGTGTACACATTTTATCAACATAAACACATTTCTTGAAGGAAAAAATCCCTGTGTTTAATTAAGCTTACATTTTGCTTCCTCTCACTTTCTCCTCCCCCCTCATCTGTATTTGTCTCCCCAAGTTACATAGCTCCTGATATGATTCTCCAGATGCTCCAATACTATTTATTAGTTTCTTCATCTACATAAACCTTGAGATTGCTGTAAGAAGCTATTGTAAAAAGAATGTCTTTTTTTTTAACAAAGAGAAAATCCTGTCATTTATCTTCTTTGGCTAAGCAGATCTTGAATAAAAAAATTTGTTTTCCTTGCTCTCCATCTTGTAAATGTATTCCATATTAGGCCAGTCTTACTGTTTCTCCACCCACATACTTTTCTCCCCAGATAAAGGATTTATCAGTAACAAAAAAGAGTGCAATTTTAAAACTATTTTAAGCTTGTGATAAATAACAAAGCAAGCATGAAAAATTATTTAAACATGGAAAAAACAATCCTGGGACAACTCCTGAATTATAAAATATTTCCCTATGACACAAAACTTGCTTATATACAAATGGCTCTTCATAATAGTAGTTCCGCTATCTTAGAAACCACATTTAAGTATCTCCAAAAATGAGAAATAAAACTGTGTTGTCGTTTTTTCAGTATTAAGATAGTCAATAGATGAAGGGTCATTTCAGAGACAGTCACTTATTTTAACGACTGGCACCATACTTTCTATTGAGGCTATAATATTGAGGTGGGAGAGAAAACTCAGTTATGTGCACCTACTGAGTCATACGCTAAACAGGTGAAAATGAAAACAAAGAGGGTGTAGGCTTTTTCCCAGGAGGAAAGCCTGATCATGAAGGCTTTGACACTGGAACACAGCTCAAGAAAGTTAGGAAACCCACCTGAATTTTTTTAAAGACACATATTTTAAGGGGATTAATATGCAATCCTCTAATATGCAATCGTTGCTAGGAGAGCTGGAACTCATTTTCAGGATTAGCTTCATTCTTCCTGAACGACTGGTTTATTTTCAGTTTGTAGGCAGTGACTCGTGTCACTGGTGATGTTCTTCTCTTTGCACTGGCTGCTGGTGAGCTCAGAGCCCAATTTTATGATCCACAACTCCAAGGGTAGAGGATTTAGTAACATATATCTAATATACTAATCTCTAAACTCATTTTAGGTTCATTTTTTTTCTTTTTCCTATTTCTACTCTCATTGTATATGTCTCTATTGCTCTGACTTAAAATCTATTAGGAGCAATATAAGAACAAAAAGAAACCAATCTCTCTAACAATCCTACTCCCAACTTTTGAATTTGGGACTCTAATCCTTATTGGTATATTGCCAGCAATCTATAATTGTGACCTTTATTATTGTGCTTGAGAACATGGCACAACATACTCATTTTCCTGTTATCAGTGGGCAAAGTTCATACCTCATCCTGTGGTTGTGATGCACAGTAAAGAGTTTAGCACACTGCCTGGACCATAGTAAGTGTTCAATAAAAATAAACTCTTATTCATTATTGTATACTAGAGGCCCGATGCACGATATTCACACAAGGGGGCTCGGCCCTCACAGCCCCGGCTTCATCTGGAAGGTCGACCAGATGGTCGTACGGATGGTTGTTCTGCTGTTTGGTCTAATTAGCATATTAGCTCTTTAATTATATAGGATTAACAGTCCTCCTGTGAGTTTAATTTAAGGCAAAAAAAAAAAAAGTCTGAAAGCAGAATTCAACCTACTTCATTTAAAAATGCACTAGCACAGGTGTAACAAAGTATTTCTTAATACGAAGAAGCACTTTAAGTTCACAGAAACCTAAAGGTGAAGAAGTAAAGAGAGCAAGTGTAGGTAATTCTTTCAAAAAGGCTGTGACGAGAAAGGACGAACTAGGCGGGGAGTGTAGTACTGAAGGAGAACTTAGATTTTGTGTGTGTTTTTTTGATTGTTTAATGTATGTTTTTGCATGTACATGTTTTTATAATGGGTGAAACAGGACTACACGCTATGACAGACACAGGGATTATGACAAACAAGTATAAACAAATTTTATATATAAGAAGTGGAAAACATCAGAAAAATGAAAAAGTAGGACCAAAAAACTATGGATGATGCCATGGATAAAATGTTATGTAGTAAATTGGAGTCTGCTTTAGAAAGCAATCATTCACAATCTACTTGTCTTTAAAGGAGTTATCCTATGTAATAAAAGCCTAATATGCTAAGTGTACAGTCGTCGGTTGTCCATTCAACCAATCAAAGCGTAATATGCTAATGATATGCTAAGGCTGCTCAACTGCTCGCTATGACATGCACTGACCACCATGGGGCAGATAGTCGACTGGTTGACCAGTGGTTATGACGTGCACTGACCACCAGGGGGCAGATGCTCTGACTGGTAGGTTAGCTTGCTGCTGGGGTCCGGCCGATTGGGACTGAGTGAGATGGGCCAGACATGCCCTGGAGCCCTCCCGTAATCTCTCCCCTGCTGGCCAACCTCCCGTGTCCCTACCCGACCCCGATCATGCACCAGTGGGGTCCCTTGGCCTGGCCTGTGCCCTCTCACAATCCAAGACCCCTCGGGGAATGTCGGAGAGCCAGTTTCAGCCCGATCCCGCAGGCAAGGCTGAGGGATTTCACTGGTGCACGAATTTGTGCACCGTGCCTCTTGTTAATAAATAAAACCACATAAATGTTCCTTATTGTTAGACACACATAATAAATATCTCTTAATTTACAGAATAGATGCAGACTTTAAAAGGCTGCTTTTAGTAAACTGGATTCCCACTGATTTATACCATCAGATCTGGTAATGCCTCTGTGTTCAGTGGTGGATCAGACAAGAGAGTCTCCAAATGAAGAAATTGGTTGTAAACTTCATACTTGGGAAGGTCCAAGTATGGGAAGATTCTTATATACAATATTAGTCAGAATTCTTCCATAAAATGCTTAATCTATATATATAAAAGCCTAAGCGACTGGCTGACTGACCAGCCAGTAGCTATGACATGCAATTACCACTAGGGGACAGACACTTAATGCACAGACATGGAATCATGGAATAGACTGATGAATCTCAGAGGGAAGGGGAGAGGGTGGGAAGAGATTAACCAAATATCTTATATGCATACTAGAGGCCTGGTGCACACCGGTGGGGTCCCTTGGTCTGGCCTGCGGGGATCAGGCCAAAACTGGCTCTCTGACATCCCTCAAGGGATCCCAGATTGCAAGAGGGCACAGGCCAGGCCGAGAGACCCCACCAGTACACGAATTCATGCACCGGGTCTCTAGTTAATGAATAAAAAGAATAAAAATGCCTTTCAAAATTGATATATATCATTTGTATTTCTTAACACTGTTAGAGAAAAAATACAACCATTGGCTTAAAAATTAGAACAAAGTGTTTCCCTTTAAAACAAAATCACTTCTTTTTTTTTTTAAGTTCACTAGAGGCCCAATGAATGAAAATTCGTGCAAGCGTAGGCCTTCCTTCCCCCAGCTGCTGGCACCAGCTTCCCTCTAGCACCAGCTTCCCTCTGGCACCTGAGACCCTGGCTTCCATCTTTCCACCACCCGCAGGGACCCAGGACACAGCTGCTTCCCTCCTCCGGCTGCCCGCAGGCACCCGGGACCCGGACTGCTTTCCTCCTCTGGCTGCCTGCAGGCACCCGGGACCCAGGTCGGCTTCCCTCGGGCCGCCCACAGGCACCTGGGACCCCAGCTGACTTCCCTCTGGCCCGGCTTTGTCAGGAAGGATGTCCAGAATGATCAGGAAGATGTCGGTCTAATTAGCATATTAACCTTTTATTATTATAGATTATTATTATAGACTTTACCCTTTTATTATTATAGACTAGAGGCCCGGTGCATGAAATTCGTGCACGGGGGGGGGTCCCTCAGCCCAGCCTGCACCCTCTCCAATCTGGGACCCCTCGAGGGATGTCCGACTGCCCTCTAACAATCCAGGACTGCTAGCTCCCAACTGCTTGCCTGCCTGCCTTCCTTATTGCCCCTAACCACTTCTGCCTGCCAGCCTGATCACCCCCTAACCACTCCCCTGCCAGCCTGATTGATGCCTAACTGCTCCCCTGCCAGCCTGTTTGCCCCTAACTGCCCTCCCCTGCAGGCCTGGTCACCCCTAACTGCCCTCCCCTGCAGGCCTGGTCCCCCTCAACTGCCCTTCCCTGTAGGCCTGGTTGCCCCCAACTTCCCTCCTCTGCTGGCCTGGTCACCCCTAACTGCCCTCCCCTGCAGGCTTGGTCGCCCCCAACTGCCCTCCCTTGTAAGCCTGGTCCCTCCCAACTGCCCTCCTCTGCTGGCCATCTTGTGGTGGCCATCTTGTGTCCACATGGGGGCAGCCATCTTGTGTTGGAGTGATGGCCAATTTGCATATTACTCTTTTATTAGATAGGATGGCTTTGAAAGGTCATTTTAGTGAACTGAGTAACGGCATTTGTTCTCTAGATAAAATGTTGTAAAGTGTCATGTAAGCTTTGCTTTTTTTTCATGGACAAGTTTAGTTGTTAAAATTTGGTAATGTGATTACTTCCTTTAGAATCAGTTCTACCTTATTTTCAAGAAGATATGTGTAGGTGATAGAAATAAATTTATGTTTTTTGACACTGAAATTCCCAAAGCTACATGTTAGTCATCTGCTCCATGCTCAGTTTAAATCTCTCTGGTATATTTTTGAAACTTCACATTGTGAATCATAAAATAAAGGTTAAAATCTTATAGCTACATTGGGAGGGCTCTAAAATTTATATAACTTTTATCATTAGGTCACATGATATTCGATAGCAAAGAGGAAGTAAGATAAAATAAAGAATCAGGCTCATCATAAATTATTTAGGAAATAATATGTACAAATTCTGGTCATAGTGCTTTCATCAAATTTATTTACTCCTTCACTCATTTAATTGACTCAACAAATATTGGGCAACCACCAAAGGGATAAAAATGAAAAGACCTTATCTCTCTCCTCTGTCATTAAAAGGAAGAGACAAACATGCAAATGACAGTTGCAATACAATAAGCTAAATTTATAACAGAAGTGGGTACATAGTGCTGTGGGAGCATAGGGGAAGAAGCTACACTGGAGATAGAACTATTCAAGCCTTAATTGGCAGATCTTAGCAATGGATTAGAGGAGGTAAAGTCAAAGAAGAAATCTGAGATAGGTTCATATATCTGACGGGACAACTAGCTGGTGTAAATCTCTGAATGAGGAAACAGAGAAAGGGTAACAGATCCGGAGTTGTGAAAAAGGGGTGATGATTTCAAATTTGTACCTATTAAGTGTGAGATACCTACCTATTAAATAACTGGGTTGGGTACCTAATAATCAGTGTATATGCAAGTCTGAATTCAGAAGAGAATTTCAAGCTGAACAGATTTGAGAGTAGGTTTGAAGCCAAGGATATAAATGAAATTGCCCACAGGTATCAGAAATAGGAGATCATGAAGCATTAATTTTGGTGGGCAATAGAGTAAACTAAATTGACTAATATTTTTAGAACTAGATGCCTGATGCACGAAATTCGTGCAAGAGTAGGCCTTCACAGTCCTGGCTGCCTCAGCCACCCTCGCAGCCCCAGCTTCGTCTGGAAGGTCATCCGGATGGTTGTCCGGACGGTCATTCTGCTGTTCAGCCGTTGGGTCGATTTGCATATTACACTTTTATTATTATAGATACCTTGAACTCCAGAACCACATCACATTCCCTAGTGGAAATTAAAGCCAGACTTTATTAGAAATACTGAAGAATTTTAATGGGTGATAGCCTCAGACAGTTCTATTTGGTGATGCCTCATATCTTGCTCCCTGCACTTCTAGCTTCTGCTACCTCAAGTGCTCCATGACACATCCCTTCTTGTTCTTTTCCAAACCCTTAGTTCATCACTGGAAATCTTGGTTTGACTTGGCTTCCCTCCCCATTCAATTTATAGATTCCTCCTGACCTCCTGGCATTAACGTTGGCTGTTCCCCACCTTCATCCTCTGAGATTACAAACGGAACCAAATGCCTGCATGCTGCACTGCACCCTGGCTATGCCACCCCCTTTGCTGCTTTTGACATACCAGAAGCAATTCTAGACTCTTATGAGGCAATTAAAGATTGAACTAGAGGTATTATGCAAATCTTCTGAAAATACTTGATTGCAAGTATTAAGAAATAACGCATGCTGAGCTTATTCTTGCATTATTTAATTAAGTGGCATTTATAACTATCAATAATTAGATAACAGTTGCATGTGCAACCTCTTCAAATTTTACAAAGTAGAAGTAATGACATGATAAAATTTATCTTTCACAGTAAACACAGAAGTTCAAAGGCCCTATGAAACTAAAATTTAACTGCTCTGACATTGGCAATAAAATTTAATTGGGCTTAAATTATTTGTTAAAAGCTTCAAAAATGCCCTTGAAATAATGTAGGTTCAAAATAGATACCTCCTAAGCTGCAGTTAAGTTACAAAACAATCATTTTAAATGTATTTATTCAATTTCACATCCATTCCCTCTCTCTTCAGTCTGAGTTTATCAAATGGCTCTGCATAATATCAAGAGTTTGCCAGTGCGTTCATTATGGTAGCTATTGCCCCAATAGGTCAAGAGAACAAATAGAATGGGGGTTGTAGATAAGGATATTTACGCTCCTTTTCCCACGTTTCTCCCTTAAACTATAGAGAAGCAAAATTCACCATCATTTTCTCTTCACCCTCATGCCAGATATTGCTGATACCCTGTACAGTTCAGCCCTTGAACTTCAGAGGGTTAATGTCTAGAAACGACAGTTCTTTCTTGTCTTCAGGGTCCCTGGGTGAGTCCACCACTGACAGGGCCTCCTGTGAGATCTGGGAGGTGGAAGTTATTATTTTTTGATGGAGGCTGCATGCAGGCTCACTGGGGTTAACCAACAGCAGAAGTGAGGTTTGACCTGTAGATATCGCACCCTTAGAGTCTCATCTAGTGATTTCCATACTCCCAGATTTCCTAAGAGTGTTCGTGCTGGGCTTGGCTCTCCCATCTTCCAAATGGTTGTGTAAGTCTCTAATTCTTGAAGTTAAACTTCTCCCCACTGAGATTCCTTAATGAGCTTCTGTCTTCTCTCACTCACTCAACATTTTGCAGGACAGGAGTGTGGTTGGTTTGATATATTGAAGTTTGCCATTAACTGGACAACATTTTATCAGCGAATAGGGTTATTTCATCCTTCCCTTTCTGGGATCAGATCCAGAGGGTTCCCCTTTGTTTCTTGCTCCCTGTGGTAAACACATCTGGGCAGGTCCCCAAACCTCTGTATTAGTTTGCTACTGGCTGCTATAATACATTACCACAAACTGAGTGGCTTAAAACAGTACATCTTCTGTAGATCCAAAGTCTCATTAGGTTAAAAGCAGGGCTGAGGAGATCCTAGGTGAAATTTTGTTTCCTTGCTTTTACCATCTTCTGTAGACTGTCCACATTCCTTGACTTGTGACCCTCCATCACAGACCTTTGCTTCTATCATCACATGTCCTTCTATGACCCTCTTCCTCCTTCTTATAAAGACCCTTGTAATTATATTGGGCCCACCTGAATAACCCATGATAATCTCCCCATCTCAAGATCCTTAACACAATCACATCCACAAAGTCCCCTTGGCAGTGGCGAAAGGTTCACAGCTTTGAAGAATTAGAATGTGGACTTCCTTAGGGCTGGCCATTATTCTGCCAACCACACTTCCCTCTGGAAGCTGCCTGCAAGCCTCATCCATACTCAAGCAGGTGGCACTGGAGTCTGGCGATCTGGTCCCTGCCTCCTGCTGCAAGCACACCTGAGTTTGCGGGCACCAATTTTAGATAAACAGTCAGAGTAAAAATCCCACTTTGGATAAAGCCTAAAGTGCATATTCTAATGTAAATTTCACAGAACTCTACATTGAGGGTTATGCACACAAGCAAAACCACTATTTATATTTTCCATCTGGCTAGCAATCATGTTTGGTTGGTTTGCTTTATTGAGAAGGGCAGATGGTAATCCAGTCCCGAAACTCATTATACTCACTCTAGATAGTTGATGAACTTCCTGAAGATTCTTTGGTAACGGACATCATTTCCAAATTCTGCAATTCAAGGCACTCCTGCATAAATCTATATTTGAGTAAAAGATCAACACAACTTGAATCATCTGCAAAATGTAATGAATTTTTCAAAGATGCTCTTACCACTTGACACTAAAATACAGTAAAATCATAGAACCCAATATTTTTCAACTTTATATCAGCACAGAATGAAAAGCCTTATGAATGTTGATCAATGAAGCCACTCCATTCATTCTCTTCAGATTAGCAAGCGTGCATTATACTGCTCACATTGCCAGATTCTTCAGCCAATACAATCCTCAGCTAAAAATAAAGTTGTCTTCGTGACACTCATAACTGAATATCTCAATCAATATCAGATGCAGAAATATCCTTGGTGACAAAAGAGCAACTGTGTTTAAAGAGCATAATACCTGCCAGCGCAGGCGCTTCATCATCTGTTTCTCTGAGAATAGCATTATTAGGTTAGAACACATCAAAGGATTAATGGAAACTCTTAAATAATGTGATGTCAAAGGCAGAAATTACACTGGCCTGAATTGTCATGCAGCTCAGGGATTCTTTGGCCTAGAAAAAGTGCAGGCTGCATACAGTTACAGAAGCCCTCTCCTACTCCTGCCACTTTAATTTCTTATACCCTCAGCCATCCATCCATTCATTCATTCATTCATTCATGTTCATTCTTTCACTCATTCTGCATCTATTATGTACCCAACACTGGAGATACGAAAATAAACATGCAGTTTCTGCCTTCAACTTGCTCATTCTCTACCAAAGAAGAAGAACATTTAAACAATTAACACATACTTTTCACATACTATTAAAAGGGCTATAACAGAGGTCACTGAAAGCAAGAAGAGTCAGTAATTCTGGACAGAGAGCTCCCAGCAAGAGGCAACACAGCACAGTGTGGCTATGCATGGGACTGTGAAGCCTCTTTGTGACTTGACCTCTCTATGTTCCATATTGCTATGTGTTGAACAGAGAGAATGACAGCACGTTAGGCAGGATAATTGCTATGTAAATATAGTAATAAGGGGTAGGGAGGCATAACAAATGTTACATATGTGTTTGTTAAATAACTAACTTGGAAGTTTGATAGAAGAAGTGACATTTGAGACAGACTTTGAAGAGTCGGTAAGCATTTCATCAGGAAAGAAGGAAGGGCATTCTGGGTGAAAGGAAGTTCTACTTCTCTGAGGATAACCCCTTGCTACTGGCAGGGCTACATCTGATCAAAACATCTCGACAATAAGTCATGGACACCTTAACCTAAAACTTTGCACTTCTCAGGAGCTTCATAAAAAGCCAATACATCTGTTTCCAGAATAACCCAACTCTCTGGGGGTAATGGTGGGGCATCAACACTTGCCCTCTTTCTCTAGTCTAAGTAAATCCAACTTCTTCTTGGAAGTCCTACCAATGCCTTAAATTGCAAGTCCTATCAATTTTAACTCCAAATCAAATCTCTAGTCTATCCATTTTCCCTTGCCTATCTCACCTTCTACAGAATCACACCTGGACTCTCCACCTCTGCTCTGCTCTCCACAAAGTAGTAGCAAATTATCTTCTTAACACATAAATCTTTTTGCATTACTCTCCTCCTTAAAACTGTTCACCCTGAACTTAGAATATCACCATACTCCCTATCAACCTACAAGTTTCTTTGTGCTGAAGGCCCTACCTTACTGTCCCACTTGTTTCTCACTGGCTTCCCATCACTCACTTTGCTCCAACCAGAGCCACCATCTTTGACATCTGCATATACGCTCTCTCCTGCCTCAAGGCCTTTGTATACCGGGCCCCCTCTACCTGAAATCTCCTTCCCCTCATTCTTTACCTGACAAACAGCTTCTTATCCTTCAGAGATCACCTTGAGGAATGGTACCCGGCACTGCCAACTCAGACTGTGTGAAAGTCACCCAGTGTTTCTGGGGCTGTGTGTTCACTTGGAAAATTAAGGGAATGGACCAGACATGTGCTTACTCCCCTCCAATCTCTTTGCCTTCTTTTTCTACTGTTAAGTAAGCTTAACCTTGTCACCCTCTTTCTCTCTTCTTTCTGTTTATAAGCAGCCTGAAACCATTTTTTTCAGCCCTCACTCTATTTCCCTTAAAAACAAAAAACAAACAAAACAAAAAACTAAAATGGAAAGAGCAGAAATAATGAATATTATTTCCTTCTTTAAGAAAAACTTGAAACAAAAATATGACTGGTGATTCTAGACAAGCAAATTTTAAAAGTGAAAACACACTGCTGTAAGAATAATGACTCAGGTAGTAGTTAGCCTGAATTTACATGCCACGTGTTCCTACCTGTCTCATTAAGGGGCC
Source organism: Plecotus auritus (assembly GCF_963455305.1). Lineage (NCBI taxonomy): Eukaryota > Metazoa > Chordata > Mammalia > Chiroptera > Vespertilionidae > Plecotus > Plecotus auritus. The sequence continues at coordinate 142,220,223 of NC_137770.1, forward strand.
AAGACAGCTAAAATAATCTTGAAAAATAATAACTAAGCTGGAGGATTCACATTTTTCAAGTTAAAAACTTACTACAAAATCACAGTATTCAAGACAATGTGGTACTTGCATAAGAATAAACATATAGATAGATCAATAGAATAAAATTGAGAGTCCAGAAATAAACCCTCACATTTATGGCCAAATGATTGCAGCAAGAATGAAAGACAATTCAATTCTTTCAACAAATAATGCTGGGCAACTGAACTTCCACAGACAAAAAATAAAAATAAAGTTGGATGCCTTCCTCGTACCATACACAAATATTAATTCAATTAGACCTAAATTAAGCAAGAGCTAAAATTACAAAACACTTTGAAGAAAACCTAAGAATAAATATTAATGAATTTGGATTTGTTGTACAAGTGACAAAAGAAAAAAACACATAAATTGTACTTCATCAAAATATCAAAGCATTTTCTTTTAATCAAAATATTAAAGCTTTTGTGCTGCAAATTAAACCATCAGAAAAGTGAAAAACAACCCACATAAAAGGGAGAAATATATGTAATCATATATCTGACAAGTGACTTGTACCTAGACTATTACAAACCAGTAATAAGTACAAATAAGTCAATTTACATATGGACAGTATATTTAAATAGAAGTTTCTCCAAAGAATGTACATAAATGTCCAATAAGCACACACAAAAAATGTTCAACATCATTAGTCATTAAGGAAATACAAATTGCAAATCAAAATCACAATGAAATACCACTTCAATGAGATACCTATAGCATTAAGATGGCTATAATAATAATAAAAAAAGAAACTAGTATTGGTGAAGATACAGAGAAAACAGAACCCTCATATACTGCTGGTATAAACTGTAAAATGATGCAGTCCCTTTGGAAACCAGTTTGGCATCTCCTCATACTGCTAAACATAAGAGTTATTATCACCCTACGACTCTAACCAAGAGAAATGAAAGCATATATCCATACAAAGACTTGTATGTGAATCTTCAGAACGGCATTATTCATAACAGCCAAAAACTGGAAACAGCCCAGATGTCCACCAACAGAAGAATGGATAAGTGTGGTATATCCATACAATGGACTATTATTTGGCAATAAAAAGAAATGAAGTATTGATACATGCTACAATATGGATGAACCTTGAAAGCAGCCAGTCACAAAAGGCCACATATTGTATATACTATTTATATAATATGTCCAGAATAGGGAAATTCCTAGAGACAGAAAGTTGTTGTTGGGGGTGGTAGTGGGAGAGGGGGTGTTAGGGGAGGGTGGAGGGATTGAAAAAAAAGGAAAAAAAGAGAAAGAACTCATGGACACAGAAAATAGTGTGGTGATTGCAGGTGGGTAGGTGGAAGAGGGTATAGGGGGGATAAATGGTGATGGGGAAAAAAATAGATTGGTGGTTTCCAGGGGCTGGCAGGACAGGCATGTAGGGAGGGGATGGCAATTGAGTGCTAAAAGTATGGAGTTTGCCCAGCCGGTGTGGCTAAGTGGTTGAGTGTTAACTTATGAATCAGGAGTTCACAGTTTGATTCCAGTCAGGGCACATGGCCAGGTTGTGGGCTCAATCCCCAGTGTGGGGTATATAGGAGGCAGCTGATCAATGATTCTCTCTCATCATTGATTTCCATCTCTCTCTCCCTCTCCCTTGCTCTCTGAAATGAATAAAAACATATTTTAAAAATAAATAAAGGTATGAAAGTTTCTTTTAGAGGAGATGAAAATAGTCTACAATTGGACTGTGGTGATCATTGCACAATGCTATGAATACATTACAAAAATAGAACTGCATACTTTAAACAGATGAATTAAATATGTAAATTATACCTCAATAAAGCTATTATTAAAAAGAAAGAAAAAATGCCCTGAGGCCATGCTTTTCCTAATTTACCACTGAGATCACCACCTGGGAGTCCTCACCTCTTCCCACCCCAACTCTAGCGAAATGCTTAGAATAAGCTCACTAAGTCTGGACTTTTTCTCTGAAATAAACATATGATATAGTATGTAGGCTATCTTATAGATAATACAACATATTATATATCAATTACAAACTTCAAATTTCTGTAATATGTATTCTAAAGACCTAACCAAATCATCTAATCCCAGAGTCAGCAAAGTATACCCCACAGGCCAATGTAACCCTCAGCCTGTGTTTTTGTGCTCTCCTTTAGTTAAGAATAGTTTCCACATTTTCAAAGGTGTTTTTTTTTAATCTGTGACCAAAACAATAATGAGCTGCAAACTCTAAAATATTTATTTACTATTTGGATTTTTATAGCACAAATTTACTGACATATATACATTTATACTTTTTTTTCTGTGATTCACTGAGTGAAAAAGGCCAAGGGGGGGAGGGGAAGTAGGTAGGAGAGGGGAAAAAATGGGAGGAAAATGAATATCCCTTCTTTTATATCATTGTTCACAATAAAGAGTAGAGTGTGGGGATCCAGCTTGTCCAGATTCATGAGAGCCAATTGTTAAATTTTCAAGAGTTATGCAAGTCAGTTGACATCATGCTGAAATTTAGTACAGTACAAACATATACAACACAGAAATCAGCAAACACTATAAATCAGGGCTTTTTCCTCTTCCAGAGAGCCAGCATACCTCTAAATGAAAACCTGAAAATCTTCTTACCCCCCTACTTTTCAGAAATCAGAGGGTAGGGAAGAAACGCTGGACCTTCTTTTGGGTCCACAGGAAATGTGTACTAGTATATGGGACACCATGATAAAAAGCTAGAAGTAGAGATGGAAGTACACAGGGTAGTGTTTGAGAGCCTCCAAAGAAAAGAAACCTCAGAATCTCACAGTGACAGTCTCTGATCCTCCCTCCCCTTGTTCGGACTCTGCTGAGACACTCAGTTTACGCATGAAAATCTCCATTCCCAGGTCTCTGGACCCTGCTGTGAGGGAAAGGGCCCACCCCACTGCCAGGACTGTGTATAGCCTGTGAAAACAAATGCAGTGGATCACTAGGAAAGTAGATCTTAAATGTTCTCAGCACAAAAAGGAAATGGTAATTACATGATGTGATGAAGGTATTAGTCAATGCTATGGTGGTAATAATTTTCAAGTACATCAAATCAACACCTTAAACTTACACAATGTTGTATGTCAGTTATAGTATCTTATAAAGCTGGGGGTAGGGGGAGGCAATGGTGGAGAAGATTTTCTAATCACCACTAGAGGGAGGGCGGGTCACATTTTGCATTAAGGTGCTTGAGGGACCAGAATGCTGGGGTTTAACCCCAGAATGAAGCTAAAAGGAAGGAGAGGCAGTGAAGACTGCAGGGCAGAGGGAAGCAGGACTAAGTAGAGAGGAAAAGATAATTGTTCTGTGTCTTCTACAAAAGGGTACCAGATGTCAGCATCCAAGCTTAGGGATCTAGTAAGCAAAAGACACAGGTGCGACTGAGAAAACGGAACAGGACTCATTATATTCCCAACAAGCTAAGTATTCTTATCCTGTGCCGAATGGTGTCACAGCACAGGCCTCAGGGTGGGAGACTAGAAAACATCTCATTCTCTCCAAAACCGTGAGCGACACTGATGCCTATACCAACACTGAGAATACAAGTCTTAATTCTCAACAATGTCTACATACTTAATGTTGATTTTGTATTTTATTTATTAGTATAAAATGATTTTATAAACTTGTTTTTAAAAGCTGGTAAATTAAGGAGATACAACATTGTTTATTTGAATAATGATATATAATATATTAATATATTTTCTTATATATGATATAATATATATTTTAATTCTCCTAATTGGTTGAATAAACCAGTAAAGAGTAAGGAGTCAAGGGAGAGATTACTTACAAAAATGACAACCTAGCCCTAACTGGTTTTGCTCAGTGGATAGAGCATCGGCCTGCAGACTGAAGAGTCCCAGGTTCAATTCCAGTCAAGGGCATGTACCTTGGTTGCAGGCACATCCCAGTAGGGCGGGTGTGCAAGAGGCAGCTGATTGATGTTTCTCTCTCATCGATGTTTCTAACTCTCTATCCCTCTCCCTTCCTCTCTGTAAAAAACCAATAAAATATATTTTTAAAAAATGCCAACCTAGATCTGTATGGTAACATAATGGAAATTAGGATTTTATTAACTAGAAATTAATATTTGTTTTCTCATATAACAGAACAAACTGCAGTATCATTTTTTAATACTCAGCAATGAATTAAATAGGCTTTTCCCCAGGCAGCTGGGAACCTAAATTCTACACGTAACATTGTTTCTATGAGAATAAAAGTTCCAAACAACCTACTTATGAAAAAAAAAAACCATTCAGAACAAGATGTATATGTAACTTAAGTCAAAAAAGTGTGTGTACACCAGTTGTTTGGAAAGCTAAACCTTTCTTTTCATTGTTATGATAGTTTGGGTTTTTATCCTAGAATCTACACCTCCCCAACACACACACACACACACACACACACACACACACACACACACACACACACCACAGTCTCTCTTAAAGAGTTGCTGTGGCTGCATCTCGTACAGTTATAAGGAAAAGGATTTCTCATGGCTATACTTCAAGGTTGTTGGCCCCATTTTGCTTCTGTAGTAACTTTTCCTGGCTTCAGAAAAGGTTCTCTAAACGAATGCAAATTAGACAAGGTCACAGAGCATGCTAAGAACAGAACTGGTAACCTACAAGTTTTAAACCCAAAGCCCTCTTCCTATTTCTAGAGAGAGAAAAAAATGGTACAACATAACACTTTTCTTGGTTAAGGCAAAATAATTATGAACAGTTGTGATTGAAAATACTATCTGTTGAGTCAACCTGTGAAGTGTGACTGCTCTGAGCTAGTAGGAATTATGAGTTATAGTAATTTCATAGAAATGTAATGATTATGCCCAATTTTTACACATAAGACAATATCTACTCACACTGTCCTATTAGAACCATTAAAAAATCCTATCAGCTCAGCCAACAGTGTATTTAAATAGGTACAGCCTGGCTTCATGGGGTCGTTTTATTTATTTATTTTTTAAAAATATATTTTATTGATTTTTACAGAGAGGAAGGGAGAGGAATAGAGAGTTAGAAACATTGATGAGAGAGAAACATCGATCAGCTGCCTCCTGCACACGCCCTACTGGAGATGTGCCTGCAACCAAGGTACATGCCCTTGACCGGAATCGAACCTGGGACCTTTTAGTCCACAGGCCAACGCTCTATCCACTGAGCCAAACCGGTCAGGGCCATGGGGTCATTTTAATAACTATTTTTTTCAGAGAGTGTCTCACTGGTTAGTTGATATGGCCTCATAACTCATCCTCCGCTAATATTTAGAGGCAACCTATGAGAATAGTCATGTTAAGATAAGCAAAAAGCAAACCCAGCAACAAGAAGAAAAGCAGTGAAATGCCATGCTGGGTGGTCAACTAGCTGACCTAGAAAGTCTTTCTCAGTTCCCTCTCACATTCCTGTTTTTAGTCCTGACTTGATTTGATGGCTCCACTAAGAACTAGTATTCCAGAAACAGGTCTGTTTCCCAGTTTGGCCCTGAATCTCCATGTTTGGACCCTGGGATGCCACTCTTCTAACCTCCCACTGCCATAAGAAATACACTATGATCCCTTAAGGGAAGAATACTCCACCCTGTCCGAGGAGGACGTACATGGATAGCATGATAGAATGTGATACTCTCAGCCTGGGGATGGGACTTATAGCAGCAACCTTCCAGAAGCCCCACATCAGAAGGAATTTCAGGAAAAATGGGCCTATCTTGGAGAGATAACTGCATTTTATTTCCTAATTATTTCTAGAAGCAGATATAAACAACCTTCAGGACTCCTTCAATGTCATTTACAAAATAAGTGCTAAGGATCCTGGAGGAATTCTGCCTCTGACCACAATCCTAGTCAATGGAAAAGCAAAAAGGCTAGGAGACCAGAGATGCCATTATAAAAATAATGTCATACTAATTAAGTATATATTGTGTGGCAGGCACACAGAGAAACACAAAGCATGCATGAATATTATACATGGTATTTATAGTCACAAGAGCTAAAAGGGCTATTAGTGCAGAAAAGGAGACAAAAAGTTAGAGGTATAATCTCAAATAGAATAGCTAAGAGAGACTTCACTGAGAAGGGGAATTTAACAAAAGATGTGAAGGGAGTAAAGAGAATCCAGCAGGTGTTTGGGGAAAAGCATTCCAGACCAAATTCAACATTGCTTAACAGTGGTCTGTTGACTAATGAGTTTGCCGACCACTGACCTAGACTCTCGATTCCAATAATTACAGGCTGTTGTTGTTCCTTGTGATTAAGCCCCTATTCCAGTGGTTGCCAACCACTGGCTTAGGAGAGAGCATACATGGTATGTGGTGGGAATAGGAAAGACATCAGTGTGGCAGAAGCACGGTCACTGGGGCAGTGGGGGGAGCAGGAGAAGTCAGAGGGTTAGAAGGAGCCAGGTAGTGTGGAGCCTAATGAATTGTATTAAGTTAATTGTAAGGACATTTTCTTTTACCCTGAGAGAGATGGGAAGATGTAAAATGGAATGTAAGAATAAGATGAAAAGATGTAAAAGTAAAAAAAAAAAAAAAAAAAAAAATGGCGGCGGAATAGACAGACGTGACCCGAGCCTTGTCCCGGAGCAGATAGAAAGAACAGCTGAGGGTTGCATGGGGAGTGTCTGTTGGAGAGAGTTAAGGGACAGCTATACTCCAGGAGAAGGTGGGGGACTGCTGGACGGGGCTCCCCTGACCGGGCAGCCCCTACTGCTGCTGGGTTCCCTCCCGGAGCCACCGGCTCAGACATGAAGACCGCGCCATCTTGAAGGGGAAAGTGGATGTTGTTGGAAGCCTGAAAATCTACAACTGCGGCACCCACTGAACAGCAGCGAACCCCAGAACACTAGTCCCCAATTAGCGCAAACACGTGGATTCAGAGGAGCTCTACACTCCACCAAGAAAGGTCAGATTTTGCCTGGGATATGGTGAGGTCTCTGGTCCTGGCAGGACAGAGAAACGCGTGCACTGTGGGAGCTGGAGGACCGGGGGAAGTCTGCGCCTAGAAAAATCCATGGCTGTTGGGGCTGGAGTGATCTGTAAATGTGGAAGGGGGTCCTCAGAGCTGCTAACAGAGGGGATCTCTAAATAGCAACCCATTTTTATCTGGCAGAAGGACAGCCTAAAAATTTTAAAAGTGTGCCGACTGCTTGGACATGGGGCCAGGGCAGGGGGTGGGGGAAGGAAGGACTGCACAGACTTGAGCGCAACCCCGGAGTTCGCACACTTGCGCTTTCTCCTCTTTAAATCCTTGCTTCTGATTGCTGAGCCCAGTGCATGGGATCACCCAGTTGGGGACACCCTAGGAGACTGCAGGGGAAAGTTGTTTTTCTGGAACCTGGGGATCAGAGTGGGGAGTGACTGTCGGAGAACCAGCTCTGGGGCAGCCCACTCCCACAAACCGGTACTGAGTGCCACAGGGAAAGCGGGATCTAAGCACAGGCTAGAGAGGACCTATAGACCTGGAGGTCAATCCAGAAACACTGCCACCCAAAGGTTGAATCACAAATTGACTCTTGTGTAATCACAAATAAAGGAATACAAGAAAGTAAGACAAAAAAAAAAAAAAAGAAAGTAAGACACAATGCCTGCTTAAAAACCAGGACTGGCTTACAACACTAAGGAGCGGTGGAATGCAGGGAACTGCAATACTGCCCTGATTTTTATTTTTTATTTTTTTATTTTTTTTCATCTTTTACTTAAGAAACTAATTTTTTTCTTTTTTCCTCACTTGATTTTACCTTTTTATTACATTTTTATTTTCAATCAGTATTATTACTACTACTATTTTACCTTTTTTTTTTTTAAGTGTCATTTTATTTTCTCTTTATTTGACTTTGAGATTAGTGGTCTACATTCTATTTTCATCTTTCCTTTAGCATCATTCTACTCTATCTCAACTCTACCTTTATGCCATCACTCTCTTCCTAACTTTTCCCCTTTTGTTGTCCTGTTTCTCTTACCCTTCTCCTGCTTTAGATTTTCCCTATTCTTTCTTTTTACCCCCTGTTAAAATTTCACCATACTTATATATCAAATTTCCAATCCCCTGCTCCGAGTTCATACACACCTCTCTCTTCTCTGTCTTCATTATCTAAAAAATTGTTTTTCTCTCTGTCCTTTTGTTGTTGTTTACTTGAATATTGATTATATCGATTTTTTATGCTTGTTTGTGAGATTGTTTTCTTTTTTTGTTTTGTTTTTTTGTTTGCTTTGTTTTTGGTTGTTTTTTGCTTCTGTTTTCCCTCGCCTCACTTGCTATTAGTTGTTGTATGTAGTTTGTATTCATCTCCAGGTACTTGTTGCTGGCATTTGTTGGGATTAGTGGCTGTTCTATTGGAGTTTTCTCCTCATATATATAGTTTATTCCCCTTTTCTTTCTTATTTTCTTTCTTTTCTCTCTTACTTTTTTTTCCTTTTCCCAATTTCATTTTGGCACTACTTTCTTTTTTTTTCCTCTTCTTCTTTCTCTCCTATTCCCTAATTTGCCTTTCTCTGGTGGTCACCTTTATTTGGGGTTATTAATATCGTGAGTACATTTCTGTTCAGTGCCTTGTACGTTGTACCTGGTTGTGTTGTATTTTGTGCCTTTAAATCAATGCAGGAGAGAGAGAACTACATACCCAGACACCTGGAGAAGAGAGACCCTGGGGAGACAAAGAAGCAGCCCGCATATGAAAGAAAAGCAGGCATCACCAGAAAAGGAAGTAAACGAAATGGAGGCAAGCAACCTGTCAGAGAAAGAATTCAGAGAAATGGTCATAAGGTGGCTCAAAAGAATGGAAGACAAATTGGACAATATGAGTAAGAACCAAGAGGAAATGAAGAAGAACCGAGAAGAAATAAAAAATGACTTTGCTGCTGTAAAGAACTCAATAGAAAGCATCAAGAGTAGACTAGAAGAAGCAGAGGACCACATCAGTGAGCTAGAAAACAAGGTAGGAAAAAATACCCAAGTAGAGCAGCTTCTAGGGAAAAAAAATTAAAAAGCAGGAGGAGAGCATAAGGGAACTTTGGGACAACACCAAACAAAACAACATCCGCATAACAGGGGTTCCAGAAGGAAAGGAAGCTGAGAAAGGAATAGAAAACCTGTATGAAGAAATAATGACAGAAAACTTCCCTGATATAGGGAAGAAAAACCCCACACAAATCCAAGAAGCTCACAGAGTCCCAAGCAAAAAGAACCCCAAAAGACTGACGCCAAGGCACATTATAATTAAATTGGCAAACACCAACGACAAAGTAAGAATCTTAAAAGCGGCCAGAGAGAGACAGAAAGTTACCTACAAAAGAATCCCCATCAGACTAGTGACTGATTTCTCAACAGAAACTCATCAGGCAGAAGGGAATGGAATGAAATATACAAAGTCATGCTAAGGAAGGTTCTGAATCCAAGAATACTGTACCCAGCAAGGCTGTCAATCAAAATAGAAGGTGAAATCAGGAGCTTCACAGACAAAAAAGGACTAAGGGAATTTATTACCACCAAACCAGCAATGCAAGAAATATTAAAGGGTCTGCTGTAAAAGAAAAAAAAGAAATAGGAAACGAAGAAGGAACACAGGGGTAAAGCATAAAAATGGCGACAAATAAGCACCTATCACTAATAACTTTAAATGTAAATGGATTAAGTGCCCCAATCAAAAGACATAGGGTAACGGATTGGACAAAAAAACACGACCCATATATCTGCTGTCTATAAGAAACCCACCTCAGAAAAAAAGATGCACACAGACTGAGGTAGAAGGGATGAAAAAAGGTTTTTCAGGAGAATGGAAATGAAAAAAAAGCTGGGGTAGTAATACTTATATCTGACAAATTAGATCTCAAAGTGAAGGACATAACAAGAGATAAGGAAGGCCACTTCATAATACTAAAGGGAGCAATCCAACAAGAAGAAATAACTCTGGTAAACATATACACACCCAATACAGGAGAACCCAAATACATAAAAAAACTCCTGGAGGATATCAAAGGAGAGACTGACAGCAATACAATCATAGTAGGAGACTTTAATACCCCACTATCACCATTGGACAAATCCTCTAAACAAAAAATCAACAAAGAAATATCAATCCTAAATGACTCACTAGACCAGATGGAATTAATTGACATCTTCAGAACATTTCACCCCAAAGCCACAGAATATACATTCTTCTCAAGTGCACATGAGTCATTTTCAAAGATAGACCATATGTTGGGTCATAGGCAAAGTCTCTTCAAATTCAAGAAGATAGAAATCATATCAAGCATCTTCTCAGACCACAGTGGCATAAAACTGGAAATCAACTACAATAAAAACAATCCAAAAAAATCAAACACATGGAGACTAAACAGCATGCTATTAAACAATGATTGGGTTACCAGAGAGATCAAGGAAGAAATAAAAAACATCATGGCAACAAATGACAATGAAAACACAACAATCCAAAATCTATGGGACACAGTGAAAGCAGTCCTGAGAGGGAAGTTCATAGCTCTACAAGCCTACTGCAAAAAACAAGAAACAATGGTAATAAATTACCTAACCCTACAAATCAAAGAGTTAGAAAGAGAGCAACAAGAAAAGCGCAGTGTAAGCAGAAGGAAGGAAATAATAAAGATCAGAGTGGAGACAAACGACATTGAGACCAAAAAAAACAATACAAAAGATCAACAAAACCAAGAGCTGGTTCTTTGAAAGGATAAACAAGATTGATGAACCTCTAGCCAGGCTCACCAAGAAGCAAAGAGAGAGGACTCAAATAAACAAAATCAGAAATGAAAGAGGTGAAATAACAACAGATCCCGCCAAAATACAAAGGATTGTTAAAAAATACTATGAACAACTCTATTCCAACAAACTGGACAACCTGGAGGAAATGCACATATTCCTAGAAAAATATAACCTTCCAAAACTCAATCAGGAAGAATCTAAACATCTCAATAGGCCAATAACTATGGAAGAAATTCAAGCAGTCATCAAAAAGCTTCCAGCAAACAAAAGCCTGGGGCCACATGGCTTCACAGGGGAATTTTACCAAACATTCAAGGAAGAACTAAAACCTATCCTCCTCAGACTATTCCAAAAAATTCAAGAGGAAGGAACACTTCCAAGCTCATTCTATGAAGCCAGCATCACCCTAATACCAAAACCAGATAAAGACAACACAATGAAAGAGAATTACAGACCAATATCCCTCATGAATACAGATGCCAAAATCCTCAACAATATTCTAGCAAATCGGATCCAGCAGTACATCAGAAAGATCATACACCATGACCAATTAGGATTTATCCGAGGAATGCAAGGATGGTACAATATCCGCAAATCAATAAACGTGATACATCACATAAACAAATCCTAACTAATAAAAGAGTAATATGCAAATTAACCATCACTCTGCTACACCCACCAGCCATGCCCACCAGCCAATCAGGAGCGAATATGCAAAATAACCCACCCAAGATGTCTACGGCCACAGAGAGCAGGAGGGAGACTTGGGTTTCCCCAGCAATGGAGGAAGCCAAGCTTTCTGCCTGCCCTTGCCGGCCCAGGCCTCCACTCAAGGCTACAAATTTTCAATGATAGAAGATACATAAACCAAAACAGAAATGGCGGCAGCCACTGAGCTGGAAAGAACAGGAGGCTAGGGTTGCCCCCGGCGATGAAGGAAGCAAAGCTTTCCGCACACCCTGGTTGCCCAGGCCTCCGCTTAAGGCTACAAAGTTTCAATTATAGAAGATACATAAACCCCAAAAGAAATGGCTGCCGCCATGGAGCAAGCAGAAGGCTTGGCTCTGCTCCAGGCTACAAAGTTTCAATTGTAGAAGATACATAAACCCCAGATACCAGGGCCTCCACTTGGGTCGCCAGGGGGCGTGGCCGGCCTGCAAACCACCACAGGCCCCTCACCCAGGTCGCCCCACACCCCAAGGGAACCCACAACCTGGTCTGGGACACCCTTCAGGGCAAACCAGCTGGCCCCCACCCGTGCACCAGGCCTCTTATCCTATCTAATAAAAGTGTAATATGCAGATTGACCATCACTCCAACACACAAGATGGCTTCCCCCAGGTGGTCAAAGATCCTGCCCCCATATGGACACAAGATGGCCACCACAAGATGGCCAGCAGGGGAGGGCAGTTGGGAGAGACCAGGCCTGCAAGGGAGGGCAGTTGAGGGTGATCAGGCCTGCAGGGGAGGGCAGTTAGGGGTGACCAAGCCGGCAGAGAGGGAAGTTGGGGGTGACCAGGCCTGCAGGGGAGAGCAGTTGGGGGGGACCAGGCCTGGAGGGGAGGACATTTAGGGGTGACCAGGCCTGCAGGGTAGGGCAGTTAGGGGTGACCAGGCCTGCAGGGGAGGGCAGTTAGGGGAAAACAGGCTGGCAAGGGAGCAGTTAGGCATCAATCAAGCTGGCAGGGGAGTAGGTAGAGGGTGATCAGGCTGGCAGGCAGAAGCGGTTAGGGGCAATCAGGAAGGCAGGCAGGCGAGCAGTTGGGAGCCAGCAGTCCTGATTGTGAGAGGGTTGTCCGACTGCCCATTTAAGGGCAGCTGGACATCCCTCGATGGGTCCCAGATTGGAGAGGGTGCAGGCTGGGCTGAGAGACACCTCCCCCCGTGCACAAATTTCATGCACTGGGCCTCTAGTTGAGAGATAAAAATCACATAGTCATATCAATTGATGCAAAAAAAGCATTTGACAAAATCCAACACCCTCTCTTGATAAAAACTCTCAACAAGGTGGGAATAGAAGGATCATACCTCAACATAATAAAAGCTATATATGATAAACCCACAGCTAACATCATACTCAATGGGCAAAAACTAAAACCATTTCCCCTAAGAACAGGAACAAGACAGGGATGCCCACTCTCACCACTCCTGTTCAACATAGTACTGGAAGTACTAGCCATTGGGATCAGACAAGAAGAAGAAATAAAAGGCATCCAAATTGGAAAAGAAGAAGTAAAGCTGTCCTTATTTGCAGATGACATGATACTGTACATAAAAAACCCAAAAGACTCCATCAAAAAACTAACAGACTTAATAAATGAATTCGGCAATGTAGCAGGATACAAAATTAACACCAAGAAATCTATGGCATTTCTATACACTAATAGTGAACTTACAGAAAGAGAGACTAAAAAGCAATCCCATTTACCATCGCACCAAAAAAAATTAAGATACCTAGGAATAAACTTAACTAAGGAGGTAAAAGACCTATACACGGAAAACTACAGGACACTGAAAAAAGAGATAGAGGAAGATGTAAACAGATGGAAGAACATACCATATTCATGGGTTGGTAGAATCAACATCATTAAAATGTCCATACTACCCAAAGCAATCTATAGATTCAATGCACTCCCCATTAAAATACCAACAGCATATTTCACAGACCTAGAAAGAACTCTCCAAAAATTCATCTGGAATTAAAAAAGACCCCAAATAGCCACAGCAATCCTGAGAAAGAAGAACAAAGTAGGTGGGATCTCAATACCAGATTTCAAGCTGTACTACAAAGCCACTGTTCTCAAATCTGCTTGGTACTGGCACAAGAACAGACATATAGATCAATGGAATAAAATAGAGAACCCTGAAATCGACCCAAATCACTATGCTCAATTAATATTTGACAAAGGAGGCACGAACATACAATGAAGTCAAGACAGTCTCTTCAACAAATGGTGTTGGGAAAATTGGACAGATACATGCAAAAAAATGAAACTAGACCACCAACTTACACCATATACAAAAATAAACTCAAAATGGATAAAGGACTTAAACATAATACGGGAAACCATAAAAATACTAGAGGAATCCACAACCAGAAAAATCTCTGACATATGCCGAAGCAATTTCTTCACTGATACTGCTCCTAGGGCAATGGAAATTAAAGAGAAAATAAACAAATGGGACTACATCAAAATAAAAAGCTTTTGCACAGCAAAGGAGACCATCAATAAAACAACAAGAAAGCCCACTGCATGGGAGAACATATTTGCCAATGATATCAATGATAAGGGTTTAATCTCCAATATTTACAGGGAACTCATGCAGCTTAACAAAAAGAAGATAAACAACCCAATCAAAAAATGGGCAACTGATCTAAATAGACACTTTTCAAAAGAAGACAGAAGGAAGGCCAAGAGACATATGAAAACCTGCTCAAAGTCACTAATCATCAAAGAGATGCAAATCAAAACAACAATGCAGTACCAACTCACACCTGTCAGAATAGCTATTATCAACAAATCAACAAATGACAAGTGCTGGCGAGGATGCAGAGAAAAAGGAACCCTCGTGCACTGCTGGTGGGAATGCAGACTGGTGCAGCCACTGTGGAGAACAGTATGGAGTTGCCTCAAAAAAACTAAAAATGGAACTCCCATTTGACCCAGTGATCCCACTTCTAGGAATATATCCCAAGAAACTAGAAACACGAATCAGAAAGTATATATGCACCCCTATGGTCATAGCAGCACAATTCACCATAGCTAAGATTTGGAAACAGCCAAAGTGCCCATCAGCAGATGAGTGGATTAAAAAACTGTGGTACATCTACACCATGGAATACTACGCTGCAGTAAAAAAGAAGGAGTTCTTACCATTTGCAACAACATGGGTGGAGATGGAGAGCATTATGCTAAGTGAAATAAGCCAGGCAGACAAAGATAAATATCACATGATCTCACTCATTTGTGGAATATAATGAACAACATAAACTGATGAACAAAAATAGATCCAGAGACACAGAAACATCAATCAGAACGTCAAACCTCAGGGAAGGTAGGGAGGGTGGGGTAAGGGGGAGAGATCAACCAAAGGACTTATATGCATGCATATAAGCCTAATCAATGGACACAGACAACAGGGGGGTGGGGGCATGAATGGGAGGTTGGGGGTAATGGGGGAATAAGGAAACATATGTAATACCTTAATCAATAAAGGAATTTAAAAAAAAAGAATTCTAGGCGATTATCTTAAAAAACTAAGAGGAATACACCCCAACTGTATATTTATAATAGTAAATAATGATAATTTCCAATAATACCTAGCTATTTATGTAGACTATAATCCATTAAATTAAATATTCTTTTGAATAAATAGAAATAAAATGGTTGATTAAAAAAAAAAGATGTTAAAGTCAGCAGAGTAGTTTGACCTCACTTATGTGTTCACATTGCTCTGTATGTTGAACCTAGACTTTGGGGTGGGGCAAGGATGGCAGCATAGAAAGAACTTAGGAGGCCACTGCAATAATCCAGGTGAAAAATGATAGAGGCTTGGTCTAGGCTGGTAGCAAGGGAGTTGGTAAGAGGTGATCAGATTTTGAATGTATCCTGATGGCATAGCTGTAGGGTTTATGAATGCATTACATGCTGACTGTGAGAGAAAGAGAAATCAAGGATGACTCCAAAGTTTTGGGCCCAAGCAACCAGAAAAACAGAGCTGCCACCTGCTGAGAGAAAGGAGTACATGAGAGAAGTAGGTTTGGAGAAGGGGCATATCAGAGTCTCATCTATCCAGAATGTTGGCAAAGGGAATAGTATTTTAGTTTTAGAATCTTTAAAAGGATATGACTCCCATATTAATAACTCCAATTCTATGTTAGTGATGCCTCCTTCACTCAATCATTATTATACTCAGTCACTCATCCATTCATTCATTCCTTTATTCAACACATGTTTATTGAGTGTCCACTGTGTCAAACAGTGTGCTAAGTCTTGGGACATGCAGTGAGCAAGAGATACTTGATTCCTTTCCTTATAAAACTTACAATCTGGAGGGGAAACAATAGACAAATAATTATGCAAACACATCTGTACCTATATCTAAAATAATAAAAGCACAATATGCTAATTAGACCAGACATCCTTCCGGACGTCCTTCCAGATGACCTTCCGGACGAAGCTGGGGCTGCGAGGGAAGCCCGGGTTCCGGGTGCCAGGGGGAAGCCGGTGCTGGCAGCCGGGGGAAGGAAGGCCTACTCTTGCGTGAATTTCGTGCATTGAGCCTCTAGTATAGTTTATAACCTATAAACAAAGCAAGACAAAAAACCAAAAATTTACCAATAAATAAAGGTGTTGAAGAACTTAAGCAACTTGCTCATAGTTGCACAGCTGAGGAGACACAGGATTGGAATATAAACACAAGTTGTCTTCCTCCAGAGCCCACATCTTATCTTAGTGGAGTTGTGGAATACCAGCCAGCATCATTCAGTAGAGACAGAGCACAGCAGAGAAAGAGAATCAGAACTCAGTTCACAAGTCCTGCACAAAGGCTGTAATATGACTGTCGCAGAACCTTACTGGGGCTGGATCTCCCTCATCTATAAGATCAGTGGTCGGCAAACTGTGGCTCGCCAGCCACATGCGGCTCGCAAGCCACAGTTTGCCGCTCTGTTGACTAATGAGTTTGCTGACCACTGTATAATATGATCTATAGAGAGAGGTCAGATGATCTCTAAAGCCTCTTCTGGCTCTGCAATTATGATTCTATGGTACACATTGGTATCAAAGTGTAGGAAAGAAGATGTGGAGGCCACCCAATTCAAACTTCACTTATTTCACAGTTCTGCCTCGGCCTATGCCTGTGTGTGAGTCTGGGAGTCCTCTGAAGGACCTAAAAGGTAGCAGGTACAGTGAGAATAGGGAGTAAGCAGGTAGGACCCCTCTCAGAGACGGGGCTAGGGAGAGGGGGTAAGCCCAAGAGAATGAGAGAAATCCAAGGATAGCAGATTCCTTAAATTGCCCCTGTATATTTAGGTGCCCTAAGAGCATGAATGGACAATATATGCAACTCTTCTGTACATTTGATCCTGGAAAATTTAGATCCTTCATCTTTCTAGGCTACAGTTTTCTCATCTGCAAAAATGAGGCCAGATAATTTTAGATCAGTAATCTATGACCCCACCCTCCTATAACCTTAGCATTTCTGTACCCTATCTATATGTCCAAAATAAAGTTCTGTCCTCTGGAATGTATCCTTGTCAAATCTTCAATATTCACCCAAATAGTCATTTGTCTAATGGTGCAATTCTGGTTATAATCCAAATTAAATATCCATAACAAAAGAAACATTTCCATTTTGGTTAAAGGATCCCAAAGTTTAGATACCTTATTTAGTATTTATTTACATTTACTTGTACAATATGATTTTTAATCATCATACAATGTCCCAAAACACCTGCAAAATGCCTAATCAAGGGAAATATGGGTTTATTCTAGTTATTAATTAAAAATTGCTTGTCAGTGTTGGTGCCTTAATGAAACCAACTCTAGAATTAACATATTCTGATTTTAAATGCCTAATTAAATAATTTAAGTGAAATAATTTCATTTTGTAAGTACAGAAAATGAGTTCTACAAAAATTCTAGAATGGCTCCAAATCACAGAGCACTGCGAAGTTTCCAAAAACTAAATCCATGATGACTGCCTATAAACCTTGGCTCAAATCACTGAATTATTATTACCATTGGTAAATATTGATTTTAAAAATAAGTTGCTCTGTTGTCAGAAAAACATATGAAGCTTTAGCTTTCTGGTAAAAGTAATAAAATTAAATTAATAGGGAAAAAGCTTTATCACTCACCTTGGAACTTACCACCTTCTACCTGAGAGCAATGGTAACTTGGGTTCCATTAATTAAACCAAAGACAGTCTTGCATATATGTGTTTAATATTCACTAATAAAATCTAAATGTAAATATTTAAATAAAGTTTAAGTTATATATGGTTAACTTAAACTTTAAAGTACAGGTGTAAAAATATGTGTACATTCAGTAGCAAAATATTATGAGCTGTTGGAAGAAACTATTTTGGTAATTCTAAAGTATTTTTTTTCACCAACTTGTTCCCCTGTCCTAGAAACATCCAATCACCATATTATCAATATATCCACAAGAGCATGGCATTATGACCTCCATGTGGTAAATTAACAGAGATCCTACTCTAAAAAGTTATCATTTAAATATCCACAGAGATTCATGAATTTCATAGAGATATGATTTGGGTGCTGCTAATTTCCATTGTGAGAACACGGAAAATAAAACGTGCCTGTTAAAGAATATAAACTTTCAAATGTTTATGAATCCTGCCTTCTTTTCTTTCTTGCCCTCTCCAGCTTCCTCTATTTCCTCCCCTTCCAACTCATTCTCCTTAAGAGCATTGTTCCCAAGGTTGTGAGTTCAATCCCCAGCCAGGGATCAAACAAGAATCAACCAATGAAAGCATAAATAAATGGAATGACAAATCAATCTTTCTTTCTCTCTCTAAAATAAACTTTTTTTAAAGTTACATTTCTATCTCTGTCTTTCTTCTTTACATGTTCCCCTAATATAGCATGATACCTTTCTTTAAGATATTTTTCACGCCCTAACTGGTTTGGCTCAGTGGATAGAGTGTCAGCCTGCGGACTGAAGGGTCCCAGGTTCGATTCCGGTCAAGGGTATGTACCTTGATTGCGGGCACATCCCCAGTGGGGGGTGTGCAGGAGGCAGCTGATTGATGTTTCTCTCTCATCAATGTTTCTAACTCTCTATCCCTCTCCCTTCCTCTCTGTAAAAATCAATAAAATATATTTTTTAAAAAAGATATTTTTCACTATGAATAATTCATCCATTTTACCTACCAGACCTTATTGATGACCTACTATGTGCCTGGCAGTGTTGACCACCAGCCATCAAAGATGAATAATAGTGTCCCTGCCTTCAGGGACCCGCAGTTAATGAGCTGGAAGTGAGTCACTGTGATAAAAAAAAAAAAAAACACAAAAAACAGGTAGTAGCTACCCTTCCCTATAGGACATGTATTTTTCCCATCTTCTTTCCAGGCGACTTGCTCTTCAAACTGTAAGCTCCCTGACCATATGTCAGTTGTTTCTGTTAACCCAGCATCTATCTAACACAGCTATTTTCAACCTTTTTCATTTCATGGCACACATAAACTACTTATTAAAATTCTGTGGCAAACAAAAAACGTTATATTTTTTGCCTATCTGACAAAAATAGGTATAACTTTGATTCATTCACTCTGAACAGCTAATGTTTTGTTGACTGTTGTCATTTTTTTATATGACAATCTAAGAGAAAAGAGGTCACTGCCCCTGACCAGATACTCAGGTATTGCGTGTTTTAAAAATTCTTCAGCACACAGGTTGAAAATTGCTGAAATGACACAATGCCTGGCACATATTAGGCCTCATAAAGTGTTTTTGCATGAATAAATGAATAAATCTGACAAAATCAAATTGGGTAACCAGTATGCATCATGAATGAGTAAAAAAACAATGAGATTTAATATCTAGTAGCTATCTCTCTCGCCCCCACAAAGTGTACCCTTGATACCAGAGCTGAGTGGGATTCCAGTTTCCTGGGTTTCCTAGGCACAGACAGTGCTACTCCGGAAGATGCCCTCGTTGCTTCCCGAATATCTAATATCTAATCCAGATATCATCATATCTAATACAGATTCCCTGAGAACTTTCCCAGGTGCGACAAAAGTGGGCTAGCAGCCCGCGCCGCCCTCCCCTGCACTCTGCTGGCTCTGCTCCTAGAAGGAGCGCAGCGTCTGTGAAGTTTTTTTCCCCCACTAGAAGTTTGGTCAAAGAACAAAACCTCTTCGGGAGTCCGATTAAAGAAAAGGGAGCCAGGAGGAGCGGGACGTGCCGCTAAAACAAGAGAGTAGAATGCCTGCCGTGGGTCTCCTGAGCAAGCGGGTCTCGTGCGGCCGGGCCTCGAGGAACAGCCACACGACTCCGGGGACCCGCGGCGGCGCGGGGAGGGCAGCGCGTTGGAAGGGCAGCCGGGAGGCCCGCCGCCCATCAGCCTGCTCCCCTGAGCGCTGTCGCCCTCAGAGCAGCCGCCCAACTACAAGAATTATCCACCGAGGCTCCTAAGGCTCCCAGCAGCAACGGTGGCAACCCGAAGCGTCACACCCGCCTGCTCCCGGGACCGCAGTCTCCCGCGCCCAGGCTGGAGCGTCTCTAAGGACCCAAACCTCCCACGCTGAACCCTTGCCTCCGGACAACCCCACCCCAGCGTCGCTGACTCGGGCGGGCTTCTCTCTCCTCCTGTCCCCAGTCTTCCAGCGTCCGGAAGCGCGACGCCCTCGGCGCAGTCCCGAGTGGAAAGCCACGCAGTATTCACCCTCTGCCATCCTCTCAGAAGCCCCTGGCTCGCCATTCCAGGGGGGCGCGCCAAGGTCACCAGAATAGGCGTGACTCCTTCCACCTTTACTCTCCCCAAATCCTTCCCTTTCTGAGAGCCTCAGGGTCGCGCCCCTCGCCTCATTTGTGGTTCTCCTCTGGCACCCCCTCACTGCACCGGGATCCCGCCCTGCCTTCACCCTCCTGGTCCTTGTCCTCTGGTTACTCTCACTTTCTCTCCCTGGTAAGTCTGCCCTCGGTAGCCTCAGAGAACCAGAGAGGACGTGTGCCTCCCACTCGTTCAGGGGTGCGGCGAGGAAACCGACGCAAACTTCTACAGCACTTACTTCTGGCCAAGGCTGCCGCCCCCTTGCTCTCCAGGCTCTCCCACAGGCAGCTGCTTCGCGGCGACCTGGAACCACCAAGCTCGCATTCCCCACACCAGCGCAGCTGTGAAATGCGCAAACCGGGGTTTCTGGAGGCAAGTGCGCCCCGGGCCAGAGTCCTAGGGCCGAGGGCCAGCCGCTGCGCGCGGTTGCGAGCTGAGCGGTAGCCACCTCCGGCAGCCCGGGGATGCTGCGCACGGCGCCGCGCGCCCGGCGTCTCCGCCGGGTCGTTTCTGTCGGAGTTGCAGTTTCAGTGCACGCCAAGACTGCAGCACCCTCTCTGCCCTCCCCCGGCAACGACTTTCAATTCACCTGGAGGCTTGCGTTGCTCCCCCGTGGGCCGGCAGCGTGACAGCGGGTGCAGAGAAGAGGGAGGAGCGCGGGAGCGGCAGCTGCCCCAGTGCGCCTCCAGCTTTCTAGGCGCGGAGCGCGCAACCCTCTCCAGCCTGCTCTCCTCGGGACTGCAGTCCTGACGTCACCCCACCCCCCACCCGGCGGAGAAGCGGTGAGGAGGGTGGGGTGCTGGGAGCGAGAACGCGGGAGTGTGAACTGGAGTGTGAGCGCGTGCGTGCGTGCGTGTGTGTGTGTACGCGCGCGTGTGCCTCGCGAGGCTGGGGACCGGTTGGAACCGCAGCTGGATCCTGCGACGAGCCAGAAATCGAGCTCCCGGAAAACAAGCGCCGTGGGGCTGCGGTGAACAGCCGGGGGCGCTCGCTTCCAGGTTGGGGCGGGGATACTAAGACAGCGACTTTCTTAGGGACCGAAGGAAATGGATTAACGCGATAGGAGCGGTAGAAAAGCAGGAGTTGGGCACTCTCTTTCCCCAAAGTTGGGGGATGCATTCGATGCCTTTAAATTCTGCGCTGGAGATTTAGGAGGAAGAGAGGACTTAGGAGGAAGACTTAAGAGGACTATGACGAGGGGTGGGGGAGGGTTGATTTTCACGTCCCGGTAGGAAGGAGAAGGAATGGGGATAGGGAGCAGCCTTCAGGGTTCTTGTCTTTCACTCTCGCCGCAAGGTCCGGGTGCGGGGGGGAGGAGCCCGCTTAGGTGCGACAAAGGAGCCTACTTCAGAGAGGACACCAGCCCTCTGCTACTGTGCACTGAGAAGTTGCTGCAAAGGGATCAAAGGGGCCGGGCCTACCCCACTTAATTCCCGCCCCGCGTCAACCTAGGGGAGTTTCCGCCAGAAGCTGGGCAAAGGCACCCGGAACCAGATGCGCGGTACCGTGCCCGAGGGTTCTGCCTCTGAGGCCACGGAAGTTAGCACTGCCAGCAGAGTTCCTTGATATCATCCGGCTGAGGCTACAGTGTGTCTCTGCTGCCCTCCAGGACCTTACTCCTGAAAAGGATTTGAGTAGCCACCCAACTTTCCTCGTTCTCTGAAGTTGTCCTGGGAGCCCAAAACAGAAGAGCCTTTCGGCGGAGGCACCAAATATAGGGTGTTTAAGAGGTTTCGGATGGCTAAAGGCTGGTCCTGGACCTTTTGTCCCTTAGCAACGACCCCTTTTGTCATCTTTGAGGCTGGATGCGTGCCCCCGTGCCCCCGCAGTGCTCGGCACCCTCAGGCTGCACCCAGCCGGGAGCCTCTCGCCGCCTCCCGGCAGTAGGAAAATGTGCAATGCGCTCCCGCCTGGGCTGGATCGGCTGGCAGCAGAGAGGCGTCAGGCGCGCAGTGCAGTGACTGCCAGAGCAGACAGCAATTTTGCCCGGATTGAGTGGCAGTGATTTTTAACTGCAAGAGTCTCCCTTCCTGAATCCAGAACACTGATCACCGAGATGCCTCTTATTCATTAAACTACTTGTTTAAAATAGAAAGGGTGATTGGTGAGAAGCAGGAAGTAAACAGAATGGGAGGGAGAAAAAGATACCCGCTCACAAACACGTTTTAACTTCAACTTCTTAAAGTTACTAAAAAGTAGGATCAAACTGTGGTTGAGGCAGCAGAAAGTTGAACTGCAGTCTTGAAACTCAAATGGAAACTTAACAAAATAGAGGCAAGTTTGGGATCCAGGTTTCCTGCCTTAGGTTTAATAATCTTAGGAATTCCTGCATGAAAATTAGAATTCTAGCTAATTAGGCAGTGTTATGGGTATCCTTAACAATGGTGGGATTTAACAAATAGAAAAATTAAACTAAGTAAAGATACTGAATGTTCCAAGTTAGAACAAAGAACAAGGAAATTTCAGAGAAGAACATAGGGTATCAACTTGCAGGTCCTCTAGCAACCATCTTATTTTTTAATATATAAATTTGAAAACACCCTGTCATCATCAAGAAATTATATAACCAGATCTTAGTTATGCATGTTTCAGAAAGAAGAGTTCCGCAATAGGAATCACTGTTCCTGAAAAGTTTAATTCTAATTAATAGAATGGTAATAAGCAAGTCATTGACAAAGGAATGGTTTTAAGATAAGATTGTGAAGTGGCAGCTATGCTAGTACATGTGAACCTTCTAAGTTGGGTCACAATTTTGCTTCCAGTGTTCAATGCCAAGTGCTAGTTAGTGATGCTCTATTACCAGGTACAATAATCTGGCTAGCACAGCCACATAAGTAATGCTCCCAAGTGCCATTGCCCACAGAGGAGCCACCAATGACAAGATTTAGCCACCGAGGCTCATGTGGTAGGCCAAAGCACCCCTTTCTTGATTTCCTATCGTATTGTGTTCACACTTCCAGGATAACTTTTTATACAATCTACTTTGATTGGTTGTTTAGATTGGTTGTCTCCCTTCTAAACTGATAATCTTTCTCAGGGCAGGAATTTCATTTTACTTTCCCCAGGACCCAGCAGAGTGCCTGGAAAATAAAATAACTATATGTTGACTGGATTCATTGTTTTTAAAGAGTATAAAATAACTATATTTTAAAAACTGTTTTAAACTGACTCATATGCCATCTATGTGAAACAAACTATATATAATTCTGCATGTATATTTATATATGAAATGGAAAGGAGAGGAGAGGAAAAATCAGTTTTTAGAAGGGTAACTGTCAGTGGCTGAGTAGGAGTTTGAATTGTCCATAGAAACATCATTTGCTGCTCTTATGCTATGAGAATTCTTTGCTGTTTGTTAATTGACATTTACATGTTTAAAAAGTGTGGTGTTGGAACTCAGATGCACTGTCCAAAATGCATTACGAACTATTTCTCATTGCTTAGAATGCAGCATATTACTTAAGTTTGGTACATGCATTTCTGATAAGTTAATAAATACTATTAGCTCAACTTGCTCTAATCAGTGTGAAGATAGCTCACACTGGTCCGGGCACTGCCAATATGACCCAAAGGCTCCAGGCCAATGATTGTGTGACTGCTGGAAGACACATTTATGACCAGGCAGTTCAGGTATATGGTACATTGCAGGGAGTAGATGGAAAATTAGCTACATATACAGACCAGTTCATAGCTACCATAGAGCCAGAACATCATGTTTACAAAGAAGGAATATCTCTTTGGGGAGAGGGAAGGGGTGTTCAGAATTGGAGGGGGGGCGCTATTTTAATATAGCAATGGCTTTTCATAATACACTCCCTATTAAAGCATCTAAACTAAACCCTATAGCAAATAAATGTTGGCAGAACTACGGAGACTCATAATTCTGTCTTTCTAGAAGCTCTCTCCTGAGCAAAACAAGCTCCATGATACCCATTTTCTGCAATGAAAACAAAAAGGCAAAAATAAGAATAAATATTATTTCACATAAGACTAATCAGTTAACATATATATCTTGTATATATTTATAGTACATATAAGTGTACTTATATATGTGAGGGTGTATGTATATATACCACTTACAGATTATGGTCAAAATGATTTGAATAAATTTGTCCAATTATGCAGATACATTTTTAAAGAGACATTTAAAAGCGCCTAAAATAGTTCATTATAAAGAAAACATAAAAAATTATAAACACTTGTTTTCAGAACATACTAAATTTAGTATAAAACACTGGAATTTTTCTGTAACTCTTCTCAGGACTTAGATTTTCTCTTGATATTTTATGCCTTATATTAATAGTTTTGTATTTGAACTGCTTGTGTAGTGCCCTCTAATTCTGGTAGAATTAACCCCAAAGATAATATCTAAGTGGCCAATTTCTTCTAAGACCTTAAAGTCCTAAACTAATAAATTCAAATTTCATAACCAAAATAAGTAGTTGGCATAATATATTTATAGATAGTATTCCAAAATTACTAGTACAGATTTTTAATAATTTTGTGATGAAAATTGGATTTGGCTGGTGTTATTTTCAATGTATTAAAACAGCTGAAACCGGTTTGACTCGGTGGATAGAGCGTCAGCCTGCAGACTGAAAGGCCCCAGGTTCGATTCTGGTCAAGGGCACGTACCTTGGTTCCGGGCACATCCCCAGTGGGAGGTGTGCAGGAGGCAGCTGATCGATGTTTCTCTCTCATCGATGTTTCTAACTCTCTATCCCTCTCCCTTCCTCTCTGTAAAAAATCAATAAAATATATTTTAAAAAAAACATTTTACTTATACACGTGTTCCTATACTTCACCATAGAATTTCAAAAAGGACTTAGACCAGTGGTTCTCAACCTTTCTAATGTCGCGACCCTTTAATACAGTTCCTCATGTTGTGGTGACCCCCAACCATAAAATTATTTTCGTTGCTACTTCACAACTGTAATTTTGCTACTGTTATGAATCGTAATGTAAATATTTGTGTTTTCCGATGGTCTTAGGCTCTACAGCAGCAGTTCTCAACCTGTAGGTCGTTAGCAGGGTCACCTAAGACCATCGGAAAACACAGATATTGACACAACGATTCATAACAGTAGCAAAATTACAGTTGTGAAGTAGCAACGAAAATAATTTTAAGGTTGGGGGTCACCACAACATGAGGAACTGTATTAAAGGGTCGCGACATTAGAAAGGTTGAGAACCACTGACTTAGACCATTCCCTAGATCTGCTTCCCCTCACCCCCAATGAATTACAGCATACTCTTCCTAAATGACAACAGGAATATTTTTGTCACAATATAAAACCTATTGAACAATAGTAAAGAGACAGGTTGTTTCCAGTTCAGATATTGGAGAGGGTTTCCTCAAATGGTAGGTTTTAGGGATTTTTATAAAAGGTGCACCTATATGTAGATTTCCTTATATGCAAAAACAATGCTGCTAGATAGAGTTTTTATTTTTCCCATCACTGGTACCAAGTCAAGGAATGTCCTAGCCAAGATAATGTATTTAGAAGGTCAAGTTTCTATCAGACTTGGTTTCTGGCCTCAAAGAGCCTATAAACTGGGGTCCTTCTTTCTTTTCCGGCTTTCCTTATGAACTCCCTGTGAATTATGCTTTGGGACCTAGGGTTTCAGACACCTAGGCCTGGATAGGGATTGTAGAACTAAATTTATGGGAACCAATTAGAATTTTTAAAAAGGCTTTGGAAAGTATTTTGAAGTGGGTTTAGTTGTAATACTTTAATTCTCCCTGAATTGTACAGTGCAACTTCAACCTAAGTCTAAAAGGATACTTACTTTTATCATTGGGCCCTTCAGAAACACTTATTTCTTTAACCCCATCTTCTGCTTGGTTCCCTCCCACTTTTGCCCAAAGTAGCTGCTTTTCATTTACATTGTCTAATTCAGACCATTTAGAACTTAGGCACCTCTGGGCAAAGTCCTTGTCTGCCTACGTGTTTATAAAGCATTATGTACACTCACTGCACTCCATAAATAATAACAGTAATCACCCTCTATACAAAATTAGAATGTTAGCATATTCAACCAGTCTAATATGCTGATTTGCTTTAGTGCTTCATAATTATCTCATGAAACCAATGGTATAATGGGCACTACATTATACAATCTTCCAAAAATATGTTACTATATATTCTGGCAGAGTTGCACCTGCGGTTTTCCTCCACCCACCTCCAAGATGCAGAAATGGCAGTGTGATACTTAAGATGTATTCATGTTGCAAACTATTCAAAGTCATCACCTTTTCAGCCTTTTCTACTAAAAAAGCCAGTCAGCATTAAATATGGTTAAGATCTATGTGTCCTGAGGAAGTGTCTAGAACAAGAAGATAGCAATGTATAATTTGCCCCACACAAAGCACAGCATGAGAATTATAGATTGCCACTGACTTATCACAGGAAATGCAATCTCCAGGGACATTTATATAAGCTTTGATCATCCATCCCATCCGTAACTACCAGTGGCCACAGTTGTAAGCTGGTTGAGCTTTCATTGTCTGATGAAACAGCAATCAGAAACTTAGCCTTGACTTTGTTGTAAAAACAACAAACTGCCTCCTACTTTCAATGCAGAGGAAAGAACAAGGGAATTGATGGAAATGCAGTCGATAAATACCTCTTGGTCTGTAATAAGCAGCGCTGCTGATCTCTTCCTGCAACAAACTTGCCAGGTTGAGGTAATTAAGTTAGTACTGAGCTTAAATCATGAAGCAGACAGGATACATGCCCAAAATACCCATGGCATTTGGAAATACATAGTGTTGAAAGAGCAGTTCTACATAAAGTTGAAAACCTCACTCCATTTTACTACCTAAGAAGGGGGAGCTCCCTACTTCCTTGCTTTTTGCCCAGGGGTTTTCCTCCGATGCAGTAATGTTATTTTAATGTGCTAGAATGGAAACCTTGGCCAGAGGGTACCACAGTCAGAATTTCCAGTGTCTCATACTGTATTTTTAGTCTTCTGAATTAATTGGATATAACACCATAGAGTAAAAATTCCTTTGACACTGCAGCATAAATACCTAAGGCATAGTTCCCAGAAAGAACGCCGGCTGGCCACAGAGCTGACACATGGTCAAAGGCGCCGAATCTGCACTTCGGCAAGGCCATCCTGACTCTCCACATTCTCTCCAGCAGAGCAAAACCCATTGATTTTTACAGAAGCCGGAGCTGACTTTGGAGGATGTTATCATTTGAAACATTATTCTATCCACCAAAAGAATCATTAGGTCTGTATGTCTTCGTTTGTAGCCTCTTAAAACAACAACAGCAGCAAAAACTGTCTTAACCTAACTCTCAGATTTGTGTGTACTAGACCGTGGCAGGTGAGAAATGCAAGTCAACGTGCCCTCCAGGACATCCCCTTAAAATGATGAAAGGAGAAATGTACAATGACTGTACCCGTACTCTAGCAGCTACTTCTAAGTTTTACAGTAGACATCTTCTTAGTTAAAACACATCAGGAGACAGATACTACTCAGTGCTGGGCAAGAAAAAACAATATGTACCAAAGGAGAAATATTTATGGTGGTGAGGGATGGGGTGGGGGGTTAAGGTGAGAGAGGACATGCTCCCGCTGGAGTTTAAGCTTGCATCCCAGAGGTCTACTTTCAAGAGGGGTGTATCAGTCAGGACTCCGGATAAGAAAGAGAAAGTACTCTGGATATTTTAAGAAAGCAGTGATTCAATGTCTGAAAATAGGTGCTCATAAAATTATTGGAAGATCCATAGGAAAAAGTTCTGTCAGCAGATGGTAGACTCTGGAAACAACATGCAAAAACCACAGAAATGAACCCCCAGGCCCGCCAGGATCGCTGAGGCTGCCACTGGACCTCTGAGTTCAAAAATCCGTCCCACTACTGCCACCATTTTTGCACATTCAGAAAGCAGCAGACCGCTAATGCAGGGAACTTTTAATTCTGGTAAGCTTCTCTGCCTGCAGAAATAGCCAAAGCTCGGAGGAACGTGGCCCCGTCCTCACTTCTGCCATCTGAATTGTGTATGCGTGGATGTGATTAATGAGCTCTGTCCGGATCCCCAACCTTTTGTGAAGGAACTGTGGGAAAGGAAGTTTTAGCCATCCAGGCTCTCCAGCTCTGCAGGTGGGATGATGGTTGAGTGAGTCAATGAACAGCACCCACTACCAGTAGCCAAGTTAGAACTGAAACACTTACCCCATTCTCAGACAAAGGGCCAGGCTGTAGCAGGGAATGGTGTAATGACCACGTGGAGGGGACCGGTTAGGACAACAAGCCAAACTGAAAGTAACACTCAAGCCTTAATCACTTACTGTGACACTGCAAGCATGAGGCAAAAAGTGGTGCCGGCTGCCCAATGTTCCACGTTCCCCATGGATTGGCACGGGGCAAAGGTCAGGTGGATCAGGGAAGCCTTGGTGAGAGGGATGGTCCCACTGTTGAGTCCTGAAGAAAAGGCTTCTGCCTGCTCACGGACCCACGGGTGAGGAGGAGGGACAGCGGGGAGAGGACTAGGAATGGGAAAGTAATGACTTGGAGCTGAGAGAATTGCCTCAGTCAAAGCCACGATACTTGGGCCTCTGACTGGAGAGGCCTGGGCTAGGAATGCAGACATGTAGGTGAGCATAACTGGACCCATATCCCTGAATGACTGCAACTACCTCCAGAAAACTGCCATGCAGTGGATGTGCACCAAGTCTGCTGTGGGGACGACAGCCCCTCATCCCTACCCCCTGGGGCCTGGCAGGCAATGTCTTTGCAATGACCTAGGGTTGGACTTCAAAGATCCCATAGAGGATCTTGGCCCGGAGCTGGACTCCTCAGGGGGTTGTGAGGAATGCTCTTCTCTTTATGTGAAGGATTAAAATCATGTAATAGAGCATGGGGGTAGAGTTATATAAATATTGTGTGTGTATGTGTGTGTGTATGTGTGTGTGCATGTGTGTGCAAGCATGCCTATTAATTCCCCACTCTTGTGGTGGCCTGGAGAAACAGTTTACATATTTTTAGACTCTATTCACATGAAGCTATATAAAAAGATTTTTTTTAAATCCAAGACATCTACGAAGAAATGTACTTTCAAAACTTACTTGCTCATTTACTCCCCAAGACTGTCAGCAATGCCTTACATTATAACAGCTATTAACAAAGACTCTGGTGTCTGATTTTTTTCTAGAACTCCTGAAATATTTTAAAAATATTAATTACAACAATAACAGCAAACCAGATGAATGAAAAGCTCCAAAACCCAAACACAACCTGTCTTGAAAGACATCCAAGGAGGTAGCCCCTGTCTGCTCATGTGCAAGTCACATGTGGTCGCCTTTCATTTTCTCTGTGACTCTCTAGGAAGCAATGCAGTCTAGGCAAAGGGAAATAAGTCATTCCTTCTTAGATTTTTGATGGAGATTTGTACATCCATTAGGCTATTTTTTGTTTTGTTTTTTTCTTTCTGGCTGCCACCTGTACACACATTTTTGGCACTCTTTTTCAAGGTAATCTGAGGGCAATGGAAATAGACATACACCCGGGATTAAGACACAGGCTTTTCTTGTCTTGAGGACTGAAAAAAGAATTTATATACTTCTAATTTAGGGAGTTTATTTTAAAATACAGCTAAAGTCCAATGATCTTACATTGATTATTTTTAGTATTTGATGCATATATGGGACATATGTCATGTTTCTGGCTGCCCAACACTTTCAAACACCTTCCTTATTTGGGGAAATGTTCCACTGTAAATTCCCATCTTTTCAAGATTAAAAAAGTGGATATCTCATTTACTCAACCTTCTTTGCAGCTAGAACACAAGCAAGTAAGTTGGCACCAGTTGTCTGTTACACCCTCAGGAAACATCAGTTCGGAAGTAACCTCTGTGCCGGGCATCCATTTTACTGGAGAGAGTGATTTCTAAGACTTTAGGCTGTTAGCAGAAGCTCTGATGGCAAGACAAAGTCTTTACAAGAGGACTCAGCACTGGTAGCAGGAGCAGTTGAAGCTAAGTTGAGTTGCAGGCAGCCTTGCAAACTCAAGTAGCTAGTACAGTGGCAACAATGCCACGTTTCTCCTCTAAGGAATTCTATGGTGTGGCTTAGAAGTGTTAGTGGAATGTTAATCCTGATTTTGTTGCCTTATCCTGGAATTATATTGAACCCATAGATAAATTTGTAAATAACTGATAGCTTATCAATTTTAAGTCTTCCAACTTATGAATACAATATCCTCTCCTTTTATTTAAATCTCAAAATTTTTTCTTGGCATGGTTCATAATTTTCAATATACAGGTTTTGCATGTTGCTTGGCAGACTTATCCCAAGCATTTTATAATTTGGGTACTGTTGAACTCATATTATTTTTAATTTAATTTTCTGATAGTTCATTGCCAATATATAAAAACAGATTGACTTTGATATATTGATGTTGTATACTGCAACTTTTCTAAATTGTTATTAGTTCTAGAAACTTTTTTGTACATTTCCATCAGACTTTTCCCAGAGAAAATTGTGTTATGTGTGAATAAAAACAGTTTTATTTTTTCCTTTCTGATGCTGATACTTCTTATTTTTTTTATTTTTTATTTATTTATTTTCTTTGAGAGAAACATTGACATGAGAGAGATACATCCATTGGTTGCCTCCTGCATGCATCCCAACTAGAGCCAGAGATCAAACTGCAACCGAGGTACATGCCCTTGACTGGGAATTGAACCTGTGACCCTGTGGTCTGCAGGCCGACACTCTAACCACTGAGCAAAAGGAGCAGGGCTCTTAATTCTTTTCTTTGCCTAGTTTGTACTGGCTAAAAGGTTCAAAAGATGATTTATAAAAGTGGTGAGAGTAGATATCCTTGTTTTGTTTCTTATCTCATGGGGAAAGTATTCAGTCCTTCAACATTAAGTGTGATGTTAGCCACAGATGTTTCATATATTCCCTTTATCAAGTTAAGAAGAAAACTTAATCAGGAATGGAATTTTTTCAAATACTTTTTCTGTGTATAGTGAGGTATTCTTATCTTTTTTACTTTGTTAGTATAATGAGTTATACTAAGAGATTTTCAAATGTTAAACCAACCTTGCATTCTTGAGATAAACCTCACTTGGTCACAATATGTAATATTTTTTAAAATATACATTGTTAGATTTTATTTGCTAATTTGGTTAAGAATTTTGCATATAGGCCCATTGGGGATTTGATTTTGGTATATGGGTATTGTTATCCACATAGAATGAGCTAGAAAGTATGTCCTATGCCTCATATTTTCTATATGAAAGAGTTCATATAGAATTGGTATTGTTTTTTCCTCAAGTGTTTAATAAAATTCACCAATGAAAATGGAATTTTCTTTTTAGGAAGTATTTTAACTATACATTCAATTACTTTGACAGATATAAGGGTAGTCAGGTTATCTCTTTTTTCTTGAGTGAGCTTTAGTGGTTTGTATCTTTCCAGGCATTTCCTCATAGTTGTCAAATTTATTGTCAAAAAGTTGTTCATAATATCCTTTATTATCTATTTATATTTGTAAAATCTGTAATATATCACCTTTTTTTGTTCCTGATATTGGTATAGTGTGTCTTCTCTTTTTTGTTTCTGATAAATATGATGAAGGGTTATAATTTTTACCTATTTTTTTCAAAGAACTGGCTTTTGCTTTCACTGATATTTTTCTTTTGTTTTTCTGTTTCTATTCTCATCTTTATATCGTATTTTCTGTTTACTTTGGGCTTAATATGCTCTTCTTTTTCTAGTTTCTTAAAGTGGAAACTGAGGTCAATGATTTGAGACTTTTCTTATTACCTAATAATATAGACACTTAGTGCCCTGAATCTCCCTTTAATTACTGTTTTAATGGCATTCCACACATTTTGATATTTCTATTTTTGCTTCTATTCAATACAAAATACTTTCTAATTTCCTTTTGATCTCTTAATTGACTCATGGGTTATTTAGAAGTGAGTTACTTAGTTTCTGAATATTTGGAATTTTCCAGGGACCTGTTATTGATTTTCTAACTTAATTCCATTGTGGTAAGAGTACTTGTTGAGACTTTTTTATGGCCCCAAACACAATTTACCTTGGCTAATGTTTCATGTGCATTTGAAAGGAATGCGTATTCTATTTTTGTTGAATAAAGCTTTCTATAAATATTAATTAGGTCCAGGTGATTTATAGTGTTATTCAGATCTCCTATATCTTACTGATATTCTATCTATTTGTTCCAGAAGTTAGATTTAATTCTCTGATTGCATTCACGGATTCATCTATTTCTCCATGCAGTTCTATCAGTCTTTTGTTTCATGTATTTTGATGCTTTTTTATTAGGTACCTAAAAATGTGGGCTTGTTGTCCTCTTGATGAACTGAAGTCTTTATCATTATGAAATAATCTCATTTATTCAACATAATATTCTTCATTCTGAAGTCTAGTTTGTCTGATATTAATATAACTACTCTAGTTTTCTTTAGATTAGTATTAACATGCTATATCCTTTTCCATCCTCTTACTTTTAACCTATTTGTGTCTATATACTTAAACTGTGTTTCCTGTAGGCAGCCAATACTTGAGTCTAGCTTTTTGAACCAGTCTGAAAGTTCCTGCCCTTTAATTATGGTATTTAAATCTTTTAAATTTATGGTTAGATATAATGTACCATCTTGCTATTTGTCCCATCTGTTTGTTTCCCTTTTCTTCATTTCATGTACTTTGAATAAAATATTTTTATCATTTTATTGTATCTCTTTTGTTGGCTTACTAGCATTAGATATTGAAATCATGTTCCACTGTCTTTTCACTTGTATTGTTTTTCTTGAAAAGCTTCTGTAATCTTATCTTTGTTCCTCTCTACTTAATATGTCTTTTTTTTCTCTGACTCCTTTTGAGATTTTTCTCTTTCTCATGGCTTAGAGATTTTGATTATTAGGACTCTTGATGCCTTAGTGTAGTTGACTCCTCCTCCTCCCGCTACCTTCTTCCTCCTTCTCATTCTTCTTCCTTTTCCCTTTGGGTTTCATTGACCATTATGGATATACCAGGTTTTAGTTTGTATCAAAATTGAAATTATTCTAGTTATTATTTCTTCAAATGTTTTTCTGTCTCAACTTCTCTGTCCTTTCTTCTATAGACTTCAAGTTCGCATTTGATAGGATATTGAAGTGATCCTACATGTTAATGATTCTTCTTCTTACTTTTTAAACTTTTTTTCTGTCTGTTTTTCATTTTGCAGTTTCTATTGTTATGTCCTCAAGTTTAATAATGATTTCTTCTGTAATGTCTAATCTACCAATAATCTTATTAGTGACTTTTTTCATCTTTGGGATTTTAGTTATTATCTCTAGAAGTATGTTACTTGTTCCATTCTGGATCCCCTTTGATTGGCTCAGTGTTTTGTCTTCATTATAAATTATATTTTCTTGCTTCTTTGCATGCCTGATAATTTTTCATTGGATACCAGTTGTTAAGAATTTTACTTTGTTGTGTGCTGAAATGTTTTTATTTCTGTACTTTCTTCTAAGCTTTGTTCTTGGGTTATTATGAAACTGATTTGTTTGGATTTGGCTTTTCTGATTTGCTGGGTGGGTTCAAAGTAGTGCCAAGTCTTAGGCTAATTATTCCTCACTTCTTAGTCAAGATCCCCCTGAGTGTTCTATCCATTGCCTTCATTATGAGTTTTTCATTTTGAGTTTCCCACTTTGATTGATGGTAATAGACACTATTTTAGGCCCCAGGTGAAAACCAACTATGTTCACTCTAATCTTTTCAGATTAGATCCTTTCCCCTGCCTCAAGTAGTTTTCTAACATGCATGTGTTTATCAGTAGCCTACAGAATACTGAATAGGTACTTTCTGAAGATCTCTGGAGTTCCTTCTCTGTGCAGCATTCTCCTCTCTGGTATTCTGTTCTGCAAACTTTAGCAAACTTTGCATCCCCAGATTCCCAGCTCATTCATCCATAATTCTCACCTCACTTTTCAAGGAAAACTTTACATCATTGGCCGATATCCAATGTCTGGAAAACCACTGTTTAATGTGTTATTTCCAGGGTTGTTTTTGTTTTAGTTGTTTCTGCAAGAAAATAATGCCTGCTTGACCAGAAGCAGAAGTCTTAAGTCAAAGTCTATTGAATAATTCACATTAACTTAGAATTCCTTTGCAAATATTTCTCCACTCTTTCTAAGAGGCATCTCATATGTGTCCTCCACAATTATCAGAGCTACTCCACCAAGGATATATCTCACCTTGACAACCCAAATAAAAATCCAAGAGATATTTTTTTTACAGATATTAACAGTTGATCTAGAATGTATAGTGTGGAGAGCAGCTCCCAGGTGGCTAAATGATACAGGCTGCCTGAGATGCAGCAAGTAAACGAAGTTTTATCAGGTGCATGTAATTGAGTAGATTCGAAACCCACGAGAATGTTGTAAACATCTTGACCAAGCCCTTACTTTGCCTCCTGGAATCTGGCTATAAATAAAGACTCAGCTTGCAGGCTGTGGCACTGTCTCTCCATTAGAGAGGGCAGCGTCCCACCCAGACTCAGCTTTATTCTCTTGTCTGTCTTTTCTTAATCCTTCACAGCCCCCTCTCAGGTTCACTGAACCTGGCTGTGCTGGTGCAGCACATATGGCACCCAACGTGGGGCCACAGGTTTGGACCATAACCTTTCCAAACACTGTAGCTGCTCCTAAGTGGAGCTGCTCTCCACAGTATAGCCCTGGCCTTTTTGGCTCAGTGGATAGAATGTGGGCCCATGGACCAAAGGGTGGTGGGTTTGATTCCTGGTCAAGGGCATTGACCTCGGTTACAGGTTTGTCCCTGGCCCAGTTAGGATGCAGGAAGAAAACAGATTGATGTTTCTTTCTCTCTTCTCCCTCTCTTCCACTCTCTCTAAAAATCAATGGGGGAAAATATCTTCAGGTAAAGATAAAAACTTTATATAGAAAGGCAAAGGAAAGAGAATAACAAAAACAATTTTGAAAAAGCTGAACAAAGTTGAAGACTATATATTACCTAACTTTAAGTTTCACTATAAAACAATAAGACAGTGAGATATTGATTCAAGAATAGACGAATGGCATAAGATAAAGGTCCAGAAATAGACCCACACAATTTGTTTTTGACAAAGGAGCAAAGAAATATTATGGTAAAAGAATCATCTTTTCAACAAATGTTGCTATAAAATTAGACATACAGACATGAGAAAATAAACCTTGACATACCTCACATCTTTACAAAAAATAATTCAAAGTGGATTATAGCTCTAAATATAAAATATAAACCAATAAAACTTTTATATAAAAAACATAGAAGAAAATCTTTATGACCTTGGTTAAGCAAAGCAATCTTAGTTATGACACTAAATGCACAATCCATGTAAGAAAGAATTGATAAATTTTATCCCATTAAAATTAAGAACTTCTGCTCTATGAAAGTCACTATCTAAAAATGAAAACATGAGTCACACACTGGGAGAAAATATTTGCTAATCAAACATCTGAAAAAGGACTGATATGTCCAGAACATATAAATAATTTTTGAAATTCAATAATGATAAGACAAACAACCTTATATTTAAAAAGAGAAAAATATTTCAAAAGGTACTTCACAAATAAAATGTAAATAATCATGTGAAAAGAACATCAGCATTATTAATCATTAGGGAAATGCAAACTAAAACTAACATGTGATGCTACTACTTGTTTAAAATGACTTAAAAAAACAAACAGATAAATTCTAATAATACCAATCCTGGTGAGATTGTAGAGCAACTGAAACTCTCAGATACTTCTGATGAGAATGCAAAATGGTACAACTACTTAAAAAAAAAAAAGTTTGTCAGTTTCTTACAAAGTTAAAAATGTATTAACCATGTGACCTCTCAATCTCACTCATGGGGGTGGAATTGAAATGAAAACCTATTTACAGACAAAGGCTTGCATGGAAATGTTTGTAGCAGCTTTATTCTCCATCATCATAATCTGGAACCAATCCAAATGTCTTTCAACAGAGGAATAGAAATAAAATTGGTGATGCATCAATATAATGGAATACTAATCAGCCAAAAGAAAGGCTAGGGTGGTGGTGGTGAATGAACTGCTGATGTAAGAATAAGATAGAGTAATATCATATGCATGATGCCTAATGAAAGTAATTAGACACAAAAATGTAAAGAATGAATGTTTCCACTGATATGATATTCTGGCAAAGTAAAAATTTAGGAATGGTAAACCAGCAGGGCTTTCTAATGGTTAGGGATTGGAGGAGACACTGACTATATACATAGGGCAAGTATGAGAGTATTTGGAGGATGATGGAACTGTTCTATTTCTCTATTGTGGTGGGGATTTTTGATTCTTTGTATCTTCTAAAACTCATATAACTATAAACCAAAAAGAGTGAACACTACAGTGTGTAAATTTTTTAAAAATTTGCAAACCTACATACTGAATATTGAAACACCCACTATTTTCCATGACTCAGATCTAAAAATGTAAAAAATTAGGCATATTCCCCAAGGCTAGAGACTGGGGAATTTTCTCCTCTTGAGATATAAAATGACTGAGTGGAGGATGAGGGGAAGATTTGCATATACAGACATTTGATAATACTACTAAAACATCTGGGCCTCTGCTATGAGATTTTCATGAAACCCCAATAGATATGTCCTCCTGCACACACACATATTCCAAATAAATTCTTAATATAAAGAGGTATCCAAGAAGCCTGGGTATTCAGAGGAAATTTTTAAACCTGCATTTTATATCCTCAACTAAGAGAAGATGTTGATTTCATAAAAAAAAAATAATAATAGAAGAATACTTGAAAATTAAAAACAAGGTACACAAAATAAAAAATATTAGAAGGGCTGGAAGGTAAACTGAGGAATAAATCTCAGAAAGTAGAACCTAAAATGAAAAGTTATAAAACAGGAAAGAAAAATTCTGGAAAGTTGCATGATTGATTCAAAATTTCACAAACAAATAATAGGTATACAAAAAAAGGAAAACAGAGATGAGATTTGGTCAATAAAAATATGAAATAATTTCCTAGAATTGAAATGAAAAAGAAAGGCCCCAAGCAAAGCAAAGCAAGGTACTATTAATTTTAAAAACACCAGTGAGGGTGGTTGGGGAGGTGAAGGAATTGAGAAAAAAAAAAAAGAGAGACAGACAGAAAGAGGGAACTCATGGACATGGACAGCAGTGTGGTGATTGCAGGGGATTGAGGAGGATGGGTGGAGGTGGTAGAGAGCATAGAGGGAATAAAAGGTGATGAAAAAATAAACAGAGCCCTAGCTGGTTTGGCTCAGTGGATAGAGCATCGGCCTGCAAACTGAGGGGTCCAGGTTCGATCCAGTCAAGGGCACATGCCCAGGCTGTGGGCTCAATCCCTAGTAGGGGGCATGCAGGAGGCAGCCAATCAATGATTCTCTCTCATCATTGATGTTTCTATTTCTCTCTCCCTCTCCCTTCCTCTCTGAAATCAATAAAAATATATTTTAAAAAAATAAACAGAAACAAAATACACCATATTTTTTTTAATCCAAAAAGCTTCCAAGGAAAAAGAATTACTACACTAAAAGGATAAAGAATCAGAAAGACATTAGACTCCTTATCAGAGACATTGGGAGCTAGAAGATGATGGAACAATATCTTTAGAATTGTGGTGGTGGTGGGAAAATTAGGATCCATATCCAGCCAGCCTATCAAAAACACAAAGGTGATATAAACACATTTTTAGAAGTTTGGAGTCTCAGAAATGTTACTTGCCAATTCCCATGCACTTTCTCAGGAACCTACAGGATGATGTTATGCAGAAAAATAAGAGAATAAGCAAGAAACACAAAGAGAACAAATCTAAGGACCGGTGATCTGATACAGGAATGAAGCAAAAGGAGACCCAAGATGCTTTCTGCAAAAATTCAGATGACATCACTGAAATTGGGGGTGGGAAAGGATAGACAGATTCAAGAAATATGTCTCCAGGGAAAAACAAACTGGAATTGATATATTACCTGCTGTTTTACCATGTGGGAAAATATTTAAAATAGTATCACATGTATTGTAACTCTTGTAAAGAGTTTAAGAAGAATTTGTGATGGAAACTTAAAAAAAACAAACAACTAGCAAATAAAATTGAAGCTAGTGTCAACTCCAAGAAAAACAGAAAGTTTCATAAAAAAAGAAAACATAATAATCAGAACAAGATTTTGCTTGGCAGCAAATAAAACTTTCGTAGTCATTAAAATGGTACATTGATTATTGATTCTATTTAAAAAGGTTATTTAACTATATTGGGAGGATGGAGGAAGGAAGAAGTTGAGGGGTGGGGTGGCTTCATAAGAGTTCCAAATGCTCATCCTTCATACCTCAAAATAAAAACACATGTCTAAAACTGAAAAATCATGGTGAGAACAGTAATTAGAATTTATAGGTAATTATCAGAAGAAATAATAAGAAGAAAGAAATGGTGCTTCTGATAAACCCAACTCAGGTATTAGAGCAAGAGAGTGCTGTGTTGTGTTTTTTTTTTTATAAGAGGTGTTAATTTTTAAAAACGTCATGCATCTTTTACTTTAATAAAAATAGAAAAAATATAATTTAACCATTTTAAATTCTACTTTAACTGTGATTGCCTGTTGTCAAAATGTCAGTCAGAATGGAAGGCTGCAGGATAATATTTTGGAAGAAATGGAAGCTGTTTCCTGTTTTTTCAAATCTTCCTAGATATAGAGTTTCTCAGAAGGGAAAGAAGCACAGCATGATTTTCAAGTTTCAGATCTTCTTATAACATTGTTTTCTTTAAAGAAAGCAAAGGGATAAGAACTCATATTTTAATGTTTTATTTTTGACTTATTTTCTTTTTCTGTAGTCTTTTAAGTAGATTTTTTTTCCTTGCTAACATAAATAGTCATCCAGCATTTTAATGCCAGTAATATTTTGCTGCCCTAGACAGCTGGCTGAGAGTCTATATAATAATATTGGCCTTGACATTATGAAATTGACATAACTAAATTCCATTATAGAAGTAAAATGTGGAATTGGATTTTAGTAAAGGCAGCTCTTGGCTCTAAGAAAGAACTCGGACCTCAGAAAATATCCCAGAATAACATCTTGAGGCTGAAGTCTCACACCCAGGGCCATCATGCTCTGTGTGTAAATAATTGGTTGAGTGTCATTTTTTATGGAATCCAGAAAAACTATACAATATGCTACAAGGCTGCCCTTAAACATCACACCCTCAGGACAGTATTGATGACATAAAACATGCCTCTGAAGGTCTCCATAGCACTACTCTCAGAAACCCCTTCCTTTGCTCACTTCCTCTCAGTCCCCTCTCACTCCTTGATTCTTCCTCTTCTTCAGTCCCCATACCCCAACTAAAGTTCTTTTCATCAAAAAGTGGTTTCTGTGGCATGGGCAGGCCCCAGCCATAACTCATAGGTGATGCCAATTATGCTACTAGTAAGAAGAGGCTAGGCTTGATTTCTTAATGGAGAAGTGTTCTTCACCTTATGAAATTCAAATAAACATCAATATTTTCTTGTTTGGTTTGCTATAATCTAAGATCGTATAACAAACTAAATTCTTCTGTCTTTCAAAAGGAAACTGTCATGGGGGAAAGAAAAGAGCTCGAAAAGCCTACAAGGGTCTTTAGAAAGAATGAATGAGGATGTGGCAAGTTAAAATGACATTATTTCTGCTTTGAGTCAGCATACTACCAATAAGCCCTTAAAAGCATGTGTATTGCTTAGCTGGGTAATGCTCTTTAAAACATTCCAATATACAGCACCGCATAGCACCCAAAGGAATAAGATTAGCTGTGGCTAAACATGAGGAGAATTCTTTATCATTTGCAGGAGAAGGAATTTTCTTTGAGTTATAGCACTGAAATGGAGCCAACTTATTCTCATTGGTTTCCTCATTTTAGGTGAGATGGTGTGTTTTTGAGCTACTGAGTGAAACAAGGAAACTGTATAAAGAAAGCATGAATATTTAGAAAAATAAGACCAGAGTGCCTTAAAGTAGATAAAAAATTAACAGTCTAAATTATTCATTTCTTAGATTTGAACAGCTCCACTGGAACCTCACTGGGACATTTTGTGCCCTAGATTGGAATTTATTAAACTATATCTAAAAAGGCATAGTTACTGAAATATCCACTTGGTGAATTATTCTCATTTAGAGGTATAATGCATTTTATATGTATCATGTCTCTTAGACTTTTCTGGGACAATTCCAATGTAAATTTATTTTATTCTTTTCTATAATGGTGGCTCATTCAATGTTTAACCAAATGCGGTTTCATATTATTCACTTTAGAGATTAGAAAATATTTATTGCTGGATCATGTGTCCTGATTTTATAAAATAAATTTATAAAATAAGGTCACCATGAACCCTCAAGAAATATTGCGGTGATATCCCACTATACAATACTCAGGAATCTGAGCTAATTTAGCTTAGATTCACAAAACCATTGGAATGTGAAAACATTTGTAAGATAATGTAATTTATCCTTCTCTTTTCAGGTAGGCAGTTACACCAGAATCATTTCAGACTCATTAGAATTTATCTTATTTATGAAGATGGTCAGAAAAGCAGATCAACACACATCTTCCGTTACACCCTCTCTCTCTCTGAATGCACAGCTATCTTCTGGGTGAAAGAATAAAGCTCTAGACCTACTCATCTGCATCTGTGATCAAAGGCTGTTTGTCCCATATCTAACTGGTGAGAAGGTCCAAATGCTATTTTTTCCTAAACCATTCCCAAAGTCAGCAAATAGACTATATATCATACTAGAAAATTTGTCATAGTGTAAAAGACCTTGGATGTATTGCTACCCCATAATTTCTCTCACCTGATCTTCTTCTCACTGGTCCCCTCACTGATAGTTAACACATGAGCCCTCTAGAACTATCAGTGCCTAGTAAAGAAGCTCTGTGATATCATTAACTTAGTCACTTACTCCATCTCCTTCCTTAACTGAAATCTGTCTCTACTCTGAAGGGCACTGCATACCCACCAGCCCTAGCTACTGCTCACTGCTCATCCATAAGAGAGCTGTTGCAGGATCAGGAGCTAGAGATGGCATTATTTTTCTACCTTTATGTAAAAAGTAGAGGCCCGGTACATGGGATTCGTGCACTGGTGGGCGGTGTGGCCTGCGGGGATCAGCCCGCTGTGGGAGCGTTGCTCATCCCAGACAGCTGGAGGGCACTCCCACTGTGGTAGCGCACTGACCATCAGGTAGCACCTCTTGCGCTGAGCGTCTGCCCCCTCATGGTCAGTGCACATCACAGTGACTGGTCAACTGGTCATTCCGCCATTCGGTCACTGGGCTTTTATTATATAGGATACCCTTCTTTAAATGCTCATACCACCATTTTCTCCCTCCTCTTTACGTTTATTTTTGAGGTCCTGATAACTTCTCTCATTCATTAATGGCATCTGGCTCATATCCTCACTTTCTATCCCAAGTCTTGCCATATTGTCTATTGTTAATATAGATGACCCATTCAATACCTCAACTCCAATAATTTTCACCTCTAATTTTTTGTAGTCACATATGACCATGGCCATATGGTGGAACTTGTGGTCATTTATTAAAATGTCTCTAAAGTCTTCAACTACAATTTTATACTCCCTGACCTAACTTACTCTTCTAGGTATTCCTTGACCTCAAGTTATTGATCACCTGAAGTACTGCCTCACCAGCTTATTCAATTTCCTCCACCCAAGTTCTTTTGCAGCAACTGCTTGGGGCTACAATATTGAATTCCTACTATAATACACTTTTCCAGTCCCATATCAGATGAATAAACTCTTCTAGAACTGCAGCTTCAAGCCATTTCAAAGCCATAGTCTTCAATATCAGCTGTGCCCTTAGTCTCACCACCAGAAAATCC
Source organism: Plecotus auritus (assembly GCF_963455305.1). NCBI lineage: Eukaryota > Metazoa > Chordata > Mammalia > Chiroptera > Vespertilionidae > Plecotus > Plecotus auritus. The sequence goes on from NC_137770.1 coordinate 142,262,415, forward strand.
TGTAACTTATCATTGGTCAGTTCCCAAACCATTATTTCAGACCAACTCTCCTCTCCTCTTTACATCTACCAAGCACCATAATCATCTCTCATTCCCTGAGTTTCAGTATATAGACTGATGTTTTGCCACTTAGAAAAAAAATGAATCTATCTGACATGACTTTTCTTAATTTTCCCCCCTTCTCCTTTATAAATTGTAGCTTCTCTCACAGTCATTCCTACTTCATTTCCTCTGACCCCAGGCAATGAACTATAGCCCACAGCCAACTTCTGTAGCTGTACCCTTTATCTTAGCCTCTTATTCCAACTTCAGGGCCCTGAGCCATCAGCAATCTTTATTTCTTTTCTCTGTCATCCACTCTTCTGTGCTCTAGAACTGCACTTACCAACATGGTATCCACAAGCCACATGAGGCTATTTAAACTTAAACTAATTAAAACTACAAAAAATTAAAATTTAGTTACTCAGTGGAACCAGTCATTTTTCAGCACCCAACAGCCACATGTGGTAAGTGGCTACTATATTGGACAGCACAGACATAAAGCATTTATATTATCTCCATCATCTTGGAACGTTCTCTTAGACAGCATTGCTCACCATTACTCAAGGACTAAGATTTCCTATTTCTCTGAACATTTGCACAAAGATGTAACAACCATTTCTATATAACAACATCTAACTGGTGATAGGGTTCAACTCTGGCATCCTATACAAATTATGTGGACATCCACTTCCAGAAACAACTTTTGATGTTGTTGTGAACTGGCACTGTTTATGTGGTAAGGGCCTTTATGGCACCCATATGTTTTTCTCTCTGAATAAAAGTAGAGAGTAGGAAAATGTACTGTTGGGGAGATGTACCATTATAGGACTTTTTGATTCCACCATGCCAATCTTTCCAAATCTCCATGTAATTAAAGACTAAACTGTCATGTCAGATATAGCAGTCATCTTACCTTCAAGCCTATTATAGCTTCTTGTTAGAAAATATTTTCTAATTTTTTAAAAAGAGAATGAGCAATAAACTACCTAATTACTCATGGTTTAACCTTTGTTTTCAGGAATAGAATTAATTAAACTGTCATGCAGTAGAGAGAACACTTGGACATTCAACCTCAACACTATTTTAGGAAAAGTTCAAGAGAAGTTGCAGTGAGAAAAAGTATAAAAGTAATTTTTTACTTTTTTTACACTTAGAAAATCTTTTTTTCTGTACTAGAGGTGTTTCTAGTACAGAAAAAAAAGTAAATAAATAAAAGTCTTTATATAAATAAAAAAGTGATTTTTAAAAAAATTCCACATATCCTACTAAATTAGATCTTTGCTGTGTGACTTGATTATTTCATTTAAAGTGAATTCCTAAAAGAGCAAAAATAATCACACTTAAATATCAATATAACACATTCTAAAACCAAATATCAAGTGTATGGTAATTACTTATCAGTCTGCGTATGCTTCATAAGTATCAGGACTTAAGTGAGAGATGAAAGACTGGCTCTGCCATTACCTGGCTGAGAAATTGGGCAGTTAGTTTCAGCTCTTGGACCTCCTTCTCCTGTGGGAAATCATAGAATAGAGCAGATTTTCTCTACGTTCCTTTTCCACTGTGGGTAGGGGAAGGGCATTCTTTGATACAATAAAAATTTTCTCTCTCCTACAATATTGCCTTAATATTTCTACATAGAAATCTGGAATGTTCACCACCTAAAATTAGCGAAATAAATATGAGTGTAATGCATCTACAAGAGCAGTTTATGGAGATAGGAAATGGAGGGTGTGAGAGGAATAGATTGCAAGAGAAGAGAACTCAGTCTGATGTGACCTAATTAAGACCAGTGGGCATGGCCTTCTGTCTTCATATAAGGAACAGTTGCTCTTAACAGTACATAGCACTTCTCTTTGTTCACTTTGGCTTTTCATTTATATAGAGGCACATTTCTAGCATGAAACACTCCTTTTAAATATTACAAACATATAAACATTACTTGTAAATGTCATTTCAAAAACATTTAGTTGTGTCAATGTATAGGCCCCACATGCAGGAGCTCTATATACCTACAAGTTTCATCTTGGATGCTTGAGGACAGGAGGTTAGATATGAAATGCTGCTTTGGTTTACTATTTTTCAGTATTATGGTGATAAATGAATGGAGAAAAGGATACACTCCAAGGTGAAAGAAAGACTATATTTTTCTCCTGCAAATATGAAACTTTTAATTATTTTAAATATGATTTAGTCAACTTGGAACCAGTCCACCTCAAAGTAAAATAAAAAGAAATGAAAATTAATGATAGAATGGTTCAGTGACTGAAAAATGTGAAGTTATTACAAATAGAGTATAAGAACCTCTCTAACCTAAGCAGTTGCAACTTCTGGGATTAGTGTGTGTGTGTTCAGATAAAATATTATTATTTTTTATTATTTTTTCGACATTTATTTTTTTCTTTGAAGACAAACATAAAGGTTATTTTTAATGTGCCTTATAGATATATGCATTCTTTAAAAGCATTTTATGCCACACATTTATTTAAGGAGCAATTACACTGAGGGGCCAGATTATAATGATCTCTGAACACATAATAATCTGGCCACTCGGTGTATATCCTATATAATAAAAGGCTAATATGCAAATTGTCCCCTCAACCAGAAGTTCGACCAGCAGGCAGGCCAGCCAACCACCCATGTACCATCCCCCTGGCCAGGCTGGCCGGACCCCACCCATGCATGAATTCACACACCGGGCCTCTAATATACATATACACTGAGTGGCCAGATTATTATGCATTCAGAGATCATAATAATCTGGCCACTCAGTGTATATCAACTGCTGTCATCGACAATACTCACTTCAGTTCCTGCCTCTTCAAACAAAAATAAACAAAGAAGACTCTTTTGCTTTGAAATGATTCTGAATTAACACCCAAAAGCAAGTCGAGCTTAGGCAGCCTCTATATTTTGCTAGTTTTTTTTAAGGGTCTAAGATCCAAGGGAGAAAAGGTGAAAATTTCTCCTTTTTAAAATTATCACTTAGATGTATAGATATTAAGAAGCAAAAATTACAAACAACTAAATATCCATTCATATTTCATTGATCAAATAAGATATGATGCAGGTTACTACACCATGGAATGCTATTGTATCATTCAATGAATTAAGATGAATAAGATGATCTATCAAGGATAAATAAACATATTATTAGATGTTTTTAAGTGTAAAAGTGTATACTAATATTCTTTTTAGTAAAAATGTTAATAAATTGTTATAGTGTATATACATGTACCTGTATGTATGTGTGTCTGTATATAAAATACAAAACTGATGCCTGATAGCTGATAACTCATGATTATCACTGGAAGGAAGTGAAAACAAAGGAGTATTTAATTTCTCATATATTTTTATATATTTTAACACAATGCATTGTTTTTATAATCAAAATGAATATTAAAGGTTTTAAAAGAAACTTTATTGGAGACATTTTGAGACAAACATGGCAACCTGAGCCTGTATGTCTCATTCATTCCTTCTCCTACATCTCTACTGAGGGAGGCAACTGTAGAGAAGGACGCATTCCATTGTTCTGACATAAACCATGCCTGGGGAGCTTCAGGGAGAGGTTGGCAGGTGAGAGCAGTGAAAGACATAGAAAGACGTGGATGATAACCCACCTGCCAACTGTTCACTGCTGTCTGTTGCCCTGAGCCTGACAATCAAATCAGTAAAGGGTCCCCACCCACGCTTCCCACAACTTTGTTAACATGAGATAGGACAAACCCAGAAAAGGTAAGGCTGAGTCCTGAATTTCATTCTCAGGTTGGAACTCACAGGGGAAAAGTGTCAAATCAAAGTTTAATTTAGGACATTTTAATTTACAAAAATAATATAGTGAGGGCTTATTATATGTTTACATAGTAATACATATGACACAGAGCAGGAAAAACTAGAGAGGCTGTTACTTGATGTGGAAGTCTTTAAGTTGAATTTGGAGTGCCAGGGATGATATATGAACCATAGTAAAGTTCCTTGCCTGCATCTGTTTTTGTCCCCAAGACAATAATAACAAATATAAAACACCTTCCCTCACCCTACTGTCTGGATCTGAAGGAGCAGCTGGGCCAGAAAAGACAAAGAGTTAAGGAACACGGGGAAGTACTGTTTACTAACAACTGCAGAGGTATTTAAGTGTTTTTACATCTGGTATGGTCATAACTTGCATACCAGCTGGCTAACAGATTGGTGAGTGGGCATTCTGCAAGTGGAGACATGAAATTTCCTCAGGACATGCTTGGGTCTAATCTCTTCTATGTGACTCAGAAAATAATCTAATTCTAGATATTGATTTGCCTTCTCTGCTTCTGCTATAGTCACCATCCATGGACCTACTGAATATCTTTTTTTATTGTCTTAGTATTTCACACAATATTTCTTCTGACCAAGGAACTTATTTTATACTTTTTAAATAAATTTAGATAATGGACTAATTTTTATATGATTTATGGATTTTACTCTGTATCCCAAACTTATACAATGGGAAGGCCCATTGGAAACTCATTTATGTATCAGTTGAAAGATAACTCTCTATGATATTGGTGCTGATTCTCCTGTTAGTAAAATAAGAGGATCTGGAAATCAACAGGGTGAAGTATGATTGGTTCCTCTCATTATTATATCTATCTACTCACTTGCAAAATTTTTGCTTCTCATTACTATTATTTTGAACTCTGCTGGCTTAAATGTCTTATGTCCCAAAGGAGAGCTACTTCCACCTGTGACGCAACAATGATTTCACTGAATTAAAAGATGTTAGCCACCTGCCAAGAAGGAGTATTTATAACCCAGAGAACTCCTAGGTGCCTCCTACTACTTCTACATCCAATAAGATTATTGGACAACCACAGCCACCTAATACAGGCAAAACTAGAAAGAGCTCAGACACTTATGGAGGAAAGGCTTGGGTTACCCCACTTGATATAGAACCCTGACCACTGAATTGCTGACTGAGGGAATTGATCCATTAAACTGATAGCAGACAAAGGAAGTGAAATACCAACCATGTCCTTCTGACATTTTGGAAGACTGAGGACTGTCATAGATACCCATATTTTTCTTGCTTTGTTATATATATTTGTGATATATATTGCTTTTGTTATATATATAGTTAATTTTTTATTTTTAAATTACATTTATTGGGGTGACATTGGTTGATAGGATCATATAGGTTTCAGGTATTCATTTCTATGATACATGATCAGTATATTACATTGTGTGTCTGCCACTCAAAGTCAAACCATCTTCTGTCACCATATATTTGAGGTTATTGGATACCAAGATAAATTTGTGATTGAAATATAAAAGAAGGGAACATCTTCAGAGATGGATACAGTGCTTAATGGGATTCAGGTCTTTTGGAGGGGAAGTAGGTATATTTTATTTGTCTGAAGTATAGTTGCATAATGGTAGGTGGGAATAAGTTAGTCCTCTTGTGGCTGTTTGGAAGATTCCATACGCATAAAAACTTGTCCATGGTTATTGATAGACAAACATTTAGACTGCAATAGATTGGTTGGACTCTCTCAACTCCTAGTTCATCTTTTTGTTTTTTTTTATTGGGAGAGATTAGAAAGCTAAAAACTACATTCATCAAACTCTATTGCTGCTAAGATTCTGAGTACAAATTTGGGTCTGCTAATTAGACATATTTGTATCAGCTTTTCTGAAGGCAGAAGGAGTTATGCTATCACTCTGCAACAATATGGACAGATAAGCAAGCTTGAAGTATGTGTTTGCAGTGGCCAAACTTCATAACCTACTGTGTAGTCCCCAGCTCCCGGGGTGTGGATGGCAGCGATGGCTGCAGCTCTGGTAGCACTGCCAGCAGCAATCACCTAATCCTGGGATCACATTAAAATTGAAGTCAAAGTGCCTCCAGTGGAATGTCCTGACATTTACACCTCCAGCATTTACAATCATGTTATCAACAACTTATTTTTACATTAAATCCTTTTATGGCTGAAAAACATAGAGTATATTCTATTTCTTGAGTTAAAACCCAATTGATATATAACCCTGTACATGTTCAAAGAGAGGCATGTAAAAGGATGCTCACTTCACTTCAACATTGTTTACAATAAAAAAAGGGGGAAAAAAGAGAGAGAGAACTCATAGATATGGACAACAGTGTGGTGATTGTGGGAGTGGGAGGGTAGAGGTAGAAGAGGGCCTAGAGGGGATATATAGTGATGGAAAAAATAAAATAAAAAAACATTGTTTGCAATAGCTCCAAAGAGTTGCCTATATGACTAATAATAGGAGAATGAAGGAACAAATTATGGAACATTTATACTATGGGGTGCAGCAGTAAAAAAGAATGGAGTAAATCAATACATGCTGACATGAAAAAAATTCCAAGATATGTCTGTCAGTTTTAAAAAAAAGAAGTTACATAATAATTTGTGCCATATTAAACTATTTATTTTAAATATTGCATACACCATGTTTTGGGTATATATCTATGTATTACTGTATACTTGAAAGAATATATACAAAAATTCATAACAGCAGTTACTTTTTTGGAAGGCACTGGCATTAATAGTGGTGATAAAGAAAGACTTTTGTTTTATGTATAATGATTGAATTTTTATCATTTGAATCTATCCCTGTATTACTTGATTATTTAAAAAATTAAAATTTTGAATAATAATAATAAATTGTGGATGTGGCAAGTAAAGCAATTACAAACATTTTAATATTAAGATATATAATATTTTAAAATAAATTAGATAACCTAGGGAAAACTAGTGGAGAGAAACCAAGAGGGTGGCATAGGTAAACACCTAAACTGCTGCCTCACACAACAATTTCAAAACTACAACTAAAAGACAAAATGGACACATCCAGAACCACAGGAAAGCTGGCTGAGTGGAAGTTCTACAACTACAAGGAAAGAGAAAAGCACATTGCGACTCAGAGGAGCTACAAAAGGCTGAGGTATGGAGGCATGCACGTGTGAAGAGGACTGGCAGCAGAGTGCATGGCTGGCTTTCTCAAGCAGGAGTGAGACAGAAGCTCCCGACTGCGCTGAACTCCAGTTCCGGGTGAGACTCTGGGATCCCAGACTCATTCGGGGGGAATCTGGACTGTCAGGAAAAGAAGAGAACACACTGAGAATCAGGGGAGCTGCGGAAGGCAGAGGTCCAGAGGCGTGCATGCGCAGAGAGGACTGACTGCTGAGTGAGCAGCTAGCTTTCTCAAGCAGGAGGGAGATGGAAGCTCCCGACTGCGCTGAACTCCAGTTCCGGGCGAGACTCTGGGAACCCAGACTCATTCAGGGAGAAACTGGACTGTCTGGCAGTGGGCGAAACTCAAGGGTGGCTTTCTCTCAGAGGTGGTTGCAGTGATTACCGAGGGACACTGAGACCCGGGGGCCTCATAAGGCAGGGCTGACGGGAAGCCAAAGATGTCTGCTCGACCCTGAGACTCTGCCCCATCCAAGCTGAGCACAGAGACTTTTGCAATTTTGCAAGTCTTGTCTCATAAGGGTGTCTCCAGCACAGAAGTTCTCCCGGCATAGACACAGCTGATCCTCACAGCCAATTGGCCTGGAGGTCAATTCCAACCAGTGATACCAACAACACTCAAGACTTAACTACAACAAGGCTGTGCACACAGTCCACAAAAGGGTGCACCAAGAGTGTCCACCTCAGGTAACTGGGGAGGCTGAACCACTGGGCCCTATAGGAGACCTAGCACACAAAGCTACTCTGTGAATTCAGGGAAGCAAAGAAAATGCAGAGACAAAGAAACAGATCACAAATGAAAGAAATGGAGGAAAGCTAGCGACTGGATATAGAGTTCAAAACCACGGTTATAAGGTTTTTCAAGAATTTCCTAGAAAAGGCCAATAAATTTAGTGAGACCCTCAAGGATATGAAAAAGGACCAACTAGAAATTAAACATACACTGACTGAAATAAAAAATATTATACAGAGACCCAAAAACAGACTAGAGGAACACAAAAATCAAGTCAAAGAATTGAAATACAAAGAAGCAAAAAACTCTCAACCGGAAAAGCAAAAAGAAAAAAGAATCCAAAAATTTGAAGATAGTGAAAGGAGCCTCTGGGACAACTTCAAGCATACCAACATCAGAATTATGGGGGTGCCAGAAGAAGAGAGAGAGCAAGATACTGAAAACCTATTTGAAGAAATAGTGACCAAAAACTTCTCCCACCTGGTGAAAGAAAAAGACTTGTAAGTCCAGGAAGTGCACAGAACCCCAAACAAAAGGAATCCAAAGAGGACCACACCGAGACACATCATAATTAAAATGCCAAGAGCAAAAGACAAAGAGAGAATATTAAAAGCAGCAAGAGAAAAACAGTTAGTTACCTACAAGGGAGCACCCATACGACTGTCAGCTGATTTCTCAACAGAAACTATGCAGGCCAGACGGGAGTGGCAAGAAATATTCAAAGTGATGAATAGTAAAAACCTACAACCAAGATTAGTCTACCCAGCAAAGCTATCATTCAGAATTGAAGGGCAGATAAAGAGCTTCACAGATAAGAAAATGCTAAAGGAGTTCATCACCACCAAACCAGTATTATATGAAATGCTGAAAGGTATTCTTTAAGAAGAGGAAGAAGAAGAAAACTGTAAAGATAAAAATTATGAACAACAAAGTGGCAACAAATACATATCAATCAACACGTGAATCTAAAAATCAAGTGAATAAAAAATCTGATGAACAGAATAAGCTGGGGAATATATAGAATCAGGGGCATAGAATGGGAGTGGACTGACAATTCTTGGGGGGAAGAGGGTGTAGGGGGTGTGGGAAGAGACTGGACAAAAATTGTACACCTATGGATAAGGACAGTGCTGGGGATAAGGGCAGAAGGTGGGGTGGGAACTGGGTGGAGCGGATCTATGGGGGGAAAAAGAGGAATAACTAATAATCTGAACAATAAAGATTTATTTAAAAAAACACAAAAAACAAATAGTATATATTTATCTCACAGTAAAATATTAGTGGCACTCACCCTAAAGCCAAGATTTAGACAAAGGTATCAGCTCTTAAAACTATGTATTACAGCCCTAACTGGTTTGGCTCAATGGATAGAGCATCGGCCTGCAGACTGAAGGGTCCCAGGTTCAATTCCAGTCAATGGCATGTTCCTTGGTTGCGGGCACATCCCCAGTGGGAGGTGTGCAGGAGGCAGCTGATTGATATTTCTCTCTCATCAATGTTTCTAACTCTCTATCCCTTTCCCTTCCTCTCTGTAAAAAAATGAATAAAATATATATTTTAAAAAACTATGTATCACATCATTCTAGAATTACTAGCAATAATACATGAAAAGAAATAAGGTACAAATTCATAAAATGGGGCAAAACTGTAGTTATTTGCAGATATATGATTCAGTACTAAGAAAATACCAGGGAAACAAATGAAGACATAATAGAACTAATAAAAGGTCAGAGGTAATCTGAGTGCCAAAGATACAAAGTAAACATAAATCTCAATAGGTTTCTTAGTGAAAAAAGAAAGAAAGAAAGAGCAAATAGAAAAAAAGATTTCATTCACAACAGCAAAAATATTATAAAATGTCTAAGAATGAAATATTCAAAGCATATATTAGAAGAAACAACAATTTCCTGGACAATATTAAAAAATGATTTAATGGAGAGACATTAGATATTACTGAATGGGAAGAGTCAATTTTTTTTTAAATGTATTTTATTGATTTTTTACAGAGAGGAAGGGAGAGGGATAGAGAGTTAGAAACATTGATGAGAGAGAAACATCGATCAGCTGCCTCCTGCGCACTCCCTACTAGGGATGTGCCCGCAACCAAGGTACATGCCCTTGACCGGAATCGAACCTGGGACCCTTCAGTCTGCAGGTAGACGCTCTGTCCACTGAGCCAAACCAGCCAGGGCAGAAGAGTCAATTTTGAAAAAATTCAGTTCTCTAGTCTATAAATTTATTTTCAGTACATAATTGCTTCCTGTTCAAAAAATTATTTTGTAAGCAATCACATAGAACAGTATAGGAAGTATAATACAATGACCTGTGGTTTTTTTCTGAATTAGTTGAAAGTACATTGCTTTTCTGTTTCCCCACCATCTAAAATTTTAGTTTTCTTTTTCTACAAACAAGCATGTTTTATATAATGGCAGTAGAACCATTAAAATCAGGAAATTATTATTGATATACTAGAAGCCGGTGCACAAATTCATGCACAAGTGGGGTCCCTCGACCTGGCCGGATTGGGGCCAGCCGGGGGGAGGGACTGCGGGAGGTTGGCCAGCCGCAGGATGTTGGCAGTAGGAGTGCACTAACCACCAGAGGGCAGCTCCTGTGTTGAGCGTCTGCCCCCTGGTGGTCAGTGCATCGTCATAACAACTGGTCCACCAGTCCAGTCGATGGGTCATAATGGTCATTTAGGCTATCATATATATATACACATACACACACACACACACACACACACACACACATACACACTAGAGGCCCGGTGCATGAAATTTGTGCACTGGGGTGGGGCGGCAGTTCATCCCTCAGGGGATGTCCTACTGATGGCTTAGGCCCTCTCCCCATGGGGAGAGGGTATAAGCTGCAGTCTGGCCCCCCTCTGCAGGAGGGTGACTGGGCTGTTCAGGTGAAGGCACCACCCCTATCACCCTGCTGCTAATGCCACTGCTGGCCGCCACAGCCGCCAAGGTTTTCATCAACACTATTTCAGTCCCTTCACCACAAAAAATTGACAGCTTTCTTTAGGCATTTTCAATATGTCTCTTTCATAGGATACAACATTTCTTTCTTTCTTTTTTTTTATCCTCACCTGAGAATATTTTTCCATTGATTTTTAGAGAGCATGGAAGAGAGAGGGAAAGACAGAGAGAAACATCAATGTGATAGGGACACTTCAATTGGCTGCTTCCTGCATGAGCCCTGACCTGGGCCCCGGCCAGGGAGGAGCCTGCAACCTGGGTACATGCCCTTGACCAGAATCAAACCCTGGACCCTGTGGTCGGCAGGCTGAGGCTCTATCCACTGAGCCAAACCAGCTAGGGCAGGATATGACATTTTTTAGCCCCATCCAGCAGTGGAACTTTGTTTTTTCTTCCATGAGTGAGGTGGAAAAACCCTAGATCACCTTCTTGGATTCTTATTACGCAAGTTACCAAGAACACTGAGAGTGGTGTACTGGGAGCTTAGCCGATGAGCGGTCACAAAAGGTGTTTCCTCTGCAGCTCATGCGTAGAGACGGGACTGCTGGTGCGCCCTGGCTGGCAGGCCCTGTTCTCTGTGGGCAGGCCCTGCTCCCTGCTCTCTGCGGGCCTGCCTGCTCGCCGCTGCCATGGCAGGCAGGCAGGCTCTGCTCCCTGCTCTCTGTGGGCCTGCTCTGCCCTGTTCTCTGTGAGCCTGCTTGCTGCTGCGGCAGCTGGCAGGCCCTGCTCTCTGTGGGCCTGCACCATCTGTGGCTTGCCTCACTGCGCAGCAGTCCCCTCCCATCCACCTGCACACACAGCCTCCTTCTGAGAGGTTGTGACTGTTATGATGTCCTGGCTAATTTGCATATTACCTCTTTATATTTATACTAGTGGCCCGGTGCACGAAATTCATGCACGGGGATGGGGGGTGTCCCTCAGCCTGGCCTGCACCCTCTCCAATCTGGGACCCCTCGAAGGATGTCCTACTGCCAGTTTACAGAGATCGGGCCTAAACCAGCAGTCGTACATCCCTCTTGCAATCTGGACTGCTGGCTCCTAACCTCTCACTTGCCTGAATGCCTGATTGCCCCTAACCACTCTGCCCTCCAGCCTGCTCACCCCCAAATGCCCCCCCACCAGCCTGATCACCTCAAATGCCCCCATGCCAGTGTGCTCGCCCCCAAATGCCCCCCTGCTGGCCTGCTCACTCCAAACTGCTTGCCCCCCCCCCCCCGCTGGCCTTCTCACCCCCGCTTCCCTCCCCACTGGCCTGCTTGCCCTCAACTGCCCTCCTGCTGGCCTGCTCACTCCAAACTGCCCCCTCCTGCACTTTCCTGATCACCCCCAACTGAACCCCACTGATGGCCTTCTCACCCCCAAATGGACCCCCTGCTGGTCTGCTCACCCCCAACTGCCGCCCCCCGCCAGCCTAATCACCCCAAACGGCCCTCCCCACTGGGCTGATCACCCACAACTGCCGTCCCATCCTGGCCTGATCACCCACAACTGCCCTTCCCTATTGGCCTCTAACCGCCTCTACCTTGGCCCCACCACCATGGCTTTGTCCAGAAGAATGTCCGGAAGGTCTCCTGGAAGGTCTCCCAGTCTAATAAGTATATTACCCTTTTATTAATATAAATAGAGGCCTGGTACATGGGTGGGGCCAGCTGGTTTGCCCTGAAGGGTGTCCCATATCAGGGTGGGGGTTCCCTTAGGGCATGGGGCAGCCTGGGCAAGGGGCCTGTGGTGGTTTGCAGGCTGGCCACGCTGCTATGGGGTGAGGGTCCGTGCTGGGGGGGTGTGGCTAGCCTGGGTGAGGGGCTGAGGGCTATTTTCAAGCTGGCCACACCCCCTTCAGTGTGGGGGTTCCTGCTGGGGTGCCTGGCCAGCCTGGGTGAGGGGCTGATGGCTGTTTGCAGGCTGGCCATGCCCCCCAGTGAGGTCCCTCACCCCATGGGGGCATGGCCAGCCTGGGTGAGGGGCTGAGTGTCATTTTCAGGCTGGCCACTCCCCTGGCGACTCAGGCCCCCAGCCACTCCTTCAGCAGTGGCCAGGGCAGGCTGGAAGCCTGGGTTTCCCCCAGCGATCCAGGCCCCGAGCCCCTACTTGAGCAGCAGCCAGGGCAGGCTGGAAGCCTGGGGTCACCCCCAGCCACTCCTTCAGCAGCGGCCAGGGAGGGTGGGAAGCTTGGCTTTCTCTGTTGCCAGGGACAACCCAAGCCTCCTGCTCACTCCAGCTCCATGGCCACCACCAACTTTGTTGGGTTAATTTGCATATTCACTCCTGATTGGTGTGAGTTTGGATTGGTTTAATGATTACTGCCATCTAATCATTAAACCCCATAATCAAGTCTCATCAATTTTCTCAACAAATTTTTATTGCACAAACTAGAGGCCCAATGCACAAAATTCGTACAAGAATAGGCCTTCACAGCCACGGAGGCTGCCTGGATACCTCCCTCACAGCCACGGCAACTGCCTCCATCCCACAGCTGCAGCCCTGGCTTTGTCCGGAAGGACGTCCAGTCTAATTAGCATATTACACTTTTATTATTATAGATATCTAGTTTAGAATAATTGTGGCATTTAGTTATGTCTCTTTCTTATTCATCCCTTGACTTTCATGGCCTTGATACTTTAGAAGACTATTGCCCAGCTGTTTTGTAGAATGCCCCTGAATTTGGGCTTGTCTGATGTTTCCTCATGATTGAATTCACATTATGCATCCTTGGCAGCAATGTCATAGACATGAATCATGTGTTTCTCATCAACCCCCACCCCCCAACTGAGCTACCTCCCCCAATTTGTGGATGCCCACCAGGACCTACTCAGACTTGGACATATAATACCAAGTAACAGCTCTCTGGGTTTCCCTCTTCACTGTACTTGGGCTCTGACATCTCACTACAGATTTCCTCTCTATATGTACATCCTCCTATCCTACTCTGGCTCTGACACCCCTTAGCAGGACTCTATGAATAAAGTGCAATCCCAATGCCATTCCAAACAAAATCTAGTTAGACATTTTAAAAATGATGTTAAAATTCTGCTTGAAGAACACCTTGAGATGAGCCAAGATATATTTGAAAAAGAAGATTGAAAAGAGTTTTCTCTTATTATAAATTGCAACATATTGTAAAACCACAGAAATTTAAAACAGATTTTGACTCAGGAAGAGACAAATTCATGAAAAAAAATAGAGATTAAAGAAACAGGTTGAAGAATATTTTGGTATTTATAGTCAGCATAGTAACAAGTTAATTGAACAATGGTAATTTGGAGAAAAGCTTTAATTAGTATTCTATATTATGGTTTACACCTGCGATTTTCAACTGGTGTGCTGCACCAGGAACTCTGGTGTGCCACAAGAATTTTTAAAACATGCAGTACCTGACCCATTGGGGCTCTGACCCATTTCCGCTTAGATTGTCAAATAAGAAAATGACAATAGCCAACACAACAATAGCCACCTGGTATGAATGGATCAAAATTATACCTATATTTTTGTCAGATTGGCAAAAAATATAATATATTTTGTGTGTGCTACAGAATTTTAGTAATTAATGTGTGCATGAGATGAAAAAGGTTAAAAATCACTGATTTAAACAAAAATTTAAGTGTAAAAAATAAAATCATAAAGTAATATTGATTCATAGTATTATCATTCTGGGCTAGGAAATTCCAAAGGAAAAGGAAAAGATCGAACACTTAGATTATAAGTTAAAATATCCTAACTAGTGACAAAACAAACAAAGATGACTGCTGCTCTTTCCTTAGTATGGAAAATGATAGCCTTGAATTGATTATATTGAATATCTCTTCAAGTTGTGAAATGACAATTCTTCATATTTATGTATATGGTTGTGCTTAAATTGTATCCATGTCTGCACTGTCTCTTTCATATTATGTATCCTCCTTGAAGGCAAGATTTATATTTCACTTTTGTGTGCCTTCTACATAATTATGCAAGCTGTGGTCCTTGTTGTGAGTTAAATTGTATCCCCCCACCCCAAAGATTTGTTGAAGTCGTAACCCTGAATACCTATGGATGTGACCTGGTTTGAAAATAGGGTCTTTGGAGATATGATCGAGTTAAGATGAGGTCATGTTCAATTAGGGTGTGCCCTAAATCCAATGGTAGGAATCCTTATAAGAAGGGGGATATCTGAAGACAGAGACACACTCACAGGGGAAAAGGCCATGTGACAATGGAGGCAGAAACTGGAGAGACGAAGCTACAAGTTCAGAGTTGCCAGGAGGCACCAGAAGCTAGGAAGACGCAAGGAAGGAGTCTCCCCCAGTGCCTTCAGAGGCGGCGGGGCTCTGCTGACACTTTGATTTCAGCCTTCTAGCCTCCAGAACTGTGGGATGATGAGTTTCTGTTGTTTTAAGTCACACAGAGTGTGTACTTTGTTAAGGGAACTCGAGGACACAAATCCAGCCACTGAAACAGTGCATTTCACTTCTATGGCAGTTATCTAAGGCACTACAATGTGAGCCCTTACCTTCACCCATTCATGTTTTGAGTGAAGGAAATCAACATTTGTGCATTCTCAAGTTTACCCTCTGCACTGCTGAAATAGGAAAAGTGTTCCCTTCCTTTAACTAGAAGTAAGACTCACCAGCATTGCTGCATGAGTATTTTCTGTTTTGCCCCATCCTTTAGAAAGCATCTTCCTCACCTACAAGCTTTGATCAATCTCAAACACAGTAAAAGTCAATCCCAGCTTTATCCCAGAGGCTCCTGTGTGCCCCAGGCTCAACCACTCTGAAATGTGACCCTGGGAACTTTTCTTACTTTATCAGCTGGTAAATTCTACCTGCATGATATAGTGTAACTGCCAAGGTTTGCTATATTTGCACAATCTCATGGAAACTATAACCTACTTTAAAGAAAACGGCTATATTTTTAGATGACATCAATAAAAACAAGAGAGAATTAGTGTTTTATTGTGTTCAGGAGGTTATATATCCATATGCTCTTTGCTAGTCTGGCATTCTGTCATTAGATCTATCTTTTTCTCTAATTCTCTTTCTATGTGCTATTACTTTAGATGCATTTCTATCTTATTATCTCTTCTTATTTTCCATTTCACCTGCCAGGTAAGCAGAATAGATTTAAACAGGATGTGAAATTGTAACGACAATTAAAAATTGATAGAGCTTATAAAACAAATTCTTATTTCTGTTTTTTGGGGGGCAATCAGAAAAGAATGGTTTAACTGTTCTGGACAGTTCTTGGAAAAACTGGACAGCCACATGCACAAGAATGAAATTGGACCCCTCTCTTACACCATATACAAAAATCAACTCAAAATGAATTAAGATTTGAACAGAAGATTTGAAACTACAAACTCTAAAAGGAAAACATAGGGGTAAGCTCCTTAACATTGATCCTAGCAACAATTTTGGGGGTCTGACAGCAAAATCAAGACAACAAAACTTAAAACAAAAAACAAGTGGGACTACATCAAACTTAAAAGTTTGCCGAGCCGAAACCGGTTTGGCTCAGTGGATAGAGCGTCAGCCTGCGGACTGAAGGGTCCCAGGTTCGATTCCGGTCAAGGGCATGTACCTTGGTTGCGGGCACATCCCCAGTGGGAGGTGTGCAGGAGGCAGCTGATCGATGTTTCTCTCTCATCGATGTTTCTAGCTCTCTATCCCTCTCCCTTCCTCTCTGTGAAATATCAATAAAATATATTAAAAAAAAAAAAATAAAAAAAATAAATAAAAGTTTGCCGAAACCGGTTTGGCTCAGTGGATAGAGCGTCCGCCTGCGGACTGAAGGGTCCCAGGTTCGGTTCCGGTCAAGGGCACGTACCTTGGTTGCGTGCACATCCCCAGTGGGAGGTGTGCAGGAGGCAGCTGATCGATGTTTCTCTCACATCGATGTTTCCAGCTCTCTGTCCCTCTCCCTTCCTCTCTGTAAAATATCAATAAAATATATTTTTTAAAAAAGTTTCAGCAACCTATGGGTTTGGAGAGAAAAATTACAAACCATATATATCCAATAAAAGATTATGTCCAAAATTTATTAGAACTCATGCAACTCAATAGCAACAAAGCAAATAACCCACTTTTAAAAATGGGCAATGACCTGAATAGACGCTTTTCCAAAGAAGACATTAAAAATGCCAACAGATATATATAGATGTGCTCAACATTACCAATCATCAGTGAATTGCAAATCGAAACCACAGTGAGAAATCACACATACTCAATAGAATATTATTCAGTAAAAAAAAAAAGAAAACTATAATTTACGACAACATGGATGAAACTGGGGGACATTATACTAAGTGAAATAAACCAGATAAAGAGATATAAATACTTCATGGTTTCACTTATATGTGGAATCTTAAAAAATAAAAAAAAACAAACTCATAGAAACAGAGGAGGAAAGTGGTTTCCAGGGATTGGGGGCGTGGGGGAAATAGGAAGAGGATATTTTTGTAAATGTCTTTTTGTGGATGTTTGCTACTTCTTTGTGTAGGACATATATTTCAGAGTGGAATTACTGAATCTTAAAGTAGGCACATATTTAGTTTTAGTATATAATTTTAACTGGTCTTACAAAGTGTTTGTAGCAATGTTCACTCCCACCAGCAATGTATGAAAGTTCCAGTTGGTTCATGTTGTTACAAAATTGGGTGTTGTCAATCATTTTAATTTTAACCATTCTAGTGGGTGTGTAGTGGTATCTTGCGGTCTTAATTTTCATTTTCTCCATGACTAAAAATGTTGAACATCTTTGCATATGCTTATTGCCATTTAGATGTGTTCTTTTACAAAGTGCCTGTGAAAGTCTTTTGCCCATTTCTTGGTAAAATAATATTTCATTGGGATATAATTTACATGCCATAAATTTCACCCTATTAATGTATAAATTCACGGGGTTTTAGGACTTTACAGAATTTTGTAACTAAAGACATCATCTAATTTTAGAACATTTTCATCACCCCCAATAGAAAAGTTATTCTCATAAGCAGTTATTCTGCATCTCTCTCACTCCCATCCCTAACCCCTGGTAACCAGTAATCTATTTTCTGTCTGTATACATTTGCCTATTCTAGACATTTCATATAAATAAAATCACACAATATGTGACACTTTGAGATTAGTTTTTTTCCACTTAACATAACATCTTTAAAATTTAACCATGCTATAGTATAGTATTTCATTCCTTTTCATAGTTAATGTTCTATATATGACTATGCCACATTCTTTTATATCTATCCATTGGTTGATGAACATATGGATTGTTTCTTCTACATGGCTGTTGTGAATAATACTGCTATGAACATTTGTGTAAAAGTTTTTTAATGAACATACGTTTTTAATTACCTTGGGTATTCAGTATACCTAGGAGAAAAATGGCTGGGTCACATGGTAACTCCATATTTACCATTGTGAGGAACTATCATGCTGTTACTTAAAGCAACTGCACTATTTTAAAATACCACAATCAGTTAGGTCATGTGGCTCAGTGGATGGAGTGTCCTCCCATGTACAAGAGGTCACTAGTTTGATTCTCTGTCAGGGCACATTAGGACGTGATTGCAGGCTTCTTCCTCAGTGGTGTGTGTGCAGAAGGCAGCAGATCCATGTTTCTCTCATGGATATTTCTATCTCCCTCTCCCTTCCTCTCTCTTTAAAATCAATAAAAACATTAAAATTTTTTTAAAAAAGAAGCTACAATCAGTGAATGAAGTTTCTATGTTCTCCATGTACTCATCAGCACTCGTTATTGCCTGTCCTTTTTTAAAAATGTTGCCAACCTTGTGGGTGTGAATTGATATTCATTGTGCTTTTCATTTTCATTTCCCCAACAACTAATGATTTGAGAGCCTTTTCATAAGCTTATTGGCTATTTGTATACCTTCTTGGGAGAAATGTCTATTCAAAATCTTTGTTGTTGTTTTTGTTTGTTTGTTTGTTTTTGGTTAATATTCACCCAAGGATATTATTTCCATTGATTTTTAGAGAGAGTGGAAGGGAGGAAAGGAGGGGGAGAGAGGCAGAGAGAGAAACATGGATGTGAGAGAGAGACATCTATTGGTTACCTCCCAAACACACCCTGACCAGGGCTGGGGATGGAACCATAGGTGCTTAGGCTAATGCTCCAACCACTTAGAAACACTGGCCAGGGCAATCTGTGTTCATTTTTAACTTGAGTTATTTTTCTTTTCATCACTGAGTTACAAAAGTTCTGTATGTATTTTGAATACAATTCTCCCAACAGATAAATGGTTTGCAAATATTTTTTCTCCCATTCTGTAAGTAATCTTTTCAACTTACTTGATAGAGTCCTTTGACATACAAATGTTTTTAATTTTATGTAGTCCAATTTACTTAGTCTTTCTTTTGTCATCTCTGCTTTAAACATTATGTGTATGATCCATTATCAGTTATTTTTTGTTATGTGTAGTCAGGGGTCCAACTTCATTCTGTTACATGTGGATATACAGCTAGCTGTTCCAATTCCACTTGTTACAAAAAAAAAAAAAACTATTGAATTTTCTTAGTATTCTTATCAAAAATTGACTGGCTATAAATATAAGGTTTTATATCTGTACTCTCAATTCTATTACATTAATTTATATGTCTATCCTTAGTACTACATTTTCTTGATTACTATGGTATTATATCAATTTTGAAATCAGAAAGTGTGATTCCTCTGAGTTTTTCAAGATTGTGTTGGCTATTATAGATCTCTGGAATCTCCATCTGACTTCTAAGATCAGTTTGATAATTCAGGCAGGATTTTGATAGGGATTGTGTTGATCCTGTAGATCAATTTTGGGGTATTGCCATCTAGTAAGACTTCCAATCCATAAACATAAGATAAATTTCTATGTATTTAAATCCTTTTTAATTTTTTCAGCAAGATTTTGGGTTTTGATTGTATAAATATCACAAATAACTCAAATATTTGATTGACAAATTTCTTCTTTTAAATTTATTTCTAAGCATTTTATTCTTTTGTAAATGGAATTGTTTTCTTAATTTTATTTTCAGGCTACTAATTCCAAGTAAATAGAAATACAACTTACTTACACATTGATTTTGCATCTTTTATGCAACTTTGCTGTTTACTAGTACTAACATTTTCCATATGTGCACTCCTTAAGATTTTTTTATATACAATATTATAGCATCTATTAATAGAGATAGTGTCATTTCTTTCATTTTAATCTGGATGCCTTTTTTATTATTATCTTTGTCTAATTTCAGTGGTTAGAACCTCTAATACAATGTTGAATACAAGGGATGAGAGTGGGTATCTTTGCCTGAAGGGGAAAGAATATAGTTTTTCATCATTGATGCTGATGTTAGCTGTAGGTTTTTCATAGACAGCCTGTATCAGTTGCAGGAAGTTTCCTTCTATTCCTAATTTGTTGAATGTTTTTATCTTGAAAGGGTGTTTAATTTTGTCAAGTGTTTTATTTCTGCATCAATTGAGAAGACCATGTGATTCTTGGTGTTTTATTATACAGACAGTCTTCAGGTTATGTCGGACTTGACGTACATCGTTTCGTGGTTACATCACCATCTCCCATTTATTTATTAAAAAAAAAAAACGTTCCGTCATTTCGACCTATGTACATATGTGCTTTATGTTTTTTATTATTTATTTACCACAAGTAAATGTCAGGAATTGTTATCTTTCTTTTAAAAATTTTTACTGTTTCACTTCATTACTGCTGTGTATGTGCTCCATGTGAGTGACGTAGGTGCTTATGTAGGTGGGTTCCAGCTTACAGCAAAAATCATGTTACATTGCACCGTAGGAGCAGATAACCTGAGGACCTACTGTATTAATTTGGAATATTATATTGGTTCACTTTTGTATGTTAAATCAACTTTTCATTCTGCAATCAATTCCACTTGGTCATGGTATATAATCCTTTTTAGGTGTTGCTTTTATTTTATGCTAGAGGCCTGGTGCACGGATTTGTGCACTGGAGGGGTCCCTCAGCCTGGCCCATGGGGATCGGGCAGAAACTGGCTCTCCGACATCCTCCCAGGGGTCCCAGATTGCAAGAGGGTAGTTCTTGGGTGATGCACTCCAAAATCGGGCTCCCTCCTCTCTTCTCCCAATATTATGTCACTTTCTTTCTATATCTGTCTCAATTCTTTCATCTCACTTTACCCTAAGTTTGGCAGTAACTGAGGACTTGTGGGCATTTAGCTGCAAAGTACCATTATTTAGCAAGCAGACTTACTTAGCCTGGAATCTAGTCAGCCTAGGGCAGAACCCTGCTCAATGTCAGGCTCCCGCCCAGGCCCTTACACCCAGGCAGAGTCCTGTGGCAGGGAACTTCCTTCTTCCCACCTGAGCTGCTCCTTTGCCTCCTTCCCTCCCCAGAGGTTGCCTGCTTGAGCTATTGTCTTCCCGGAAAGAGGGAAGCCACAGCCGATTTCCCAGCCAAGAGTGGTAGTGGAAAAATTCTCTGCCTCCACTGGAAATCCAGCATGGGCACCAGACATCAGGGCCACAACCAGTAGGTCCTGCACATCTCATCATTTAGCTAATAGAGTCAAAAAGTTTCTGTAAGGGCCAGACCCATGACCTCTGCAATGGGCTAGAGGCCTGGTGGGGAGCCAGACCCGAAGTGGGGAGCCAATGGGCTAGAGGCCAGGTGCATAGATTCATTCACTGATGGGGTCCCTTGGCATGGCCTACAGGGATTGGGCTGAAACTGGCTCTCCGACATCCCCCAAGGGGTCCCGGATTGCAAGATGGCAGTTCTCATGTGATGCACCCTGGAATCGGGTTCCCTCCTCTCTGGTTCCAGGTGTTTTACCCGAGAACCACAGCTAACAAGTAACCACACCTTGGCAGCTCTTACATTGAGCATCTGCCTCCTGGTGGTCAATGCGCATCATAGCTACCAGTCAGCCAGTTGTTTAGGCTTTTATATATATAGATTTTGTATGTTAAATTTTATATGTTTGCATATATTTTTTTGAGGATTTTGTGTCAATATTACAAGGTATGTTGGTGTGTAGTTTTCTTGTGATGTCTTTGTCTGGTTTTGATAACAAGGTAATACTGGTCTCATAGAATAAAGTAAAAAATGTACTTTGCTCTTCTATTTCTTGGAAGAGTTTGTAAAGGATTTGGTAATAACTGCTCTTTACTGGTAAACATTTTGTAGAATTTACCAGTTTTAATGATTAATTTTATATGTAAACTTTACTGGGCCATAGTGTGCCAAGATATTTTGTCAAACATTATTCTGCATCTTTCTGTGATGGTATTTTAGGATGAAATTAACAGCTAAATCAGTAGACTGGGTAAAGCAGACTACACTCCATAATGTGGATGGACCTCATCCAATCAGTTGAAGGTCTGATTCAAACAAAAACCCCTCCTATTTTTTTAAAGATGGCAGCCAATGGGACAGCAGGCTGCAAGATAGTGTGTGAATGAGAGAGCGAAAGGAGAGCACGTGGATGTGCGGGGAGTGTCTGTATTTGTGAGTGAGGGACAGTTATATTCCACTGGTCTGTTGGGGACTGGTGGACCAGGCTTCCCTAGCCAGGCAGCCTCTACTACTGCTGAAATCTCTCCTGGAGCAACTGGCTCTGCCACAGAGACTGTGCCATCTTGAAGGGGAGAGAGGCTGTGATTGGAAGCCCAGCCTTACCTTCAACCAGGGAGACCTCGGATACCTCCTGGGACCCTACAACCACAATGCCCAGGGACCAGCTGCCTCAGCTGTGAACCCACAAAAACGTCCCTAACCATAGGCACCAGAAAAGTTTGTCCAGGGGGAGACAAGGAGGCGGCTGAATACACAGATGGGTCCTGCGCCTTTTCACAGAGCAGATAGAAGGAACAGCTGAATCAAATAACATCCACCCAGATTTGGCAAGTTAAACACAGCTGGTGAGGCAATCCGTGGATGGAAAGGTCAGAGATCACCTAGGGAGAGTCAACACAGGAGAGAGAGAGCTACATAACCAGATACCCTGAGAGGAGCGAACATGGGGAGATAAAGAAACAGCCCCCATACAAAAGAAAAGGAGGAATAACCGTGAAAGAAAGTAAATGAAATGGAGGCAAGCAATTTGTCAGAGAAAGAATTCAGAGCAATGGTCATAGGAGACTGAAGAGGATGGAAGACAAATTCAACAATATGTGTAAGAACCAAGAGGAAATGAAGAAGAACCAAGAACAAATGAAGAATGACATCACTGGATTAAATAACACAATAGAAAGCATCAACAGTAGACTAGAAGAAGTGGAAGACCACATCAGTGAACTAGAAGACAAGGTAGGAAAAAATACCCAAGCAGAGCATCAACTGGAAAAAAAACAAAACTTAAAAAACAGGAGGAGAGCCTAAGGGAACTTTGGGACAACACAAAATGAAACAACATCCACATAATAGGTATGCCAGAAGGGGAGGAAACTGAGCAAGGAATAGAAAATCTGTTTGAAGAAATAATGACAGAAAACTTTCCTGATATTGGGAAGAAAAAAACTCACACAAGTCCAAGAAACTCACAGAGTTCCAAATAAGATGAACCCAAAAAGACCAACACCAAGACACATTATAATTAAATTGGCAAACACCAACTACAAAGTAAGAATCTTAAAGGCTGCCAGAGAGAGACAGAATGTTACCTACAAGGGATCTCCCATCAGAATATCAACTGATTTCGCAACAGAAACATATCAGACCAGAAGGGAATGGAATGAAATATACAAAGTCAGGCAAAGCAAGGGGCTGAATCCAAGAATACTATATCCAGCAAGGCTATCAATCAAAGTTGAGGGTGAAATCAGGAGCTTCACAGACTAAAAAGGACTAAGGGAGTTTATTACCACCAAACCATAAATGCAATAAATGCTAAAGGGTGTGCTGTAAAAAGAATGAACAGGAAGGGAAGAAGGAACACAGGCATAAAGAATAAAAATGGTGACAAACAAGCATCTATCAATAATAATGGATTGAATTCCCCAATCAAAAGACATAGGGTAGCTGAATGGATAAGAAAACATGACCCATATATCTGCTGTCTACAGGAAATCCACCTCAGAACAAAGGACTCACACAGACTGATGGTGAAGGGATGGAAAAAAGTTTTTCAGGCAAATGCAAATGAAAAAATAAAGCTGGGGTAGCAATATTTATATTTGCCAAATTAGACCTCAAAGTGAAGGCCATAACAAGAGATAAGGAAGGCCACTTCATAATACTGAAGAGAGCAATTCAACAAGAAGATATAACTCTGTAAACATATATGCACCCAATATAGGAGCACCCAAATACAAAAAGGTTGACCCTCCCTTAAATTAAGGAAATTATTTCTTATTTGACTGCCTTCGTACTGAAACATTGGTTCTTCCTGGATCTCAAGTCCAGGCCTTTGGATAAGAACTGGCCTTTGGACGAGAACTTGCTGGCCTTTGGACGAGAACTACACCATTGGCTCCTCTGGTTCTCAAGCCTTCAGGCTCAATCTGAAGGGTCCCAGGTTGGATTCCAGTCAAGGGCACAAACTGCAGTTGCTGGCCGGTCCAGGCGTGCGCTGGAGGCAACCAATCGATGTTTCTCTCTCACATTGATGTTTCTCTCTGTCTCTCCTCCTCCCTTACTCTCTCTAAAAATCAATGAAAAAAATATCCTTGGGTGAGGATTAATAAAAACAAAACAAAACAGAATTTATTAAGTTTTGTTTTATGGTCTAACTTATTGTTTATTCTAGCGAATGTTAGAAGTGTACTTGAGAAGAATGTATATTTGTTTGTTTGGGGATGTAGTATCCTGAAGATGAATGTTATGTCTACTTGGTTTATAATGTTGTTCAAACCTTATTTCCTTGTTGATCTTCTGCCCAGTCTTTTCTCAGTTATTGAAAGTGAAGTCTTCAGCTGTTATTGTTGAATTGTCTATTTCTTCCTTTAATCCTCTCATTTTTTGCTCCATGTATCTTGGTGTTCTGTTGTTTTAATTCTTATATCTTTTTAATGGATTAACTTCTTTGTCATTATACAATGTCCTTCTTTGCCTCTACAACAGCTCTTTGTCTTAAAGTGTATTTTGTCTTATATTAGTACGAGTGCCCTGGTGCACAGATTCATGCACATTGAAAGGAAATTAATTAGAAGGTGGCCGGTGGGGCAGGACTGGGTGAGATGTGCTGGACACACCCTAGAGCCAACCTCCCGTGGTCCCTCCCTGGCTGGCTGCACCTGGAGCGGTGCCACAGCTCAAAGGGCATCTGTGGAGTGAGTGGGGTCCCCCCAGCAGGTGAGGTCCCTCAGCCTGGCCTTCAGGGATTGGGTCAAAACGGGCTCTCCAACATCCCCCTAGGGGTCCCATATTGCGAGAGGGCAGTTCTCAGGTGACGCACCCTGGAATCGAGCTCCCTCCTCTCTGGTTCCAGGGTGCATCACCGGAGAACCACACTGCCAAGTCACTGCAGCTCGGCAGCTTTTGCATTGAGCGTCTGCCCCCTGGTGTCACTGAGCATCATAGCTACCTGTCGGGCGGTCAGACGGTCGCTTAGCCTTTTATTTATATGGATAGAGTATTCCAGCTCTCTTTTGGTTATTATTGGCATAGTATATCTTTTTTTTCATTCTTTTATTTTTAACCTATTTGTTTCTTTTATCTTTCTAAAGCATGTTTCTTGTAGACAGCATATGGTTGGATTATATTTTTTAAATCCATTTTTTCAATCTCTGCCTTATGATTGGAATGTTTCAGTTACATTCAGAGTAATAATAAAGTAGGATTTATATCTGTCGTTTTGCTTTTCTGTTGTACTGATATATGTTTGATGTCATTTTCTTCTTTTTATTTGCAACAAAGAACACAGGCTTTACAGAATTAGTTCAGGAAAGCTGATATGCAAACAAACTGCAAGAGTAACAACTACAAGCACACCAATGGTGACAAACCTGTTGGAATGCATGAAGGGTGGCCTGACTTCCAGAACTGCCACTGAAGTCTCTGCTGAGTTCCCTAAGGAGTGAACAGAGATTTTGTTAAATGCTTTGAACCAGTAAGTCTCTCAGCCTTTGCTTTTGCCAAAGGGTCGAAGGTATATGTTAGAGCACACCTTCAAAGCTCCAGCAATTTACAACTCTTCTTTAATTTTCACTCCCTATTTGCACAAAGTGAAGTAGACATGAGAGATTAGGGCCTTCTTAGGTCATTTTTAGGCATGAACAGAGTCCTTGGACATGGGTGTAGACTTCTAGATTGCTGGAAACATGTGAACATTTTGCCCAGTGCCCTGTGGACATCTCACTCCCAAGCATTTTCTTTGAAGTCTTTCAGTCAGCCTCTTGTGTATACCAACTTGTATCCCCATCTGAGGCAGTTGTGATATTAAATGTCAGCTGCTTACATAGAGCAAGCTCTGAGGCCAGTCAAATAGAGGCAATCCCTGAAAATGCCTCTAAGGAGCGAACAGACAGATCAAATAGAAACAGTTCAGCCTTGGCTGAGCAGCTCATTTGGTTAGAGCATCGTCCTGATATGCCAAGTTGCAGGTTCAATCCCAGGTTAGGGCACATACAAGAATCAATCAATTAATGCAGGAATGGGTAGAACAACAAATTCTCTCTCTCCCTTTCTCTCTCTCTCTCTCTCTCTCTCTCTCTCTCTCTCTCTCTCTCTCTGTCTCTCTCTCTCTCTCTCTCTCTCTCTCTCTCTGTCTCTCTCTCTCTCTCTCTCTCTCTCTGTCTCTCTCTCTCTCTCTCCCCCCCCCCCACTTCCCCATCTCTCAAAACCAATAGCTAAATAAATAATTTTGAAGTAGAAACAGTTCTTTGGGGATAGAGCTTTTGGGGCAGCTCCAAACTTGTTCCACCCCATTCTGTGGCTGCTGGACTGCTGGCTTTTACAGTTACCATGGTTACAGGCTTTTCGTTTTTAAGGTTATGCGGAGCTGGGGAGAAGGAAATAGGGCAAATTACATTGCCACAAAGCTCACTGTTCTTACTAAAATTAAACAATTTTTCTTTAATATCTGTTCCTGGGGTTGTTGTAAACCCTTGGTTATTTTTCAGTGTTCTGAAAAAGTTTATTTTTGACAATTTTTTTTGTCAGTGTTCGGACTGCTTTTATGGGGGGGTGGTTGTTTTGACATCCTTACTTTATCATTTCAGGTGTGCTTTGATCATTTATTTTTAACTTGGTATTATAATTTATTGATATATAGACGTTTTCCATTTAACTTTTTAATTAATTTTGGATACAAGTCTTAGGTCAAATATATGCCTTGTGAATATCATCTCTCAGTTCGTGTCTTGCTTTTTTACTCTGTGGCTCTAATCCTATAGTATTTAGGTGCACAACTGAATGGCTTCATTGTGTAGAGGAGGATTTAATACTTTGGTTCACCTGCTGGGTAGTCAAGAATATCTATTGGTTCAAGTAGAAAAGGATGGGAAGTGGGAATTCATTGTTATTGGGCTATGTGGTATGATTAAAATTCTTTATATCATATTATTTTATATTTTTACATTTTTATTACTTGATAAACAAATATACTGTTATAAAAACTGAAATAAAATAGAAATAAATGGGAAGAATATAAAATTTTATATTCCCCCTCTTCTACTCATGACATAATCTTAGTTGTCAATGCTTTCCTATGAATTCACACACACACATGTTAGGTGGTGGAAAATTTATAAAAGGAATTATACTAGCTATATGTTTTGTGACAATGATTTTCTATTGTTGTTATTTCTAAAGGCTATATAGTATTCAATAATAGCAGAAATACTATGTTTTGCTGAAGATTTAGATTATTTCCAATATTTCAGGTGAAGAAACAATGCTGGGACATCTTTGTACCTATGTTCCTAGATTTAAATGTAAATATTCCAGGAAACTTGAATCCCAGAAATAGGATGTATGGGTCAAATGAGGGGAACTTTCTATCATTTATAGAGAGAGGCAGTTGCCTTCCAGAAAGGCTGCAGCAAGATATACTTTCACCTACAGCTTATAAAAATGTGTGTTTTCCTGCATCCTCACCTAATATTTAAAAAAGCATTTTTTTCTAATTTTGACAGTTGGATGGTTAAAATGTAATTTAAGATTTTAATCTGTATTTTCTCAATGAGCTGTGACATCGAGAATGTTTTCATTTGTTTCTGTTCTCCACTTCTATAAATTGTTTATTCATTATCTTTGTTTTTAACTACTTTGAGTTTTTCCTATTAATTTATATATTATCTCTACACATTCTGGATAATAATCTTTGACTATTAACTATATTATAAATATTTCCACAATCTTATGGCTCATTTTAATTATGCTTATGTTGTCTTTTTATTAATATTTTAAAAGGAAATTATCTGATTTAACTTTGTGTTTCTAGAATTTTTGACTTGTGTAGGAAGGCCTAGTTCAATTCAATATTATAAAGACATTTTCCTATATTTCCTTCTAATAATTTTTCTTTGTGATTTTGTTTGCATATTTTCATAGAGTGACAAATTGATACAAGAGGATTTTTTTTTCCTTCTCAAATATGTTGCTTATAAATGTATGGGCTTTATGGTGACCCTAGCTTTATGTTTTATCAAATGTGTGAGAAATTATCCAGTAGCCATTTTTTAAATGATCCACCCTTTATCTCATATTTGAAGGAATACCTATATCAAAACTAAGTCCCCATGTTTTCAGGAGTCTGTCTTGGATGCCTGTGTTTCATTGATTACTATTTTTCTGCCACTGACTCATTGTTGTATTTACTAAAGCTTGATGGTATGTTTTCCTGTCTGGCAGGGAAGACCCACCCTTCTACTGTTTTTATTCATAAGCATTCTTGATACTCTTGTACATTTTTCTATTTCATGTGATTTTAATAGAAATTTTATATATATATTTTTTAAATTCTCACCTGAGGATAGGTTCTTATTGACTTTGGAGGGAAAAGAAGGAAGAGTGAAAGGGAGAGCAAGAGTGAGAAATATCCATATGAGAAACATTGATTGATTGCCTCCTGTACACAATCTGACCAAGGATTGAACCTGCAACCTGGGTATGTGTCCTGAATGGGTATCAAAACCACAGCTTTTTGGTGCATGGGGCAATGCTCCAGCCAACTAGCCACCCAGCTATGGCAAAACTATATACCTAACAAAAATTCTGAAGAAATTTTTATTAGCGGTATACTTAATTAATAACAAATTTGAGGTAGATTTGTAATGTCATATATTCCCATCCAGTATATATATATATAAATACATATATATATATATATATATATATATATATATATATATATATATACACACACACACACACACACTAGAGGCCCGGTGCATGAAATTCGTGCACGGGGGTGTGTGTCCCTCAGCCCAGCCTGCACCCTCTCCAACCTGGGATCACTCTCACAACCCAGGACTGCTGGCTCCCAACTGCTCGCCTGCCTGCCTTCCTGATTGCCCCTAACTGCTTCTGCCTGCCAGCCTGATCACCCCCTAACCACTCCCCTGCCAGCCTGATTGATGCCTAACTGCTCCCCTGCCAGCCTGTTTTCCCCTAACTGCCCTCCCCTGCAGGCCTTGTCCTCCCCAACTGCTCCCCCCTGCAGGCCTGGGTCCCCCCCAACTGCCCTCCCCTGCAGGCCTGGTCACCCCTAACTGCTCTCCCCTGCAGGCCTGGTCCCTCCCAACTGCCCTCCTCTGCTGGTCATCTTGTGGTGGACACCTTGTGTCCACATGGGGGCAGGATCTTTGACTACATGGGGGCGGCCATCTTGTGTGTTGGAGTGATGGTCAATCTGCATATTACTCTTTTATTAGATAGGATAGAGGCCTGGTGCACAGGTGGGGGCCAGCTGGTTTGCCCTGAAGGGTGTCCCAGATCAGGGTGGGAGTTCCCTTGGGGTGTGGGGTGGCCTGGGCGAAGGGCCTGTGGTGGTTTGCAGGCCTGCCACACCCCCTGGCGACCCAAGTGGAGGCCCTGGGATCTGGGGTTTATTTATCTTCTACAATTGAAACTTTGTAGCCTGGAGCAGAGCCAAGCCTTCTGCTTGCTTCATGGTGGCAGCCATTTCTATTGGGATTTATGTATCTTCTATAATTGAAACTTTGTAGCCTTAAACGAGGCCTGGGCCAGCCAGGGTGTGCAGAAAGCTTGGCTTCCTCCATTGCCACAGGCAACCCTAGCCTCCTGCTCTTTCCAGCTCTGTGGCTGCCGCCATTTCTGTTTGGGTTTATGTATCTTCTATCACTGAAACTTTGTAGCCTTGAGTGGAGGCCTAGGCTGGCAAGGGCAGGCGGAAAGCTTGGCTTCCTTCATCGCCAGGGAAACCCAAGCTATCCTCCTGCTCTCTGTGGCAGTAGCCATCTTGGTTGGGTTTATTTGCATATTTGCTCCTGATTGGCTTGTGGGCTTGGCTTGTGGGCGTGGCTTGTGGTGTAGCAGAGTGATGGTTAATTTGCATATTACTCTTTTATTAGATAGGATGTGTGTGTGTGTGTGTGTGTGCACCTTGACTTATGTCCTGTAAATTTTTTTGTTTTATTCATATAATTCTAACATTTTATTAGGTATTTTAAAGATGAATTGTTAATTGTAAATGGCATTGTTTTATTCATTACAATTTCTAACTCGTAATTGAAAATGCCATCAATTTTGTAAATCCTAATAGTTTTCCAGATCATTTACTTGATTTTTTCCTTGATTTACTTCAATAATTAAAACCTCCATAAAATATTGAAGTGTCATGACAGTTTTCCTCATCTTTTTGCCAATTATAGTGGAAATAGCTTTTAATGTTTTACCATCATGTCTATTTTGTGATTTAAGGAAGTTGCCTTCTATTCTTTTTATAAAGACTATTTTTTAAATCTCACCATGACTGAAGATTGAATTTGGTCTCTCTTTCTATTTGTTAATATAGTGAATTAGATTAATAGGTATTCTGATGTTGAGCCCTTTCTATTCATGAGATGAAACCTACATAATCATCATGTATTTCTTAAACATCACTGGATTTCATTTCTTCAGATTTGATTAATGTACTTGCATCTCTATATTCTGATTAGATTAATTGCCTTTTATTTTAGTACCATACTTGCCCAATTTTGACATCAGGGTTATCATAGATAGATCAGGTAAATAATGGAGGTTCTCCTTTTCAAAAAATATTCTTCAATAGTTTAAAATAATAATCATCTATTACTTGAAGGTTTTGTAGAAATCATCCATAAACTGGGCCTATTGTATTTTGGCAGGTGTTCATAGTTGTTACTTTTCACTATCCAAATAGTTAATAATCTAAACAAATATTCTCTTTTTGAGCCAATATCTTTTTTAAGTCTTCATTCATTTCACTTGGATTTTTTAACTCTGCTGCCAAGTAGAAAGGTAGACAAAAAACAACAACAAAAAAACCTAAATATTTCAAATAAATGGACTGAGAAGCATTTCCTTTTTTGGATTAAATATGACATTGTTTCTTTCTCTTTAAAAGGGGAAAATCCCAGTTTGGATGAATACTTGGAGGAGCTATAATTAAAATCACGTTTCTTTATTAAGCAACTCATAAAACAAAACAATCCAGTTGTAAATGTGTCTTGCTCAATACACAATTGTGTTCACATTGTCATAATACAAACCTGTATATACTGATTATATAGTTTTTAAAATTTTAGATGAAAGATTAAACCCTTCAGTGATGAAGAATCAATAAAGAGGTGCTTGAAAGTAGATGCAGATACTGAGGTTCCTGACAAATGATGAACACCGCTTCACAGATGTGGACTTCTCAGTGGAGTCTTGAGCTCCACGAGCCCATGGTCAGAGATCCGGCAGTTAACATGGCATGACCGAGAGCTGTGAGAGCTGCTTCAGGAGAGCCAAAGAGAGATGTGCGCCCTTTGAGGCTGTTTTCACAGGGTTCCCTGTAGTGCCCATCCACTCTCCGAACTGCAGGGTGAGATCCCGCTAAGCCAATCAAGCTAAGCCATTTATTCTGCTGCTAAGATTGGTTCTGATCATCAGACTGAAGCAAATTATCCCGTCAAATTTTTATGTAACAATTATGAGGTTGCTTTGTTGGAATTCTGCTCTGGTTTTGAATTACAATCTTGTATCTGTACCTCTCGGCTTCCAAATAACTTTTGGACAGCCACACCATTAGGGTGCAGCATCGGGTGTTACTAGTGGTCTCTCCTCCTTCTTTGGAAAAGAACATGACAATCCCCTAGTCTCCTGGGCTTAGGCACTGGGCTCAGAAGCAATAGCTCCAGCTAGATAAGAATGGGCATTTCGTTCCAGATACTGATGCCATTATAATAACCTGGTTACTATTTAACAGGAAAGGAGGAAAGGGAAGACCAGATAGACACATGCTCAATAAGGTCTGAGTGATATGAAAAGGTGCTTACCTGCTAGCATGTCGATCACACCTGAAAGCAAGTCAGTGGCCAAGATGGGTGTGGCCACTACAAGCACTCCAAACCTGGATATTTAAACTTCCAAACAATGGACATGCTTGTTCTCTCTCTCTCTCTCTCTCTCTCTCTCTCTCTCTCTCACACACACACACACACACACACACACACACACACACATACCATGTGTGTGCACCAGGCCCTCTTGGACTCCTGTGCCCCATGGTCATGGCCATGTTGGCCTCCACTCACGGACTAATAGACTTATCAGCTTGGATGCTGAACTTCACCCGGCTGCAACATGGGACAGAGACTCTGGACACTGGCCCTGTAGTCAGCTTTGCTGACTTCCCACCTGCCCCCTTTTCAGGATTGGCTTGGGAGAAATGGGACTTTAGAATAACTCCACACCAATAAAATTTTCTACCAAATCTCATCCTTTTGTGGGGGCTTCTGAACTTCTTATTTCAGTGGTGCCCCAAGAGCCCCACAAACAACAGAAGTTCCCACTCATGTACCCTTCTGGCAGCCGTACTGTCTAGGTAGGATAAGGATATAAGGATTTTAAACTGGGTTTTTAGAGTTGGAATTCTGGGGTTCTAAAATATGCATAAGTTGTGTCCAAGATGAAGTACATTTTCCTAGGAGAGAGTTTATTGCTTTAATAGAATTCTCTAAGGAGTCAATGAATTAAAAGTGTTAGGTATTAGTCAGGTTTCTCCAGAGCTACAGAACAAATAGAAGATATATGTATGTAATGAGAAATTGGTTCATGCAATTATTAAGGCTAATAAATCCCATAATCTGTAGTCTACAAGCTGGAGACCCCGGAAAGGTGGTGGTATAATTCAGCCTAAGTTTGAAGGCCTGAGAACCAGGCTAGCCAATGGTGTAAATTCTAATGTGAGGGCAAGCAGAGATGAGATAAGATGTCCTATCTCTGTGGTCGGCAAACTGCGGCTCACGAGCCACATGCGGCTCTTTGGCCCCTTGAGTGTGGCTCTTCCACAAAATACCACGGCCTGGGCGAGTCTGTTTTGAAGAAGTGTCGTTAGAAGAAGTTTAAGTTTAAAAAATTTGGCTCTCAAAAGAAATTTCAATCATTGTACTGTTGATATTTGGCTCTGTTGACTAATGAGTTTGCCGACCACTGTCCTAGCTCAATCGTGAGACCAGAAAAAGAGGCTACATTCCTCCTGCCTGTGCTTTTGTTCCATTCAGTCCTCAGCAGATTGCATAATGCCCAGACACTCTGGGAGGGCAATCTACTTTACTGAGACCACTGGTTAAATTCAAGGCTCATCTGGAAACATCCTGACAGACACACCCAGAAACAATGTCTTGCTTGGGCACCCATGGCCCCCTCAAGTTGACACAGAAAATTAAGAACCTCGGTAGA
Source organism: Plecotus auritus (assembly GCF_963455305.1). Taxonomy (NCBI): domain Eukaryota; kingdom Metazoa; phylum Chordata; class Mammalia; order Chiroptera; family Vespertilionidae; genus Plecotus; species Plecotus auritus. The sequence goes on from NC_137770.1 coordinate 142,295,916, forward strand.
GCTATTCTAGGCCATTGTCCTGAGCTCAGGTGAACCGCAGAGGCAGTAATCAAAGGCTCTGGAGAAGCAGGTTGGTTGGTGCTGCAGGCAAGAGCGGGAGGTAGGTCTCAGCAGTTCTGGCGGTGGTCTCAGTCTTGGCTGCACTTTAGAACTACCCTTCACGCCCAGAGAAACAGCCAGCCGAGTTGAATAAGACAACCTTGTTATCTGGGTTGGAGGTGGTTGTATTTATGTGACTGAAGGATTCTCATCAAGAGAACCTAAAACAGATTCACCAGAGAGGTCAAGTTTCTTGCCTTTGGTTCTGTGGTCACAACAGATCGGATCATAGTTCTTCAAGATAAAAATCACCTTCCCTCCAAGTAGATAGAGTCAGACGATTCATAATTCTAAAGAAAATCACTTTGGGGAATAATTACTTGTGGTGAAATTAAAATGCAATGTTTACTCACAGACACTGAAGTCTGACCTGCTCAGGATCTAAGGGGTAACAATGGAAGTGTGCTGGATAATATTCCTGAAGGGAGTTTAGAAAGCTCTGGAATGTCTCCTGCTGAATAAACTCCCTCATAATCATGTTGGGGCTTAACTGACATAAAAATCCAGGACTTTTCTCATTCCCTAAGAAGACTTTCACACAGTCTAAAAGTTTAAAACCTTATATTTTCTTCATATTCATCCCAAATTTTCCACCACTTTATTTCATTCCATTACTTGTAGTTGTCACCCCTTATATCACAACTATCTCAACAAATTACTCATCTTAGCAACAAAATATTTCAGAGAGAATTCATTCAGAACAAAAACATTTATTTTTAAAATTGTCATTCTCTTTGCAGTCTAGGAAAAATTATTATAATCAGGAAGAGTCATCATATAATTTTGATTGGCGATCTATCAAATAAAATGTAAAAATATAATATACTCAAATCAGGGCACAGGCTGAATATAAGTCATGTTAGCAATATAGTAGTATGGTAAAATATTTAAAAGAGGTTTATTTCCTAGTTATTTTTAGCATTTATCTTCATTATTTTAATAAAAAAACTTAATAATTAAAATAATACTTCCTGTAAATTCCCCTTTGGTTTAGAATTTTAAAAAGGCATTAACTTATTTTGTAGACGATAACAAACGCTTGAAATTATAACTGCCCTCATTCCACACTCTGCAATTTTCCCCCTGGCTTCCCAATATATATATATATCTTTGAGTCCCTAATCTTTATTGCATAATATACTAGAAAGATTCTCCATTTTTAAAAAACAAGAAATATAAAACAAGTAAAGCCTATGGTGAGAAGTTCATCAATCACTTGAATTTATAAGGCAATTTTTCTGCCTCTTAATTCTACGCAAATAAATGCCAGTGTCTGATGACAAATGTAGGAACTGAACGACAATGGGCAGTTTAAGTGACCATCTCGGAAGCCTGATGTCTCTGCATCCCAGAGTGACTTCCCTCTCAGGGTCTGGATGCTTGAGCTACTAGATGGAGGTGCTCCCTCTGAGCTGTCCTCACCACTGGGAAAACAGATCGGCAGGAAAGCCACAGACTTCAGAGCCATCCATGCAGCCCTGGTTCAAATTCCCTTTCTCCACCTAAAGCCCTGTGACCTCCACGAGGGTCACAAACTCCATAAAGCTCCATTTCCTACCTGCAAAATGTGATTAGTATCTACCACTGAGGATTTCATGAGGATTATGTAAGACATTCGGCAGGTGGGGGTAGAAAAGGGGGTGAGAGGTATTCATCACTGCATATTCCCAGAGACTGTAAGCATCACTGCATTTTCTTTCAGCAAAAATTTATTAAAATGTTTAAAGAATATTCACTTTTATATAACTCTATTTCCTAGCACTTTCTAAACCAATAAATAGTATTTACTGAATGTCTATGTTGTACCAGGGATGGGGCTGGGTACTGAGGAGAGGGGAGTGAACGGGCTTACTGTTCGTGTGCTTCGCAGGTAATGAAACCCATCTGTCCACTTTGTTCATCTTCTCTTGTTTAAGCAGGAAGTATAATAAGCCCTACAAGTCTAAAAAGCATATTGTTCCTTTTAGATACTAAAAGCCTGGACTTACTGAATGCTAACTATAATAAGCATTTATATATTAATTCAACTAATCCTCACAATAACCCTATGGAACAAGTGCTGTTATTCTTGCCATTTTATAGATGAGGCACCGAGAGATTAAGCAGTTTGCTCACATCTCACTGTGGACACTGGCCAAGCTTGGGTTATGGACCCAGGCAGTCCGGCTGCAGAGCCCTTCCTCTTCCGCCTCTGAATGCTGCTTCACAGGCAGGCTGAGGCCCAGAGGCAGCCTCGTCGTCTTGGCCTACAGAACACCACGTATGTGAGGGCATCTTGTGCCAGGTCCCCTGGATGCCGTTTGGACAAATGTCCATAGGCTCCGGGAAGGAAGAGGAGCCAGAAAAATTATTTCTATCAGTTGCTTCTAGATCTAAAACTGTCTAAGCTGAGGGAGGTGAGCAAAAGGTCACCTTTATACCTCTTGGGAAGGGTTCAGTGTGCAAAGAACACTCACCCTGAGATGAGCCAGATTGTCCTGAAAACTATTACCTTCCTGGAGAGAGGGCCTTTAAAAACACACACACACACACACACACATACACACACACACACACAGTGGCTTAAATGAATGTGTGTTTTTTAACCTTTGTTACAAACTTATTCCCAGGCTTCCTCAGCTTACTTCGCTACAAAGAATGATTTGTTTCTAAGCAAAAACTGATAAGAGCTGCAGTGTCCAAGGGGCTTAAAAATATTAGAGGTATAGATTTTATCAGATCCATAACACACTTTGAACAGGCATTCATAATATAAAATAGCAGCCCCCATTAACTTCTTCAAGGTTATCTTCTTCAGAAATTGACTCAGTTCAGTTTGCTTCGTTATTGGAAGTCTCATCAAAATTCTCCCCAAGATCTGGAACTTCATCATCATCATCCCCTCTGGTAATAGTGGTACTTTGCCATCCACAGATTGTTTGGGCCCAGCTTTAGCCAGTCTCCGTGAAGCAGGCAGACCGAATGCCCCGTGCTGGTGGGTGTGCTGGGTAGCACCTCTGTCAGCCGCTTTGTCTCAGCACCGCCTGTAGCCATGAAAGTGTTTGCTGCCAGAGATGCCTGAACTTCAGGGCTGTTAAAGTGGATCACTGCTCCTTGGTTTGATCACTGCTCCTTGGTTTGTGAACATATTTATCTCTGAAGCATAGTAACCTCCATCTTGTATAAAACTGCTGTTTGAATTCTCTGCTATTGTTAGATAGTCCCTTGTCCTGTAAACTCTGTCATTTTTAGACAGCCTCTTATTCTATAAAATAACTGTTTTAGTTTGAATAATAGAAAAAGATAAAAACTTAACTGTCTGACCTTGCAAGCTAGCCATCTAACGTAATGGACTAATACTGATAATAATTCCCATATTCTTATGCCAAATGCTTGTTCTTTATGTACCCAAGATTACAAACTGTCTGTAACAATAACTCACACAGAGCTCTTTGTAATATCTGCAAACAAAGAAGCTCAAAAAGTATAAATAGAGGAAACTTCCTGTATGTGTTGCTCAGAGATTTGGAAGAGACACCTTCCTCTGGGCCACACGCAATAGACGACTCCTAATTAATTGGCTCATTAAAGCATCTTGTATCTCATTCACTGATACAACACCTCTTCAATACCAGAGGTATTGTTACCCCTAACTTCTTTCAGAACTGGAGTTTTTGTCATCTGCTATCGCTGTTCTGTGAACCGCCTTCTTTCTGTGAGCAGTTCCTTTACCACCAGGGCGCACTTGGGCCTGCAGTTTAGTGCATTTCTCTTGGTTCCTGATAGTTCCTTTCATCTTGTTGGAGAAGAGATGGGGCCTTGTGGGGGACTAGGGTTGGTACGGAGTGGGTCTTGGGCAGAGCAGCTGAGGATCAAATGAATGTTTCTTTACAGAGGATATTAGAAGACAAAAGGAGTGGGGTCTCCCTACTGCGGGCTTCACACGTACATTTTGGTTCTGCAGTTGAAGGGTTAGGGGTGTTTTTAAGTGGAAGACCACACAAGAAAGGAAGAATTGGGATCCAGAAGCATTGAATCAGAACCCAAGAAGTGACCCAACAAAGAATCACCATGAGGAGAGGAGCATCACTACCCATGTACTGAGCCACTCATGGTCCCTGTCACTGACTGTCACACGCATGGCTCCCTGCACACCGATGCACGCTTTCTAAATGCAGTGCTGCTTCCCTGCTATGGGCAGCTGAACTGGGGCAAACACCTAGCTCCACAGAGCTTTCCAGCCTGCTCAGCAGTTCTCCAGGGTCCGGTGGGAAAGCTGTGTGAAGAAGAGAGCACCACACAGAATCATGATTGACATCCTCTTACGGGGTTTGTATGTTATACTCTCAGAGGGCCTCAGCACCATAGGAGGCAAAGAAAAATGGAGAGGCACATACAGAGAACACAGTCAAAAGAATCCATAACACAGAGAGCTTAGCTCTTAGCTGCAGGAGCAGAAAAGAGGAAGATTGTGGCTGAGACAGCCTAACCATGGAGCACCCACACCAGGATGTCCGAGATTGGGGCTTGCAATATAACCCTTTGTGGCTTTAGAAGAAATTAGTGGAATGCCTATTTACATTTCTTTATCTCATTGCTTCTTCGCTGTTATTCTCTGTGTACCTTTAAAAAATACGTATGTTGAGGGAAGCATGCTAAAATTATTTTCACTATTGGATGATCAAAACATTTGGATCAGCAGCTGGAGTGATATTGCATCTTGAAAATGTTCCTGTTCGCAGCAAGGCCTGGAGCTAGGGCTACTGACTCTGCCTTCTTTTCTCCTTGTACTTCCTTACATTTAAACCTCACTAATGAGGTGTCCCAAATATATCTCCACTAAAGGCCTAGAAATAGTGACCAGTTTTGGTCTATGCTGTCACGAGTACAACAACCATAAAAGTCAAGAGGATGAGGAAGGGGAGATCAAAGCTACGAGCCTGGGAAGGAAACTGGAGTGGTCAGAGGGGGAATGTCCAGCTGCCCCCAGATACTGTCAAGGAATTTGGATTGAGGCTAGAATCCCATTGATCTACATTAAAAATTATGTCTTTTCTGTGATTTGCTCTCTTGGATACACACTTTTGAGGTGGTTAACCTGAGTATTTTAACTGAACTCCTAGATAGTTATTCAGTGGAGTTCCCTGGGAATCATTTAACATTAAACATTTAAAAACACACACATTAAAACATTTGAGAAAAGGTCTGTAAAAATAACCAAACTTTCACAGATTTTCATCAAATTTCCTACTTCTCTATAGGTCTGGTAGCTGAAAAATTTTTTTCTATAGAGCAAAACACAGAAAAGGCTGTATTTAACAATGGCAAGAAATTCACTAAGAAACAAAACAAAAAAAGAAGACATTTCCAAACTAACATATTGAAAGGAATTTAATGATTTTATTCAGTATCATTAAGCAAAAATGAAACAATTGCAAATATAAGGTAGCAAATGGTATGTTATGTCTACTATGTTCTAACATTCATAATTATTGCTGCTGATGGTAGAATTCATGAACATGGTAGAATAGATCAATGGGTGATTAACTATCCTTTTCATATTCTATACATATGAAAACCTAACAATTTATTCATAAATGATTTTTCTTACAAAAGGAGAAAATAGTTTCATAAATAATTAAGTATTCTTCAGCCTATTGATAGCATCTCTCTTTGTCAACTACATTTGTTCCAACTAAAAGTGTCTTGAGATGTTCAAATATGTAAGTTACTATATGATTCATAATAACTTTGCCCCAAAAGATACATCCAACCTCCAAAACCTTGGTCAGGTGGCTGCCAAATATCTCTTAGCCCTGATTATGTGTCCCTTTCTATCCAGCAAAACTGTGGACAATCACAAAGGAAAATTCATCATGGTCTCTGGGCTGAGAGAGTTTGCACACTAGCAGGGGTGACAAAACATGCACATCAATAATTATAATACGAGATCAAACATGCTATACACTGAAAAAAGGGCATAAATAAAACATGGGAGGATATCAGAGAGGAAGCGCTCACTTCCAGTGGGGCTATCACAGAGAATGGTGCATTTGATCCAGACTGAATGGAAAAGTATGATTTAGGAATCTAAAACCAAGTGAAGAAGAGTAGGAGGCAGAGAAGAGGAAAACAGGAGGGGAGGAATGGTGGTGGGAGCTAGGGAGAGAGGGGTGGAAGCGTAGGGAGAAAGGGAACCCAAGAAAATCACAGCGTCTCAGATAAAGGATGGAAAAACTTGGGAGTCAGTTGGGAAAAAGTGAGCGAGGGGCCACAGTGAGCTCTAATGCAGAGAGGAGTAAAGGAATAGGTAATAAAGAAGAGTAGGTTGGTTGGTTCAAAGACCATGGTTAGAACAGCTTCTCTCTCTTCCTTTTGTCTGCTTTCTTCTTTCAGCCGTGTTTGTTCTCACTCCACTTTGGAGCACCCATAAACTACTAACTTTGTTTATTTGTTTACTTACCTGTCTCCCTTCCTAGACCCAGAGCTCACTGAGGGCAGGACTGGTGTTGTTTTCCTTTCTGTAGCCACAAAGCCTAACATGGAGCTCAGCACAGAGAGGTCTGTAGGATGGATAAAAGCTGTCCTGTGGGTATTTAAGATTTTGCAGTTGGTGATCATGTCTAATGATTAACAAAGGCATAAAACAGGACAGCAGCTCGGCATGCCATCTGGACAGTCAACCTGACCTGGTTTGGAGGCCACCTGGGCTATTTCTTCAATCTGATCAAGACTTTACACAAGTACTTACCTGCTGCACACGCATTACTCTCACTTGCCAAATGATCACCTCACAGGGTTGTGGTGAGGATTAAATGAGCTAATATGTGCTGGATCTTTAGTACATTGCCTGGGACATAGTAAGTACTCCATTTATATATTATCTTATTATTTAATAGTAAATATGGCTTGTCGGTGACACATTGAAGGCAGCTCACGATGTCAGTGTGACATTGGCTTAATGTTCAAAGTACAAAGGCAGGATAAATAACTCTGTTTTATTTTGGAATCGTAAATGATACCAACAACATAGGTATTTTATTTTAGTTGACATATGACACACATGGGATAATGCAAAAACACTCAAATATGTAATGTAATATATGATTATGTAGGAAATATGCTCATAAACAATATCCAAGATATAAAATGGAATATTGGTCACTCCTCTGATTCTCCCACTGTGTCCCTTTCTAATTGAAACCCTCTTTCTCTCTATAAAAGTAGCCATAGCCATGATTCTTATGGTAGTCCCATCCTAGTTCTCCTAGCTTTTCTTTAAAGTTTTATCAATTAGGAAGCATGGTTTCTCCTATTTTTCAGTATTATACCAATTAGAATATACTGCATGCATGTTTATGAGCCTTGTTTCTTTTGATCAATATTGTGTTTGTTAGATTCTTAAAAAAAAAAAAGCTCTAGTTTCTCCTTTTTCACTGTAAGAATTTCAATATGCTAATGAATGTGCCACAATTTATTCATCCACTTAATGTTTATGACCATCTTACTGTTGGATATTTGGTTTATTTACAATTTAAGATTACTATTATCAAAATTCTACATAGAACATTCTTACACATGTTTACTCATACACAAATGTTGCATTTCTCTTGGGATATATCCAGGAGTGGGACTGCTGTATGATAAGGTATGTGTAGCTCCAATTTTACTATAAAACTAGAGGCCCAGTGCATGAAATCATGCATGGGGTGGGGAGGGGGGAGTGTGTGTCCCTCAGCCCAGCCTGAACCCTCTCAAATCTGGGACATCCCTCTCACAATCCAGGACTGATGGCTCCCAACTGCTCACCTGCCTGCCTGCCTGATTGCCCCTAACTGCTTCTGCCTGCCAGCCTGATCACCCCTAACCACTCCTCTACCGGTCTGATCGCCCACAACTGCCCTCCCCTGCAGGCCTGGTCGCCCCTAACTGTCCTTCCCTGCTGGCCATCTTGTGGTGGCCATCTTGTGTCCACATGGGGGCAGCCATCTTGTGTGTTGGAGTGATGGTCAATTTGTATATTATCTCTTTATTATATAGGATATTATATAGGATGTGAACTGTTTCTCAGCGCATTTGTACTAATTTCTACTCCCGTCAACAATGTATGGGACATGTCATTACTCTACATGCCAGTCAACACTTGCTATTTTCAAATTGTTAATTTTACCACTCTGGTGTGTGTACTGGAACCTCAATATGATTTTGCCTTGTACTTCTAGATTGTTGAGCACAGTGGCATATTCTTATAGTTGTTTAGATTTCCTTTTTGTGAAGTGCTCATTCAAGCCTTTTACACATTTGTTAATTGGGTCATCTGTCTTTTCCTAATTGACTTTGAATGCAAGCGCTTTTTGATTATGTGTTGTAACTGTCATCTCATTCTGTGCCTTGTGTTTTCACATTCTTATCACGAGTTTAATTACTTAATTTTAATATCATTGCAATCTTTTCTTTTTATGTCATATTTTAAAACCCTGCTCAATGCCATAAAGATATTTATAATCATATAAACAATTTAATTTTTTTCTTTTCACATTTAAATTCATAACACACTTTGAGTTGATGTTTTTGTGTGGTGAAAGGCACGGGTCCAATTTTATTCCTTTTCCACTTAGATGCCCAGTTATTGCAGCATCATTTAAAGAGAAGATGATCATTCCTTTCCTCAACTGTTCTGCAATACCTGCTTTGTCACAAATCATTCTATATAACAGAGAGGGAATATGCAAATTGACCATCACTCCGCCACAAAGATGGCAGTGCCCACAGCGGAGGCCGAGTTCCCATAACAAGTCTTAGTGAGCAATCAGCAGGGACCTCAGGCCATGCACCCCACGCGGTAGGGCTTAAACGGGGACCTCAGGCTGTGCCCCCTGCCCCAGCGCCAGGCTGGGGGACCTCAGGCCATGCCCCCCATGTGGTGGGGCTTGATGGGGGACCTCAGGCCTCAGCCCCCGCCCTGGCACTGGGCCAGGGGACCTAAGGCCGCACCCCACGTTGGGGGGCTGGATGGGGGACCTCAAGGCTCACCCTCTGCCCAGTGGGGCTTGACAGGGGATCTCAGGCCATGTCTCCCACCCAGCCAGTGGACCTGAAGCTGTGCCCCCGCCCCCCGCAGCGGTGCTTGACAAGGGTGGGACTGGCTGGGTCTGGATTTAGCCCAATGCAGGGGGGGCCAGCCGGGTCTGGGTCTCAAGTGATTTTGAGGCGCACGTGGGTGGGCAGGGACTTGACTCTGGATCCTGTAGTGTGCCCCAGACTCTGACAGGAGGAAGATTTTCATATACATTTCACTAATTTTCTTTCATCTCTGACACTTCTATTATAGAGAAAGGACAAATAGCAATATTAAAATATTTCCTCTAATTAATCCCCTCTTAATGTGCATGAATTTTTTGCACTGAGCCACTAGTGTCAATATATGCATGAGTCCATTTTGAGTATCTCTACTCTTTTCCATAGGTCTATTTATCTGCAGCAGTACCACACAGTCATGATTGTTATAGTTTCACATTAAGTCTTGATTATTTGGCACAACAGATTTTCTTCAAGAGTGTCTTGAATGTATGTCAGATATACTTTGGGGAGAATGAGACAAGAAAGACTGATAATGTGGGACAATGGCCAGGTAAGGTGTAAGAAGGGGAAGAATCCTAAATACTCAAGAAACTAAAGTAAGATGCTGAGGTGAGCAATGAGGGGGTGAGGGTCACATAAAGTAGGGAGGTGCTGAAGACAAACATCTCTCAAGTCATCATTTTTATTAAGGTGAAGAGGAGTCAGTCAAATAGTTTGGAGTTCTGAGGTGTGCTGTAGTGGCTTCACTTCTGGACACACAGAGGTCATGTTAGCAGTTTATGTTACTCACTTGCTCTTTTTAAATGGAGTTTTATTACCCGATTTTTCATTCTCTCAATTGATATGTTCCATTTGGATTTTAACCTTGCCATATTTTCCCTCTTGCTTATGGTTCAAGCCAATTTTAAGGCTAATATAATTTTGGTAGAATCCATCTAAATTGAGTACACTGGACATATGAGATAATGCCTCTCATATAGAAGATTTTATGAACAAGAAGTCTTTTATAGAGTTCCTAACCATTAATCTGCATATCTTATACAGTTAAGATTGCAACTGGTTAAGAGCTCTCAGATGATAGTACTGATTGATCCAAGATTCTCAATATCTGACATTAAACTTCAAAATGATGCTGTTTAATAGTGCTTATTGGACTGCCTCTCTCATTCCTCAGAAAATGCATGTTGCATTGTAGTTGGTTTTGAATAGAGATATCTGTGCAAGCTGAATGGCCGTTAAATGCAGCTTTGGAATAATTGCCCTTCCTCCATTGTTCAGTTCATAATAGCTGCAATAGCTCAGACTGCTAAAGTAGAGCCAAATAAGTAGAAAAATATTAAAGAAACAACAAGCATACCTTGCCTAGAAGTAAGGAAGGATTTTTCTTTCAGTTATGATATACATAAATTAAAGGTCCAATAAAATACAGACACACAGAAATAAAAATATAGAAGAAAACCCTAACTGGGCATAGGTTTAGACAGTACTGGAAACTACAAAAGTTCAAGTCCAGTGAGATATTGCAAGACTATAAAAAGTAGGAGGCTTGATTTTTTATTAACTTAAGAACTTTGACACAATATTTAACACAGTGTAAATTCATTTCAGAAAATGGTACACATATACATATGTCCAGTATGAATGCATAAAACTTTAAAGGAAATAAATTCATTTTTTAAATTTCTTTATTGATTAAGGTATTACATATGTGTCCTTATCCCCCCATTACATCCCAACCCCCCACCCATGCCCTCACCCCGCTGTTGTCTGTGTTCATTGGTTAGGCTTATATGCATGCATACAAGTCCTTTGGTTGATCTCTCCCCCTTACCCCCACCCTCCCCTACCTTCCCTCTGAGGTTTGACAGTCTGATCCATGTTTCTCTGTCTCTGGATCTGTTTTTGTTCATCTGTTTATGTTGTTCATTATATTCCATAAATGAGTGAGATCATGTGATATTTATCTTTCTCTGACTGGCTTATTTCGCTTAGCATAATGGTCTCCAGGTCCATCCATGCTGTTGCAAATGGTAGGAGTTCCTTCCTTTTTACAGCAATTTAGTATTCCATTGTGTAGATGTACCACAGATTTTTAATCCACTCATCTGCTGATGGGCACTTAGGCTGTTTCCAAATCTTAGCTATTGTAAATTGTGCTGCTGTGAACATAGGGGTGCATATATCCTTTCTGACTGGTGTTTCTGGTTTCTTGGGATATAGTCCTAGGAGTGGTATTACTGGGTCAAATGGGAGTTCCATTTTTAGTTTGTTGAGGCAACTCCATACTGTTCTCCACAGTGGCTGCACCAGTCTGCATTCCCACCAGCAGTGAAGGAGGGTTCCTTTTTCTCCACATCCTCGCCAGCACTTGTCATTTGTTGATTTATTGATGATAGTCATTCTGTCAGGTGTGAGATGGTACCTCATTGTCTTTTTGATTTGCATCTCTGGGATGAGTAGTGACTGAGAGCATGTTTTCATATGCCTCTTGGCCTTCCTTCTGTCTTCTTTCGAAAAGTGTCTAGTTATACCCTTTGCCCATTTTTTTATGGATTGTTTATCTTCCTTTTGTTAAGTTGTATGAGTTCCCTGTAAATGTTGGAGATTAAGCCCTTATTGGTGATAACATTGGCAAATATGTGCTCCCATGAAGTGGGCTTTCTTGTTGTTTTGTTGATGGTCTCCTTTGCTGTGCAGAAGCTTTTAATTTTGATGTAGTCCCATTTGTTTATTTTCTCTTTAGTTTCCATTGCCCTAGGAGCAGTGAAGAAATTGAGATTTTGCTGCTTGTGGATTCCTCTAATATTTTTATGGTTTCCCGTCTTATGTTTAGGTCCTTTATTCCATATTGTGTTTATTTTTTGTGTATGGTGTAAGTTGGTGGTCTAGTTTCATTTTTTTTTTTTTGCATGTATCTGTCCAATTTTCCCAACACTATTTATTGAAGAGACTGTCTTGACTCCATTGTATGATATATTTGATGTGTATTTACCTCATGGTAAATGCATGTTATCTGCCATAAAAGCTAATAAACAATGTAGTAAACTTGAGCATTAACTTATTTTATAAGTTACTGAATTGTTACAAAGTAAATCAATCTCTCCCCCCTCCCACACCCCCACCATTTTGGTCAATTTTAATATCTTCTTTTGTGAGCCATACCTAATCTCACTTGCCAATTGTTATATTCCTATTTTGGGAAATTTCTTAGATTCTTTTGATTGTCCTTTCCATATCTCCTCAACTGTAAGTTATCCCCCTCTTGTGAAATTTTTAACAAAATTTTTTTGGCTCTTTCTAGTTTATTACATGAAGGAGTTAAACTAGTCCAAAGGTAAAACAGAACCCAAATGGTAACATGATACAAGCTGTGAGGTTTTTAAACTCCTGACAATGGACAGAAGGGAAATCCTATTCATTGCAAGGAAACCCTCTTAAGCTTCATTGAGCCAAAAGCACTTAAATCCATGAACCTTCACTAGTTGTCCTTAGCCAGTCCCATCTCTGCGAGGAAATGGCATACGTTCTTGCACTGATCACCTGCACCTGAATTACTTCTCCATATTTCAGATGCTCAATTACAGTACCACTGCAGGCAAATTTCTCTTTAAACACCTCCACTAGTTTCTTTTTATCATAATTATCACAGATCCCTTGGACCACAGTAAGGATCTTCTTGCCATTTCTCTGTTGCATTACTATATGGATATCGTCCTCAGGGCCAGCAGGAAGCCGATCATCATCCTTATTTGCATCAGCAAAGGGTGGAAAGAGTGGAGGTTCTGGAGAGCTGGCTGGTGGACATACTGTAGGATTCCTTTTCCTCGGTGGAGACAGTGGTGGGCGTGAGAAGGCCAGGGGAGGAGGGTACCTGGAAGCTAGAGGAGCACACGGGGAGGTTGCTCTGTCCTCCCTGGTGGTTCAGCGACTGGGGCATAAAAAATACATTTAAAAAGAAATTGTTTGGAAATTGGAAAGACATTTTCTTGTAAACGTTGTTTTCATAGTTGTTAAGTCCTTAGGCCAGTTCACACACACACACACACACACATACAAATATACATATTGTATTATGGGGAATAAATTCCATTTCAAGCTGAGATGTCAGAAATGTGTTTTATTCCCATGCTGCTCTGGGACTTGCACTTCCTCTTCACCTAAGGTCTGCTGCCCTGGAGGAGACGTTCTCCAGCCCCGCACACTTAGGGTGATCCTGAAGGCTTGGGTAGGGGCTCCAGCAGGCAGCACTAATGATGGAACTGGTAGAAAGCACGTGAAAGGAGGCAGCATTTTAGACGGAAGTTTGGGGGAGAAGGTACAGAGTTTCAGGGTCAAGGTTGTCTTTCAATATTATGACTTCGCTAACGTTTTCCTTCCTCTGTCAATGTTTTGTTTCTGACATTGTGCACAAGTATTAGTCCCCCAGTCTCTGTTGCCTTTGCCACTCCCTATTGCTCTACCCAAGATGGCAGGCCCTCCCCCTCATCAAATCTGATCAATCTACCTGCTTCTCTCCTTTAGCCCTCAAGCAAGGACACAAGCCCCTTGAGGGGTCCTAAGGGTGTTAACCATGTGATTGTGAAATGTATGGGTGGTAAAGTGATTCCCTTCTTTCTATTCATCCTCTATCCCCCCCCCCCCCCCGAGAACATGTAAGGGAAGATCAGGTTGGCACGTGTGTTAACAATGAGTCTTACACATAAAGGGCTAAAGGAAGAGTTCTCATCTCTCCCAGGGTCTGAAACAAAAGCTTTCTGGGGCTTTTTATCACTGAAGGAGTTAATAACTGCCCCTCACAGGAATGTATGGAGAATGAACTAAGATAACGTAGATAAAAGTGCTCAGCATAGAGCGAGGCATAGAGTAGGCCTTTAATCAATGATCATTTCTTTCCCTGTGTGGGCCTTTCAAAGTTTGGTCAGAAGGAAGCAGCTACTTTCACAAAGCCAACAACCACTTGGCAGGTTTAATTTGAAAATTAACATACCGCTATGTATTCTGCAAACCCTGTGAACAGAGGTTATCAAATAGTGGGCCCGTTAAATTAATTACACTTGACATTTGTAACAAATACGCACAGATGGCAATTTGTAGTCAATGGTGATTTCAGATCAAACTACTTTAGCATCAAAATTTGACTTGTTGTGAACTAATCCTCTCAGTTTGGGGGTTTTTTCTTTGTAAAAATATTTGCCCGTGACTTATTTGAACACAAATAAACCCTAAAGGGTAATTTTTGCAGTTAATGATACAACAAAAGTAAGCTAATTTTTGCCATAAAATATATTATTTTAGGGATGAAGTTTATAATATGAGAAAAATTATAATATAAATGATGTTGTCAAGTCATATTTTTCATGCCATTACTCTTTGTTTTATGTTAGAGCAGAAACAAAATTAAACTAACAGTTTCAGAGGGGATTCTCATGGAAGTTAGAAATTCTGGTTTGTATCACTTCTGAGAACAGCAAGTTTTGTTCACTGGAAAATGGAAAACAACTTTGAGGAAGTAAGATAAAAAAGAAGTGAGGATGGGGTGAGAGGAAACAAGCAAAAATGGAATTAACATAACTGTTCATTAATGTCAGGCCATTTTGGGTTTGAATCTCAGCTCACCACTCAACAGTTCCATGATGGTGGGCAGTTTAAACTCTGCAAATTTTCATTTCTTCATCTGTAATAGGGGATTCCTGCATGTAGGCTATCATGAGAATTAGATAAAGCAATCTCTATTCCCCAGCAGTTTCTGGCACATAGTGCTTAACAGTATTAGTTTTTTTCTTCCTACTCCCAGACCCCCCTCTTTCCAGATAAAGAAACATAAATAGCATTCCTGAAGCATATAGTGTGTACTATCTTCTAGGGACTGTTCTAAACACTCCACACATATTAACTCATTTAATTCTCATAACAACCTGTTAAAAGTGTTATTATGTCTTTTAAAGATGAAGAAACTGAGGCAGGAGAGTTGTCCAATGAACACAGCAGATAAATGGTGGGGCTAGGTTCAAACTCTGGCTGTCTACTAGTTTGCACTTAAATCCTACATATGCTGTCTTTCAGAGAAACAAAATAAAAAGTTCAATAGCATTCTTTGTTGTCAGAATTTTATTACCAAGGGTGAAAGATAATATAGAGAATATCAAAGGGTTGTTCATACACAAAACATTATTACAATAAAATAATATTAAATATGCCCCCCCCAATATTTTCTTCTCTGGGGCTAAGGGAGAAGGCAAAGTACCAGGATGAGAAGAGAGAGCGTCATGGTGATGGAGGCGTCGGGTGGCAGGGCGGCAGAGAAAGAACTGTAAGGCCAGGGAGGGATATCATTTACCAAACTTGTCACGACCAAAAGAGTGCTTTCCCACCCTCGAGGCAAGCGGAGGCTGTGGTTATGGCAGAGCCTGTCCCCAGCTTGTAGAAAACAGCACTGAAGCTACAGGGTGCCAGCCTCAGTGCTTCTCCCGAGTTCATCGGTTATTTAAAAACAAAACATTCTGTCCTGATAGAGCTTTGGTTCTCTGAGCTAATTAATTGAGTTACCGCTCTGTTGGGGAAAAAACACCTGAGAGTTTTCTAGGGAACATCCTGATCTCCCTCCAAGATGAAGGACGTGGCCCAGGTGCTGGGCGTTCTGCTGACAGAAACCCCACGCCGTCAGACCCCTCCCGGAACTGCCTCAGCCGAAGAGCCCCCTCACCCTTCTGGGCAGACCATCCAATGACTGGCCAGCACCGAGGTAGCAAGGGGCAGCCCCCTTGCTCCACTGGCACAACATTGCTTTTGTGGGGTTGGACTCTGTTTGACTGCAGCTCAGACCAGCTTCTCCGTCTGCCCAGTCCTGCTGCTGTCTCCTCCCTTCACCAGGTGCACTAGTAAGCATTTTGTAAGCTATTCTTCATCTCAGAGGTAACCCAACTTGCAAAAAGTTTCTTTGATGTGCTGTTCTCTGTCCCTCTCTTTCTCTCTCTCCATATATATATATATATATATATATATATATATATATATATATATATGTATATAGTAATCCCAAGTTCCAGTAATCTTAACTTCAGCTGATTTCTAGTCTCCCCCTTAGGCTGGGTGCTCTTGAGGTCACTGATCAACCAGAGCATGTAGAAGTGACAGCAGCAGCAGCCCCAGGCTTGGGTCACACTTGACAGTCCTCAGGGATAGAGGTATTTAATGCCTCTCTCCTAAGACTGTTCACTTAACGACACACACATGATACCACAGCCATGACTGTCTCTGGGCTGCAAAATTCTCTAAATGTTACAAAATACTTAAAATATTTTACTGGAAAGAAAGCTGATATTATTCCTCAATAAAACTAGGAATTGTAGGAATGGACATATGGAGAAACACTTTACTTTAGTTAATTGGTGTGTGTGCGTGCGTTTGATTTGTTTTGCTTTAGGCTGCGTACGCAGAAGTTATAAGCATGTCTTTGAAACCAGGCTGACCAAACTTCAGGCTTGCACATTATTGTGGGCTCAGTGATGAACCAGAGTGCTGCTATTTTAAGAAGTGATTAAAAGCAGCTTTTTTTAGAGCCAACCTTTAATTGAGATTTTTCTTTCTTTTGTCAGTTGTTCTCTGACAAGTGAATTCATTTCCAAGTACATTGGACTGAATGGGATTTTAAGAAGCCCATGAATACCCTTCCAGAAAACACCTTAACAAGGGACAGTATAATCGTCCAGATTATAAAGCCCCCTTCAGACGGAGCAGGTCACAAGCCTGCAGGTATGACCGAAGGCTGGGCAAGGGGCTGTGAGGAAACTGGCTCAAGGCTGTGGGCAAGAATTCAAACCTGTGAATCCCTGACCGGTTTCCATCCCCGAAGGAGAGCCGGAAGACATGCGATCTCTGTTAAAATTCAGGTGTGCACCTATTGACAGTAGAGTCGTCCTACACTCTGCCTGTCACCTTTCCGTTTGGAAGCTTGTTATGTAAGCAAAAGTGCGAATGGAAACTGATGCTGGCACCTTTCTTGGAGCAGGCGTGGCCAGCATTAAAGGGCAGTGGTCTCATTGGAATAGTTCCTACTAATATATAACAATAGAGTGTAGGAAAGCATATAGGACCGGAAATGCAATATTCACATTGGAATATAATGCCGTAGGTTGTGACATTTGTCAATTTCTTTCTTGTTCAACAGATCTGAAGAAATCAGCACATAGAAATCTTAAAACCTTAATACTAATTATAGGATACTAAAAAGTAGTATTTTTCCATTAAAATAGTACATATGTAACATTCTTTTGGAAAAAAAAACCCTCTGATGCACTAAATGTCATAAAATAAATAAGGGGGAGATTATCCTGTTTTCACAGGGCTCTTTTCCTCTCTAGCATTTGGTTGGGAAGGACGGTGGTCACAGAAACCCCGCTCCAACTGCAGAAAGTGCCCTAGGTGGGGGGAGAGGGGCAAGCAGAGAGTGAGTCAAACTATATGCCAGGCTGTTGGAAGGTGATCTAGGGCTGACCACCTGCATATTCAGACAGTTTGTCCCTGCTGAGAAACCCAAAATATTTTTTCAGAGGCTTGAACCTGCAGTGGGATTGGCACTCTCAAAATCCCCCTGGTAGGAACTCCACACTTGAAAATCTTAAACTTGTCTCGTTCTTCCCATTTTCACTGTCCAGCACTTCCCAAAGGATGGTCTGTGGGGTATTAAAAGGTATTACCCAATAAATCTCCCATACTCAAGTACGTTTGAGAAACAGTGAGCGCAGATTCCCTACAACATGCTAATGTGCGTGTGACCCCCCAGGTGAGAGCTGAGTATCACTGTCTCCCGGTCTCTTTGAACCATTTCACTTCTTTTTTTTCAGGGAACAACTTGTGGGGTTAGTGTCCCAAGGAATATGTCCTGGGAAATGTTATACTCATTTGGGAAATCTTATTTTAAAATCTTATTGTTTCCTAAGTTGCTGACTTTGTATCCATATTTTAAAAAATCTGGTTCATGCACTTTAGATATGTATCTCTTTAGTTGATAGCATGTTGGTAAGTATTAAAGAAATCCAATTAATATGCTATGCATTCTGACTCTTACTAACCCAGCATTTAGAAATAGTACAGTTTTTGTGTGCTCAAAGTCAATACCCTCTAGAGTTTCTGGAAATTTCACTACAAGGTAATCTTAGCATAGTTTTAAGGCTTTGAGTCAAACACATCCATGTAGATAACAAATTAGTTAATTCTTAACTAACGTTCCATCACCACGAAGGAAAGAAATGCCCAGTCACTTGCTCTCAGAGCCAAAGCACTCTATTTGATGAAACATCTTCTGATCTGCAGGCTCTGATAATGCCTATCAACCGCCAGCAGCTCACTTTGATGCACTCCTGAAGGGAGAGTTAAGCAGCTTTAACTTGAAAAGGATCAGAAACAATTACAAAAGCGAATGAGGTGCTATTGACATGACAGGAAGATGTGCATGAAGAAGTGCGCATGCATTAATCAACTGGCAAAGCCAGCAAGACTCTCCCTAAACACACACAATAAAAACAACCAAAATATAATTTTAAACAAGAAAACAGCTAGCGTGCAGAAATCACATAGCTAATCTCTGTGCCATCATTAGGCAATCCTTAAAATGAGAGTGGTAGCACAGACGCTGAGCAGGCTTGTTATAAAAATTAAAGATAAGGTATGCAGAGTATCTAGCATAGTGCTTGGCACATAGGAGGCACCCAATAAGTAGAACTTTTTAGTATTGAAACATAGAAAGTGAGTGGCAGAAATGCCGTAAAAATAATTTACTAAAACTGTCAACAATCTCAAGACTTCATTCAAATTGTTATTAAACAGCAAACACTAGGAACTAGTCAATGAAAACACAGACATCATTGAAAGTAAAGGAACAAATGAAGTAAATTACAGATGGAATTTTAACCCAAGAATCAGTAGGATTATTTGTTCCAAGGAGAACTCAAAGTTTTTGCTGTCAATTATGTTGTCCTCCTAAGGGCTGAGAGTTAACATTTCCCAACAGACTGATGATAAGGTATAGAGATAGCCAGCAAATAGTAAAGCAAAGCAAATCTGTGAAAATTTGTTCCTGGATTGCACGTTGCCCATGGAGGAATAAGCATGAAAAATCTCAGCCCCAAGCAGCAGGTAAAGCATCTTCGTGTTCAACACCCCAAGAATGATGACATAGAAATAAATTCTCAGGAGCGTTTACTGGTTACCTCGTCTTCTACTTTCTGTATATCCCTGCTCGTGCTTGTTCATCTTCACAAATAAGGCATTAGACTCTGCCCCACATAGAGCATGTTTACTAGTAGCTAAAGAGAAAGCCCTGCTTAGCTCCCAGGGCCATGGAGCTGCTTATGTGTTTTTCACCCTTAAGGCAGATGCGATATTGAGCTGAGGAAAAAAAGATATTTTGCTTTATACTAAATTTTAATTTTTATCCTCAGGGTTTCTCTTTCTACACTAAAGCATAAGGTTTTGCTCCATTTGGGGAGGACCACTTTCCTGCAGTGGAACATTTATCCTAATCCTTGGCCTGAACGTTCATGTATTCCACAATCTAATTGCTGCACATCACATTCCTGTAACTGTAAAATATTCAGTCTCCATGGGATGGCAGTTATCTCCAAATCAGAAGACTTGACCTTCATGTCAGCAGGAAACTAGGACTGTCATTGTCTTTTGGTCTGTTAAACAATGCGACATCTTGTCTGCACTGGCCTCTGGCTCTGGCCCATCCCACACCCCTCAAAATCACCCACTCTCCAAGATATTGCCTTGCACCTTTTTCTTTTCTTTCTAAAGATCAGTGGTGGATATAATGCTGAATGTTGTCCAATTTCTTCTAGAAGTAATATATTGAATTTTGACAATTGAAGGGGGCTCCATTCTAACCCAAAAATCCCAGTTGAAGGAGCATGCCTCCCTGCAAAGCCAGCATGTCTCTGCAGTGAGAACATGTCTTTCTGAAAAGCATCCATTCTGGTTGAGTCGGGAATGAGCCTGATAATAGAAGAATATAACTGAAGTTGACACGTTCTTATTAGAATGGCTGAAACAAAAGCACATATGGATCTTTCTGAGTCATTGAACACACACTGCTTGATAAATTATATTCTAATTTTCAGAGGCTCCATCTCAGAATGTCTTAGCAGATAATAGCCATCCTTAGCTCCTGGTTGTTACTTTTCACCACCCATAGATGGACTCAATGGCTGGGTAGGAAGAGATCAGGAAAGGTAGCTGTTAGCTATCGATAAGTTTGTCTTTGACAAGGCTTAGCTAAGTGAACCCCAACATCATACCTCAGGACATTGGTGCCTTTTCCAGAGTTATTGCTCTCCAATAGGAATTCAACCAATGTTGAAAGTGTTGAAAAGAGTGACATTAATCTTTTTCTTAAAATTGTGCTTCTTTGACTCTGTTCTCTGTGAGCTGTTGGTAATGACACCACTCGCTCTCTCTACGGTTTGACTTAGGCAAAGACAATGTCCTGAGAGAAGTCCGGTGAGTGGGAGCAGGTCCAGCGTCCTAAGAGTCACCTCCACAGACGGAAGCTTCTGTGCTATGGGATAGGAGCTCAGGTTGATGTCTAGATCTCCAGGTCCAAATCTCAGAAAGAGCCTGTGTCAGTGAAGGTCATTTTCTTAGCGATGAAAACCCACTCTGAATGACAAGCAGAAATAGAACATGCTGGAGGCACACTGAGTAGCTCCCAAAACTGGTCAGTGAGGTCAGGGAAGCAGGCCTGGAAATGTGAGCAGGTTCCTCAGCTGCTTCCTCCCCGGCTCTGGCCACTGTGGGCAGGACTGCCCTTGGGACTGGAGCTGCCCTGCTTCTGCGTGTCACTGGTTCCTATTCAAAGTTCCAGTAAGAGGATGTGATTGGGCCCGTTGAATCACAGTCTGTCTCACTATGTTTGGGTAGGTAGGGGGTGGGGGCAAGTACCTGACTTTTTTCAGCTTCTTTTGTGGGAAGCAAGTGAGTTCAGATACTCATCAACAGAATCTGTGAGTGAATGAATGAATGAATGAATGAATGAGGAGAGAAGTGAGAGAAGGCAGAATCTGAAAAAATGTTTATTCATTTGAGAACCTCTCAACAAGTCTGATAAAACGCACCATGAATCAGTTTCTATAGAAAGGGGCCACTGCCCTGTCTATTTCACTTTCAACTTCCTTAAATTATATCTTGCCCATATATAGAAAAAGCCGCTTGAAAAACCCACTGGTAATTCTGGATATAGGAGCTAATTCTCCTCTTCCAACTCCCCAGGGAATAACTGCCCTAAAACATTATCTAGATTCCTCTGCCATACTGAAGTCTTACATTGTCTTTTTTTCTAAACTGAAGGTTACTTTTTTTTAATGTCTGAACTGTTTAAAATAAGAAAGAAAAAAACATAAAAGCTATTTGTGATTTTTTTTTTTGAAGAGAAATAATGAAAGTAACCTCAAATCCCCAATTTTTCTTCCATAGGAACAAAAATGCCTTTAAGAATTTTAATTTCTCATTTCTCAGAACAGCGTTTAATTTTGTTTTTCTTCTTATTGGCATGCTTTAATGGGAGCCCTACAGGAAAAGACAACACAAACAAAGCTAAAAATATATTTTAGAATTATGACACAAATGTTATTGTACTTTTTTTTAAGTAGTAGAATGGATACTATTCTGGTTATAGAATCTACAGAAAGGGAACTCATCTTAGAAAAACAAAACAGAAAATATCCCTTTGGTTTCTTTTTATGTATATGCCATTGCCAAATCCCTGAGAAATGAAATCACTTTGGGTCTTGCTTCCAGACGGGTGATAAACTAAGTGACCCCTGAAATTCCTTTTGGTGAGCCTGTGGAAGCAAACAGACAATTGGGCAAATTCCAGAAGATTCTTCATCAACACTTTCCCTTCAATGGCTGCAAAGAAAAAGCTCATTTGAATTTTTTATTTTCCTTTACTTATGGAAATCTGTTCAGAGGAAATTACTTTATAACCCCAGAATAAATATTAAATTTTTTTCCCTGCCAGGTGTTTTTTTGTTTTGTTTAGATGTAACATATTACTGTATCACAGGTAGAATTAAAGATTGGTTTTAAAGAGTAGGAGTTATATAGTCAGGATTATCTTTGGAGTAGTCACTTAAGTAAGTTTTACAAGAATTGCACATTTTGGGATGCTTCTGTTGCTTGTTGATGCTAAGAATTAGCAATTGAATAAATATTGTGTGTGCTGTTCTAACACAGGTGTAATAATTGGTTCTTTCCAACGTTATCCCTCCTTGGAAACTGTTTTCTTTCTAAGTGCTGCAATGACAGCACTCAGAGGGTGACTGCACCTCTGCTCCAGATACTGCCCTTAATAACAACTGAAGAGTCTTTGAAAATGTATAAGAACATTTTTGGATGAGAATAATTAAACCTAATTATTTTATCACAAATATAGGCAGCAAATGACAAATAATGTAAGTAAAAGTCCAGCTTAGGTATGAGATTATCGACTCATGTTAGTGAAGACCTTGGCCTAGAGAAATGTAGACAGAGTGTGTGCTCACTGCTCCATCTCATTTTCAATCCTTGCTTCTCCATCTTCAACTCACATTCTCCAATCATGTGCTCCTCACTGTGGAGTGCTGGTTTGGGGGCTTTCTGGCACTGTCATTGATATGTCATTGCAAAAAGTTTCTGTCTCATTATCTGCAGTTTTTCAAAGTTTATCCCTCAGAGTACAATCATGTCTGGAGAGTATTTGCTCTTACTAACAATTATTGCACAAATCATTGCAATGTAGAAACTGCAAAAGTTGTGGTTTTCCTCAGGACTTTACAGCAGGAGAATGATGTATATCACATTTAAGAGACCTCTTTTTCAGATTAATGTTGGCAGTTACTACTTATGTGATTTTACACAAATTATACAATCTCTCAGAGCCTTGGAGATGTGTAATCTGTTACTGTGATTGGCATCCAATAAACAATCAAGAAATGGTAGCTATTACTATCATTTCTTCAGAATGTCCCCTCATGGAGAGGTGGGAAAAGGTTAATAAAAATTTGTGGGTTTAATTGAAAAATAAATATTGTTCAGTTGAATGGCTTCCTAAAGAATATTTCCTATTACCCCACAATTCTATTCCTTAATGGTTTTCTGTCTCTACCCTAATTATCTTCTGTATCTACCCTAAATACTTTATCTTGTAAAGAAATCATTTTGCTCCCAAGACTGGGCCTCAGTGGGTTATATAAGAATACACTGAGAGGCCACGTTATTATGATCTCTGAACACATAATAATCTGGCCAATCAGTGTATATCCTATATAATAAAAGGCTAATATGCAAATTGTCCCCTTGACCAGAAGTTCGACCAGCAGGCAGGTCGGCCAACCACCCATGTCCCCTCCCCCTGGCCAGGCTGGCTGGACCCCACCCATGTACGAATTCATGCACCGGGCCTCAATATATATATATATATATATATATATATATATATATATATATATATACACACATATACACACACACACACACACTGAGTGGCCAGATTATTATGCATTCAGAGATCATAATAATCTGGCCACTCAGTGTATATGTTATTTATCATTTACCACATAAACAATAGGAATTTGAAAATTCAAGTATCTTTAATTAGAAATCATTTACTCAATAACATTCATTACCTGGAAGATTACAGGTGATTCCATGTTGCCCAGCCGCTGACAAATCACAAATCCCCCAGTGTCCTGTTGGACCTGAAGCACCCCTCGATAGACCCCACCAGACCTAACAAATGGATGATGCCACATTGCAATTTTGCAGTGTTGCAGCAGAGAGCAGGTTGAAATGCACCTGGACCTTCATAAAGGATCTAAATCTAAAACAATGACAAATCTGTGTTTGGTAAAGAAGTGGGTGAAGAAACATGCACATCAATAAAAAAGAGGATGTGTGAAGCACACTAACACTAAAAAACACTGTTTAAAAAGTGCCTTTTTTAAAGCAAAAAAATTGGTGTCAAAACTAGGGAAAAGGAGTGACATAGGAATCAAGGAAGCATTTGAGGTGAGCATTGGTCAAGAAGTCTTGAGGATGTTACTTATTGACAATAAATCTGTTGTCAGTAAACACATAATTAAAAGATGACCAAATAACTTGTATGCATATAAGCAAAACCAATGGACACAGACAATAGGGGGGTGGTGGCGCCTGGGCTGGGTGGTGGGGGTGGTCTGGGAGAAGACAGTGGGGGATAAAGGGGACAAATGTAATATTTTCAACAATAATTTTTTTTTAAAAGTACAAATTAGAAGGTACAGAATAGTAATGGGGATGTAAAGTACAGCATAAGAAACATAGTCAATAATATAATAATAACTACTAGAGGCCCAGGGGAGGGGAGGGTGTCCCTCAGCCCAGCTGCACCCTCTCCAATCTGGGACCCCTCTCACAATCCAGGACTGCTGGCTCCCAACCACTCACCTGCCTGCCTGCCAGATTGCCCCTAACTGCTTCTGTCTGCCAGCCTGATCACCCCCTAACCACTCCCCTGCCAGCCTGATTGACACCTAACTGCTCCCCTGCTGACCTGGTCGCCCCTAACTGTCCTCCCCTGTAGGCCTGGTCACCCCCAACTGCCCTCCCCTGCTGGCCCAGTCACCCCTAACTTCCCTCCCTTGCCAGCCTGGTCACCACTAATTGTCCTCCCCTGCAGGCCTGATGCCCCCAACTGCCCTCCCTTGCAGGCCTGGTCACCCCCAACTGCCCTCCTCTGCTGGCCAGCTTGTGGCAGCCATCTTGTGTGTTGGAGTGATGGTCAACTTGCATATTACCTCTTTATTATATAGGATGTACAGCGTTAGGTGTTATAAGATTAATCGGGATGATCACTTTGTAAGTTATATAAATGTCTAATCACTGGGTTCTGCACCTGAAACTATACTGTACCTCAATTGAAAAATTAAAAAATATATTATTTTTAAAAATAATAAATAAATAAATAAATCTACACTAGTAAAAGAGAAACATGCAAATTAACCATCACTCCACTACACCCACAAGCCACGCCCACCAGCCAATCAGGAGCGAGTATGCAAATTAACCCAACCAAGATGGTGGCCGGCCATGGAGCTGGAGCAAGCAGGAGGCTTGGGTTGCCCCGGCAATGGAGGAAGCCAAGCTTCCTGCCCGCCCTGGCCGGCCTGGCCTCTGCTCAAGGCTACAAAGTTTCAATTATAGAAGATAAATAAATCCTAGATACTTGCTTTCAGCCAGCTCTGGCCTCCACTCAAGAAGGCGCTTAAAAAAAAAAAAAAAAGAAAAAGAAAAAAAGGAGGGGCTGGGACCTTGGGTTGCCAGGGGGTGATCAGGCCAGGATGGGATGGCAGGGGCCGTTGGGGGTAAGCAGACCAGCAGGAGGGCCAGTTGGGAGTGAGCAGACCATCAGTGGGGGTCAGTTTGAGGTGATCCAGGACAGCGGGGGGGGGGCAGTTTGGAGTGAGCAGGCCAGCAGGGGGGCAGTTGGGGATAAGCAAGCCAGTGGGGAGGGAAGGTGGGAGCAAGCAGGCCAGTGGTGGGGGGCAGTTGGGAGTGAGCAGGCTGGCATGGGAGGCAGTTGGGGGTGATCTGGCTGGCAGGGGGGCATTTGGGGGCGAGCAGGCCAGTGGTGGGGGTCAGTAGGGGGCGAGCAGGCCGGCAGGCAGAGTGGTTAGGGGCAATCAGACAGGCAGGCAGGCAGGTGAGTGGCTGGAGCCAGCAGTCCCGGATTGTGAGAGGGATGTCCGACTGCCGGTTTAGGCCCGATCCCTGTAAACCGGCAGTAGGACATCCTTTGGGGGGTCCCAGATTGGAGAGGGTGCAGACCGGGCTGAGGAATACCCCCCACACCCACATGGATTTCGTGCACCAGTCCACTAGTAAATAAATAAAAGGTGTTTATTTGGAGGAAGGTTGATGACTAACTTTATAATGGAGACATTAAATGGATACTATCTAAACACACTGCCCAGCCTTAGTATTGCTAAAATAATTGGTACAACCAATTACTACATCCTCATGCCATAAAGTAATAGGAAGTACTGTGCACCACCTCTGAAGTAACCTTGTCTAAAAGAATCCAACCTGAATCTAATCACTGTTCTAGACCTAAATTCAGTTACAGGACGTATGGGGGAGAGAAGAACAAGTTAGTCCATGATAAAGAAGCAATTGGCCAGGTTCAGAATGTGACATTCTAAAGATAAATGGCTCAGTTTCTCTAATGAACTAATGGCATAAGTAAAAAGGAAGGGAGGGGACGTGTGTGGTTATACAATTAAAAATATCTAACATGTTAATTCAAGGTAGAGTGTGAATCTTGTGTGAAACCTGGGAAACCAAATGTTAAAATGCATTTTTTTAGATAATATGGAAAATCAAATATTGTCTGTGTTTAAATAAAGTTAAATTATTGTTAATTTTATTATCTATGATAATAGCATTAGTTATGTTTCTTTTTAAAAATTGGAGAAGATCTTGTTAGTTAGAAAGGCATATGAAATAACAATGGGATCTGCTTTAAAATATTGCAGCAAAATAAAAGTGAAGGGAATAAAGCATAATTAGCAAAACGTTTATAATTGCTGAATCTGAGTGTGCATAGGTTTATTATACTAAACTCTCTACCTTTGACAATTTGAAAATTTCCATAATAAAACCTGTAAAAAATGTTTACTTTCCTAGTTATCTGTATATTATAAATGTGCTTAAAGCTTTTAAAATTCCTTTTCTAAGAATCATATTTAAGTCACATCTTAGTTGGGGCTGCTATAACAAAGACGCTATAAACTGGGTGGCTCATAAGCAACAAACATTTATTTCTTACAGTTCTGACATCTGTGAAGTCCAAGATCACAGTATCAGCAAATTTGGTGTTAGGTGAGAGCTCACTTTCTGGTTCATACACTGCACCTTTTTGCTATAACCTCACACAGTGCAAGGGGACAATCTTGCTCCCTGAGATGTCTTTTATAAAGGCCCAAGTACCTCCTAAATGCTCCACACCCTAACCCCCTAATAACAACACCTTGGGGGTTAGGTTTCAACATATGAATTGGTGGGGGAGAGGCACAAATATTTAATTGTAGCAAACTAAAAGTGAAAATTACCCTCTAACTGTGGGTTCCAATAGGGAGATTGGAATTGGAGAGTTGCCAAGATTTGGTAGTTCTTGGGGCATAATTGATATCCTCATAGATTTTCAGCATCTCATGAAAAGAATGCACATAATCAGTCTCCCCTAAATGTCAAAGTGACCCTTTATAATCCCCTTACGATAAATGCACTCTTTGTGGCCTGGAGACTTAACTAGAAGATGGAGTGGTCCTGGCAAAAATTGACTGGCTTTGTTATCAACATGATATGGTACATTGGAAGCACTGATTTAATCGCTACCGAGTGAAATATATATATCTTTGAAAAGGAGATATTTCTAACACTACTCATTGCAGTATATCCCTGGATACCAGTAAAAGATCAAGCTTGGATTAACATTCAATTTAATATGTTAAACTAGAGGCCCATTGCACAATATTTGTGCAAGAACAGGCCTTTCTTCCCCTGGCTTCACTCCCAGTCACCCGGGAGCCTGCAAGTCCCCGCTCCGTGGCCGCCTGGAGGCGGCAAGTCCCCACTCCCTGGCTGCCCAGGATCTGGCACCTCCTCGCTCCCCCACCTGGAGCCGGCACTTCATCGCTTCTATCTGAAGTACTACTACAGTAGCTCCCTCCACTGCCCCCCTTCCCCTCATAGCAGGCTTCACTCTGCTCCCCTCCATGCCTGCATATGCAAATTAACCTCCATCTTTGTTGGGTTAATTTGCATACTCACTCTGATTGGCTGTGGGCGTAGCTGAGTGATGGTTAATTTGCATGTTTCTCTTTTATTAGGTAAGATGCTTAAAAGATTCAAAAGGTTAAAGAGGAAAAGTAGTCACCATTAAAAGATAGGAATACTTTTGTCAACTGGTCAGGGCAAAGGAAAAGAAAAGGTACTGGACATGTGTCTTACTGACAACTTCAAATGGAGGACATGAAATTGGTCAAATTCAAGATATTAGGGATAGAGAAACCAAGATGGCGGCATAGGTAAACACCTAAACTGCTGCCTCGCACAACAATTTCAAAACTACAACTAAAAGACAGAAAGGACACCATCCAGAACCACAGGAAAGCTGGCTGAGTGAAAATTCTACAACTAGAAGGAAAGAGAAAAGCTCACAGAGAATTGGAAGTACGGCAAAGGGTCTTTGTGCGCGCAGAGAGGAAGGGCGGCTGAGAGCCTGGCTGACTTTCTCTGGTGGAAGGGGGAAGGAAGCCCCCGACCGCACTGAACCCCAGTTCTGACAGCACTGAACCCCAGTTCTGGGCGAGCCCCTGGGGACCCACGCTCTTGTGGGGGGAGTCTGGACTCTCGGGCGGAGACTCGGGAGCCGGGGAAGGCGGAGGACTGAAAGTGCGCGCGCCAGTGCGCACAAAGGCTGCGGAGGTTGCCACAGGCTTTCCCTAGTGGAAGGGAGTCAGAGGCTCCTGAATGCACTGAGCCCCAGTTCTGACTGCAGTGAACCCCAGTTCCAGGTGAGCCCCTGGGGACCCACGCTCTTGTGGGGGGAGTCTGGACTCTCGGGCGGAGACTCGGGAGCCGGGGAAGGCTGAGGACTGAAGGCACGCACGTGCGCGCAAGGGCAAGGCTGACGGGAAGCCAAGACTGAGACTCCACCCCAACCAAGCTGAGCACAGAGGCTATTGCAATTTGGCAAGTCTAATCCTATAAGGCTGTCTCTAGCACCGAACTTCTCCCAGCATAGACACAGCTGATCCTTACAGCCAACTGGCCTGGAGGTCAATTCTTCCCAGTGATACCAACAACAATAAAGACTTAATTACAACAAGGCTGTACACACAGTCCACAAAGGGGTGCACCAAGAGTGTCCACCTCAGGTTAACTGGGGAGGCAGACCCACTGGGCAAGATTGGAAACCTAGCACACAAATCTACCTTACCAACTCAGGGAAGCAATGAAAATGTGGCGTCAAAGAATCAGATCACAAACGAAAGAAATGGAGGAAAACAAACGACTGGATATAGAATTCAAAACCACGGTTATAAGGCTTTTTAAGAATATCCTAGAAAAGGCCGATAAATATAACGAGACCCTCGAAGATATGAAAAAGGACCAACTAGAAATTAAACATACACTGACTGAAATAAAAAATATTATACAGAGACCCAAAAACAGACAAGAGGAACACAAAAATCAAGTCAAAGAATTGAATTACAAAGAAGCAAAAATCACTCAACCGAAAAAGCAAAAAGCAAAAAAAAAAATCCAAAAAGTTGAAGATAATGTAAGAAGACTCTGGGACAACTTCAAGCGTACCAACATCAGAATTATGGGGGTGCCAGAAGAAGAGAGAGAGCAAGATACTGAAAAACTATTTGAAGAAATAATGACCGAAAACTTCCCCCACCTGGTGAAAGAAATAGACTTACAAGTCCAGGAAGCGCACAGAACCCCAAACAAAAGGAATCCAAAGAGGACCACACCAAGACACATCATAATTAAAATGCCAAGAGCAAAAGACAAAGAGAGAATATTAAAAGCAGCAAGAGAAAAACAGTTAGTTACCTACAAGGGAGCACCCATACAACTGTCAGCTGACTTCTCAACAGAAACTATGCAGGCCAGACGGGAGTGGCAAGAAATTTTCAATGTGATGAATAGCAAGAACCTACAACCAAGATTACTCTACCCAGCAAAGCTATCATTCAGAATTGAAGGGCAGATAAAGAGTTTCACAGACAAGAAAAAGCTAAAGGAGTTCATCACCACCAAACCAGTATTATATGAAATGCTGAAAGGTATTCTTAAAGAAGAGGAAGAAGAAAAAAGTAAAGATAAAAATTATGAACAACAAATACATATCTATCAACAAGTGAACCTAAAAATCAAGTGAATTAAAAACCTGAGGGACAGAATAATCTGGTGAATATAATAGAATCAGGGGCATAGAAAGGGAGTGGACTGATAATTCTCAGGGGGAAAGGGGTATGGGGGGTTCATGAAGAGACTGGACAAAAATCATACACATATGGATGAGGACAGTGCGGGGGAGGTAAGGGCAGAAGGTGGGGTGGGAAATGGGTGGAGGGGAGATATGGGGGGAAAAGGAGAAATAATTGTAATAATCTGAATAAAGATTTATTTTAAAAAAATAAAAATAAAATAAAATAAAATAATGAAAAAAAAAAAAGATATTAGGGGGCATGTCTCCAACAAAGAGCATTACCTTATGGGGCCAACAGAAGAGGGGTGTCCCTGCTTGGTGTGTACAAATCAAACAAATTTAACATGGAGTTGAAATTTCCGAACAGAGTCAATGGACACTGGAATACGATATAAGCCTTAAATGCCCTCAATGACTGCTTTTCACACATTGTGGGGTTGGTGTTGGGAATGACCTATGTAAATGCTCCCAAAGTCCTTTTTAATTGATTTTAGAGGTGGGGATGTGAAAGAGACATCAATTTGTTTTTCCACCCATTCATGCATTCATTGGTTGATTCTTGTATGTGCCCTGACTGGGAATCAAACCCACAACCTTAGCGTATCTAAACAACTGAGCTACCTTGCCAGGGCCCCAAGGTCATTTTTAATATCCTTGGATCTCCTATTGCCTAAATCTCAGTCCAGCAGAAGAAGCCATGTTAAAGGGCTCCACCCGAGGGACAGCACTAATAACCTCATTTCCAAATTGTTATAAGCCGATATTAAGACCTTCTGTTACCTGAGAGCCCATAGTTGGTAGACCTTAAATTTCAATACATGCAGAGAATGGAGATGCCACCATCCACAGCCCAAGCCACATCAAGATTCAAGTCATCAGAGTGACTTTGTATCACTTAGCATGTTTATACCTAGTAGGGACACTATTTTCAGAGAAAACAAATGAATGTTCACATTTTCATAAAAAGTTTTTTTCTTGATAGCACCTTCCAGCCTGTTCCTACTTCTCATGGCATATACCAATCCTCCTAGATTTTTGCCTTCAGTCAGTGAAATGACCCCATTGGGTCAAAGTCTTCATCTCTTTCATTATCAAGCATCTCCTGAGTACCTATTATATTCAAGCACCATCTTAGATTTAGGGAGGTTTGGAGTCAAAGAAGGATCTAGTCTATGGCCCTGAGAAGTGGGCAGTGCCTGTCCCTATGAATCTGCACAACATCACATCTTGCCAAATTCTAACAGGACAGGCTTTGCATTTATATGGTTAGCCTGCAATGGTACATATCAAATCCATGTCTTCATCAAACTGATATGGACATTCACTGGTGACATCTGTCACTTGGAATTTTCCCCTTTATAAAATTGATTATGAACAAATAACAAAGGGCTATTGCTTCAGGACATCTGGCATATGAAAATGGCCCATTTGCAAAGAACTGGATGTTAAAGTGTTTTCATTAAAATGGGACCCATACCTGAGCTATACATAAGTTTTGCTAGAGTGAAAAAATTTTTCCTCCTTCTAAACAAATTTGGCTACATACAGTTCACAGGACACAAATGTTTCATGGGAGAATGAACAAATTATGCCTCTGAAGAGTAGTTGAATATTTACTCTGACACAGCTTCCCCAGGACAACCAGCAACCTCATTTGAAGTAAATTCCTTAGTCTGTTCCAATAAGAATAATTGTGTTGGAACTATGCTCCCTGCTCTAAAGAGGCCAAATCCATTTACTGCTGCAGAAAAGCCTCTGGGATGGATCTAACCTATTCACTTTGTGGGTTTTGATGCTGCTGAGTAAGCCAATGATATTTCAAGTTGGTGCTGGTTTAGACACAGTCGAGAGAGCTCAGTGGAGTGTTTTTCTTCAACAACTCAATCATGACTGCAAAAACATGGTCAGTTCCAGAGATGTGGAGTAGTAACTCATCTTGACAGCAGTGAACTAATGAACATCCATCATTAGATTGTTCAAACATCCTTCACAATTGAATATCTGACTTTAAAGGACATTGTCCTACAGTCTTCAGCATTTTGTGTTTTTTTTTTCTTTTTTTCAGAATTTTGGAGCATGCACTGGAGCAATCCATAGTGTTCATCTGTAGTTTAAATGCAAAAAAAGAAGAAAAAAAATCTCTAATGTTTCACGCAAGGCTGCTTCTGGAACAAAATTAATAATGGTTGCAATTTGCAGAACGATTCTCTCATGTTGTGTAGCCAAAATCTGAATAATTTTATTTCTTTGAAGTAATGGCTTAAAATATTGCAGAAGAAATATTCAAAACACTGTGAACGTGTTACAACTATATAATCCTTCATTTACCAGTCTCCTTTAGAGAATCCCCACCAAGATTATTCCGGGCTCAATGACGTGTTTGCTTTTCCCCATAAATTTAAAACCGTTTTTCTAGATTCATGCATTTTTATTTTTGGTGATTTCTAATTGGCTCCCACTGAGGCCTGGCAGCTACCAAACTGATCATATGCCAATTTAATTGACTCCAGAGATATTTAACGAAGTGTTCACTTACATGTGGAATCTAATGAATAAAATAAGCTAACAAACAAAATAGAAATAGACTCATAGATAGAGAACAGACTGACAGGTGGAGAGAGGCTTGGGAGACTGAGTGAACAAGGTGAAAGGATTAAGAAAAAAATAAACCTCATAAACACAGACAACGGTATGGTAATGACCAGAAAGGGTGAGAGGAGGTAGAAGGTAAAAGGGGCATAAATGATGATGGAAGAAGACTTGACTCTGGGTGATAAACACACAATACAATATACAGATACTGTATTATAGAATTGTACACCTGAAACCTACATAATTTTATTAACCAGTGTAACCCCAATAAATGCAATAAAAATTTTAAAAATAAAATAAAAACAAATCCATCAAAATATTGCACTTTATCATATTGTTTATAGACTACAAAAATTTAACTTCCTGGTAATCCTATAGATTAAAAGTGTAGTATGCAAATTGTCCCCTCAACCGGGAGTTCTTCGGGGAGTTCCACGGGGGGTGGGACTGGCCAGGGGAAGGCAGGGAGTACCCAGCTGGCAGCCAGCAGCCACTAGGGACCCTAACAGTGCATGAATTTCATGCACTGGACCTCTAGTAATTTATAAAGTGATGGAATGAAAATATGCAAACTTTCAAGAAACATTCAACATAAGAAGCTCTCCTTGCTTAGAAAAGTTTTGTATCTTTGATCCTTTCAAGTCGATGAGTTAACATTGAACACAGAAGACATCCCATATGACAGAGTGACTTGTGAATTATACATCTGATTTGGGCAAATGCACAAACAGGAGGCCTAGCTAGATGGGGAGCAGCACGCAAAGGTCAGGACAGCCCCCTCTTAAATGAGAATATACTATAATCAGAGATAGGAAGACAATTCTTCTGTTGACATACGGGGAACAAAGAGCATCATGACCATTACATGGTGAATGAGCCCAAAGGCCAAATGGCAGAAGGTACGAGAGTTGTTATACATTCATTCACCAGTGGGGTCCCTCGGCCTGGCCTGCAGGGATCAGGCCAATAGCAGCTCCCCAACATCCCCTGAGGGGTCACAGATTGCGAGAGGGCACAGGCCAGGCCTAGGGACCCCACCAGTGCACAAATCCATGCATATAAGATCTTTGGTTAATCTCTTCCTGCCCTGCCCCCTCTCCCTTTCCCTCTGAGATTCATCAGTGTGTTTCATGTTTCCGTGCCTAAGATTTCTGCTCCTGTGTTGAGCATCTTCCCCCTGGTGGTCAGTGCGCGTCATAGCTACCAGTCGGCCGGTCAAATGGTCAGATGGTCACTTAGGCTTTTATGTATATAGATTGGCTTTCCTCAAATGAGGGTTTAGAATTATAAAGCTACATTTTTCATACAGCTGGCACAAAGGGACACTTCCCCAAACTTCCACTAACCATGTATTCACTTCATTTTTACTTTTGTTAGCTTTTTTCTTTCATCTGCTTCTCAAGCAGGTGCCATAATTCCAGTGTCCACTGTGTTTGTTCTGTAGAATACCTGATTGCAGTGGGTATCTGATGTGTTACTGGAATTCATCAGCTTTGGAGCCAGCTGCTCTACTACTCTGTGACATTAGGGCCAAAGGAGTAGCCCCTGGAGCCCGACTCCCCCACCAATGTTACCAGCTATAAAAGTAACCATTTACTGAGCACCTACTATGTGCCTCGCACTATTTTAGGCTCCTGTGATGGATTAGGGAACAAACAGATAAGGGTCCTGAGGAGTCCTTGCCTAGAATATTTTCCAGAGAAGCCTGTGTTAAGAAAATTAGCACAGGCAAATGGTTCTAGAAAGCAGAGCCACAGGACAGGATTTGGGGGTTGAATTACCCATTCATCTGAACCACATCCTTCTATTTCTCAGGCTGCTCTTTCCCCAGCAGAAATTTAATGTTGATATCTTTCCATTTTCTCCATGTTTTCCACAAGTGAACTCATCTTTTCTCATAGCTTCAAAGACTTTCAAAATCTTACCTTCAGTTCTAACATTTCTCCTGGGCTACAGATTTATGTATCCAACTGATTTCCAGATTCATGAACACTTCCTTCATCCTGTTCTGGCCTGAATTCATCATCTTCTCCCCACACCCAACCTTTCCCTACCATCTCCTATGTCAGCAACACCTGGAGTCATTCCTGATTCAGCCACCTTTCACATTCATCTAGATATCAAGTCCTATCTATTCTTCCCTATAAATATATCTCAAAACACTATTTTCCTCCATTCTCACTGTCACTACCCTATCAATCCACCATCCATTTTTGCCTGAAATAGTGCCATGGCCCACTAATTGACTTTATTTTTTCTAATCTTTCTTCCCACAAATCTCTTCTCCATGCTACAGTAAGCATGATCTTTCTGAACTGCAAACTTAATCATCATTCTCCTCTAAAACCCTCTAGAGTCTTCCCCACTGTTTGTAGGATCCAGTCCAATCTGCTAAGATTCTCCATGAGGATCCCTGCGGAGCTCACCAGCCATTTTCATAGCCCTAATGAACTTCTTTCAGTGCCTTGAAAGTAACTTGTACTCTCGCTTCTCTGGGCCTTCATACAGAAAGTTCCCTTTATAGAGAAGACTTCTCATCTCTGTGCTTCTCAACTCCATCCTTCAAGTCTCAAATTTGGCATCACTTTCTCCCAGAAGCCCTCCTGAGTCCCCTAGACTCATAGTGATGTGATCCATAGCTCTTTGCCCTTTACATTCTGTAACACTTATCACACATTACAATTGCTTGTTTAATTGTTACTTCCCCGACTAGACTGCATAACTTGCCTCTCTTAATGCTGAATGCCTAATGCAGGCTTCAGGGCCTGGCACATAGGAAACACTCTATAAATATTTGATGGATAAATGACCATCATTTTAAAGAGACAGAATGGCTCCCAGGCAGGGCTAATTTCACCATGATACGATTAAATGTATTGACATATCTAAATAAAGAATGTATCAATCATTTAAAGGGGTTGGTCAGTTAGGAAACATAGAACAAGGTGAGGCACTAAAGTAAATGCTAGAATGTCTATCTAAGCATATACAGGGATAAAGAAGTATTAGCTAATGGACTTCAAATATTGTGGTCCCATTAGTTAAGAACATCCCTTTTTGTGAAATAGATACATCCAGTTCTTTTCCCCAGATGTCATTAACTACCATTTTCTAATTCCATACTTATATAGCAATTTTGTAATTATTATTTGGCTTCCCATGTAAGTTTGTCCACAGGAAAAATGACATGCAAATTCTGAGTATTTCAGGTCTCTGACAGTGTCTTCTCATTGTGAATTCCGCCTTCAGGTTATGGTGTGCACTGATTGTGAACTGACCTGGATGAATGCCATCCACCCTTTGTTCTGTGGACATTTCAACCACTTCTACTTCGCAGGTTCAGTGGCCAACAGTTTCAGGAGTGAGTTCCTAGAAGCTCAGGGCAGAGAGTGTAAGAAGTTAGGATCAGGGGCAGGGTCATATCCCATAACTATCTGGTTTTTGCAGTCCTCAATGGGCTCCTGCTTAGTTCAGAATACTTTGTCAAGGAACCATAGCACATAAGCAGGCATTTTTGTAACATTTTGTTCTTTGGCACATGGTGAGAGTTATGTTCAAATCTATTCAATAATAATAATGATAATAATAATAATAATAATATAAAAACCCTGGGTCCATCACATCCGCAATAACTGGGAGGCTCAACCAACCGGAAGTCAGTCCTGCAGTCAGTGCTGAGTTGCCGTGGCGACCCAGCGCTGGCTGCTATGACTGCAGACACAGGTGACCCAGCACTGACTGCTGAGGGGGCTGCGAATCAGGCCCAGACAGAGGCCTGAAGAGAGAAGCAGGGTCTGATCCATAGCCTCTGTGGCAGCTGTTGACCAGCACTTGCCTCTCTTTCTTTCCAGGCCTGGTCAGCAGCCTCGCCTCCATTTCTCTCCAGGCCTCCACTGGGGCTGCTGATCAGCCCTGCCTTTCTGATCAGGCCCCAGTGATAGGCCAAGAGATGCTGACTGGCATAGAAACCGACCAATCAGAACCAAATTGGCCAGCAGAGGAGGGCAGTTGGGGGCGAGATCAGGCCTGCAGGGGAGGGCAGTTGGGGGCAATCGGGAGGCAGGGGAGCAGTTAGTGGGTGATCAGGCTGGCAGGCAGAAGCAGTTAGGGGCAATCAGGCAGGCAGGCAGGTGAGCGGTTAGGAGTCAGCAGTCCCGGATTGTGAGAGAGATGTCCCACAGGGATCGGGCCTAAACTAGCAGTCAGACATCCCCCAAGGGGTCCCAGATTGGAGAGGGTGCAGGCTGGGCTGAGGGACACCCCCCAGTGCACAAATTTCATGCACCAGGCTTCCAGTAATCTATAATAATAAAAGCATAATATGCTAATTAGACCAGACAGCTGAACAACCTTCTGGACAACCTTCCAGACATTCTTATTGACGACCTTCCGGATGAAGCCGGGCTGCGAGGACCTAGGCAGCTGCCATGGCTGCGAGGGCCGAGCCCCCTGCATAAATTTCATGCATCGGGCGTCTAGTAATAATAATAAATAAACGTTTCTTAAGGAAATGTTTAAAAAAGAAAGTGCCCTGGCCAGTGTTGCTCAGTTGGTTGGAGTGTTATCTTGTGCCCCAAAAGGTTGCAAGTTCGATTCCAAGTTTGGGTTCAAATCTAGGTGGTAGGTTAGATCCCCAGGTCAGGGCACATATAGGAGGCAACCAACTAATGTTTTTCTCTCACATCGATATTTCTTTTCTCTCTCTCTCTCTCTCTCTCTCTCTCTCTCTCTCTCTCTCTCTCTCTCTTTCATCTCTCCTACCTTCCCCTCTCTCTAAAATCATTAAAAACATATCATTGGGTGATTGGGTGAGAATTTAAAAAAAGAAGAAAGTGACTGTGTGAAGGTCACTAGAAATATAGGCTCTTGGATTTGACACTCAAGAGCAAAGTTTTAGGTACATTTAAAATCACAGAAAAAGAAGTTCAAATCAATAGAAAATACATGCTCTTCTCTTGTAGGTGAAATAAAATAGACAAAAGTCTCAAAACCATTAGTCCCATAATCACTATGTATTAAAGATGGTTTGACAGGTAAAATACAGTTTATTAGGTTTCCATATATTTGAGAGAAAGCTCATGGCTTAAATTGAAATTTTTTTTTAAAAAAATAATAAAATTAGCAGCATCAATTTACTAAAAGGACTAATGCAAGTAAAAATTGTATAATTTCTACAGAAGCCCTGTGGAAATACATGTTATACTACATGTACACTCCTCAGCAGCATGTAAAAATGTCAGCAATTAATGTTGTTTCCTACACAAAGGTACAATGCCTCATAGAAATTTTTATCCTTTAAAACCAAAAAGGACATGAGATAATTGGAAACAGTCTTGGAACTGTATTACTTACGAATTTTTCTGAAGCAGGTGTTGGTCTATGGCCTTGTTTCTGTTCTTACATCGGAGAAGGGGGTCCAGTTAAATTAATGCAAAATACAAGCATGTTTAGCATTAGATTATACCTTTCATTTCTCCAGTGACTTGAGCAAAACATGCGTTTCCTGTAATTAAAGTATGCACAGGGAATGCTAA
The DNA here is from genome assembly GCF_963455305.1 of Plecotus auritus. NCBI lineage: Eukaryota > Metazoa > Chordata > Mammalia > Chiroptera > Vespertilionidae > Plecotus > Plecotus auritus. Next base: position 142,334,223 of record NC_137770.1, read on the forward strand.
TGAAAATATTACTAAGGTTGTAACACCCTTTGAAAACAAACCTAATCACACACTGAAGACAACAGAAGAGAGGAAGAAAGAGAAAAGCAAAAAGAAAGTGTTTTAAAAACCTAATCAAAAGGAAAAATTAAAACGACTTTCAGCAATCTCTTTCTATTTGGCACCCTGGAAATTAGGAGCTTTGCCCTTCAAGAGGAAAAGACAATGGAATGAAGATGTTTTATTTGTTAATAAAAAAACAGAGGCAAAATTTGTGTTCCAGGAATCTGAGAAAGCAAGCAAAATGTATCAGCATTGAATCAATATGCGAGCAGTGAGGTGGGAACTCACTGAGTACGTGGAGGTGAACACAACACTGCAACTCTATTGTTCATTTTTCACATTTGTAATTTTTTCACCTCCTGATTCTCAATCTTCAGTAATTCTTTAGGCATGATGTGAGGCCACGGCTCCTTTCTTTAGTATGCTAGGCATCATTCCATAACCATTCTCTGCCAAACACATCTGTACCCACCTGCCAAGTCTATTGCCCTGAATATAGAATGAGTGGCACCCATGAAACACTTGTGGAAGAGGTTGTATTATCCAACTTCCATTTTGAAGGTTTAAAAAAGGCATACCAAAGAGAACACTCAGGCCTGGCAGATGTGGCTCAGTGGTTGAGCGTGACCTATGAACCAGGAGGTCACAGTTCTATTCCTGGTCGGGGCACATGCCCGGGTTGTGGGCTCAATCCCCAGTAGGGGATGTGCAGGAGGCAGCCAATCAATGACTCTGTCATCATTGATGGTTCTATCTCCCTCTCCATTCCTCTCTGAAATCAATAAAAATATATTCAAAGAGAGCCCTCAGGGTGCCCACTCGCATGCAGATCTTAGTGCAAAGCTTCATGGAAACTCAGGGGTCCCAACTCCTAGGTCCAGAGTATTTCCAGCAGCACACACGCTTCCTCCCTCTCTCATGGAATATCACCAAAATGATACTGGACTGATGCTGTGATCCCTGCACATGAGATCAGCCTTCGCTGCTCATCATGTATATGAAGTGAAGCCAGACCAGATGGCCATGAAGGACCAGTTTTTGAACGTTTAAAACAGGAGATTGAAGTTGATGTTGCTAGGTTCACTTCCTCTTCTACATGAAATTGTGGTAATCCTCCATATGAGAACAATTGTCTATTTTTCCTTTTGTTTATCTCTCTTTTAATGAAAGTCAAATTGGATTTGTGTAATGAAAGAAGCTTCTGGTTTATAGAATTACACAACTATTTTTACTACTGCTCTTCATCAATGACTCATTCTCCTTGGATAGCATCTGCCACTCCCAGAAGAATATTACATTTTCAAACCATGCATCTGAATCTATTTAGACCCTGGGATACCACCCTCTACCTCAGGCAGTTCTCCTGGGAGGTCCACCTGAAATACTTAGTTCTGGGTTGAGACTCACCAGGAACCCAGAGATCACTCTGGAATAGATTTGAATGGCCAGGGAAATCCTTGAATGTCACTGCTTTCCCAAAGTGATTTATGACAGCCCATCTAAGGTTACCTCCACCTAAATTGAAATCTCCACAGATGCCCATACTGGGACCAATGAACAGACTTTCAAAGAGAGATACATGTTCTTAGTCTTCTGGAAGAGACACTTCAAAGAGGCTAAAAATATCCCATTGAAGGGGAAAGGAAGAGGTATTGGTACATAGTTTCTTTAACATGTGGTTCAAAAAAGTAACTTCCTGATAAGAAATATTATCAAATGGTTTCTGTTATGAGCAGAATTCTGTCACCCACCCCATTCTTAGGTTAAAGTTCTGTAGGGAGTGGCTATAGGGTTAAGCCTCAGACTGATGACCTGTGGCAGGGCCACAAACAAGTCCCAGCTTGCAGAGCAGAGCCCTCTTAGCATAATTAAGCTTGACCTTTGAGTCCTCCCTAGTTCCTTCCTAGGTAGCTAATGGGCTGTGGGAGGTGCAGCAAGTGCTGCCAAAACAAGGTGAAACTCACAAGAACATTGTGAACATGTTGACCACTACCCTTGTTTTGCTGTGTGTGCTCTGACTATAAAATAAAGCTTCTGATTGCAGGCTGGGTCTTTCTGTGTCCTCATCCAGGCACAAGTGAACCTACCTAGCCCCAACTGTATTCTCTTGTCTGTCTTCTTTAATCCTTCACCACCCCTTCTCAGGTTCACCCTTGTCTGTGCTGGACATGATTCAAGTTCTAACCCCCAGTACCTCAGAATATGACTCTATTTGGAGATGGGATCTTTAAAGAGATAATTATGTGAGGTCACTAGAGTGGGCTCTAATCCAATATGACAGTTGCCCTTATAAGATGAGAAAATTTAGACACCATTGCAGAGGGACGACCATGTGAAGACACAGAGAGAAGACAGGCATCTGCAAGCCAAGAAAAGAGACCTCGAAATGGAACCAACCCTTTAGACATATTGATGTCTAAACCCTTCAGACTCTTGGCTTCAGGGACTATAAGAAAAGAATTTCTGTGCTCTAAGCCACCTAATATGTGGTACTGTGTAATAGAAGCCCTAGCAAACTAATACAGTTCCCCTGCTGTTTTATTAATAGCTTCTTTATCATTAAAGTAGCATATTTTCCAAGAGAAGCTTCATGTGGGCAGCTTTATTCATGACTATACCCATGGCATTCACCATAGTGCCTAATATGCAGAAGATGTCCAACAAGTATTTATTGACTAAGTACAGAAAAATTCAAAATTACAAACAGGTATTGACAAAAAATACAAATAACAGGTAACACCACCAACCACTGGTAACAATTATTTTCACACAGTACAACTGTTCCCAGCCATTAAATATTCCTCAAAAACATGCTTTATAATACCTGAATGAAACTTTAGTAGGTGGGCAAACCATATTTTTTATTATTCCCTACTGTTTGATAACAACTTATGTAAGAATCAAGAGGAAATAAAGAGTGGCATAGCTACAATAAAAAACACTATGGAAAGTTTCATCTGTAGACTAGGAGAAGCGGAGGACAAAATTAGCAAATTGGAAGACAGGGCAGCAAAACACACCCAAACTGAACTGCAATTGGAGAAAAAAATTAAAAGACAGGTGGAAAGCCTAAGAGAGCTTTGAGACAATATGAAACAAAGCAACATAAGAATAATAGGGGTGCCAGAATGACAAGAAGAGGAACAAGGGTTAGAAAACCCATTTGAAGAAATGATGTCAGAAAACTTCCCTGATTTGGGGAAGAAAAAAGTCACACAAGCACAGAGAGTCCCAAACAAGATGAACCCTAAAAGACCCACACCAAGACACATCACATTCAAGACAAAGAGAAAATCTTAAAGGCTGTAAGAGAGAGACAGAAAGTTATATACAAGGGATCTCCCATTAGGTTATCAAATGATTTCTCAACAGAAACTCATCAGGCCAGAAAGAAATGGAAGTTTACAAAGTGATGCAAAGCAAGGGACTGAATCCAAGAATACTCTATTTAGCAAGGCTATCATTCAAAATTGAAGGCGAAATAAGGAGCTTCACAGACAAAAAAAAGGCTAAGGGAGTTTATCACTACCAAGCCAGCAATGTAAGAAATGCTAAAGGGACTGGTATAAAAAGAAGAAATAAAAAGGGAAGAAGGAACACAGGCACAAAAAATAAAAGTGGCTACAAACAACTACCTTTCAATAATAACTTTAAACTTAAATGGACTAAATGCTCGAATCAAAAGACATTGAGTGCCTGAATGGATAAGAAAACATGACCCATATATATGCTATCTATAAGAGACCCATCTCAGAACAAGGGACTCACACAGACTGAAAGTGAAGGGATGGAAAAATATCTGTCAGGCAAATGGAAATGAAAAAAAAGCTGGGGTAGCAATACTTATATCTGACAAAATAGACCTCAAAGTAAAGGCCATAACAAGAGATATGGAAGGCCACATCATAATATTAAAGGGATCGATACAACAAAAGGATATAACCCTGATAAATATATTTACACCCAATGCAGGAGCACCCAAATACATAAAAAAAACTCCTGGAAGTTATCAAGGAAGAGATCAACAACAATACAATCATAGTAAGGGACTTTAATACCCCACTGACATCACTGGAGAAATCCTCTAGATAAAAAATCAGCAAAGAAACAGCAATCCTAAATGACTCACTAGAACAGATGGACTTAATTGACATCTTCAGAACATTTCACCCTAAAGCCATGCAATATACGTTCTTCTCAAGTGCACATGGGACATTTTCAAAGATAGGCCACATATTGGGTCACAAGCAAAGTCTCTCCAAATTTAAGATGATTGAAATCATATCAAGTGTCTTCTCAAATCACAATGGCATAATATTAGAAATAAACTACAATAAAAACAATCTGAAAAATTTAAACACTAGGAAGTTGAATAGCATGCCATTAAACAATGATTGGGTTACCAAAGAGATCAAAGAAGAAATTACAAACATCCAGGAAACTAATGACAATAAAAATACAACAATCCAAAATCTAAGAGACACAGTGAAAGCAGTACTGAGAGGGAAGTTCATAGCTTTACAGGCTTACCTCAAAAAAACAAGAAAAAAATGATAATAAGTTCTTTCCATTTTTGCCATTACTGAAAAAAATAAGGAAAGATATCCTTGTAAACATATATTATGCCCTGTTTCCTCAGAAGTGGAATGATTAAGGCACGTGTATACACATCATTAAGTTTTTGACATATATGTCACATTCTTATTCTTAAAGGTTTAGCAGCTTATACTCCCCCATCAGTATATTAGGATTGTAACTTAAAATAATAATTTTTATAATTCTAATATTAATTGAGTATTTACTATGTTGTGCCAGATGATATATTAAACACTTCATAAGCACTATTTCATTTAATTCCCTCAAAAACCCTGTGATGTGATTGCTAATACTATCTGCAAACACAGATGAGAAAAATAGTTTTACCGAAAATAAATGATTTACTTAATAAAAATATATTAATCAGTTGCCTTCACCAGTGAGAGGAAGGTCTAAGAAGCAAAACCAATCTATCTGACTCTAGTAACTCTCCAGTTTCATCAATACTGTACTGGTTATTATTGTTTCTCATATCTTTGCAAATTTGATAGCAGAAATAGATTATTTTAATTTACCTTTTTTTCTTTTATTAAATTTATTGGGATGACATTGGTTAATAAGATTATATAGGTTTCAAGTGTACAATTCTATGATACATGATCTGTATATTGCATTATGTGCCCACCACCCAAAGTGCAATCATCTTCTGTCACCATATATTTGACTCGCTTTAATTTTCATTTCCAGGTTTATTAATTAGTTTGAGCCCATTTTTCTATGTTTGTTGGCCATTTAGAGTGCATTATCCGTCTCTGTTCTTAGTCTCTTCTGCTATTGATGTTCAGCACCACAATGATTAAATATGGAAGCTGCCATGTACTTATGATTCTCATGCAGATGCCCAGAAACCTAATCTAAGATTTGAAACAGACACTTCTAATTACTCAATGCAGCCAAATTTTCAGAATTGTCTTATCTCCTAAGCAATATGCATGCTAATTTTATGAAACTTTTTTCCTTCAGTAACATTGTAAACTATTTTGATTGAGTGATGTCCTAATATTTTTTTAATTAAATCCAACTTTATCGCTCTAAACAAATCTTGACCTTTCCCCCTCAAATTGTAGAAAGAAAGAAAAAGAAAGAATAAAAGAGAGAAAAAATGCAACCTTAGGCTCACCATCACCTTTGTGTAACCACTAAAATCTAAAATGTCACAGCAGCCCAGCCCTGAGAACAGAGCACGGAGCATGAACTCACAAGGTGCCTGGTCGTGACAACAGGTAGCAGGTAGAGAGAGGACTTGTTTTGTACTGTGAACCAGTCGTTAGATGTGCAGAAACATTTACCTTGGAAATAAGCTGAATATTCGGGATGGATAATTATACACTGAGGAGCTTAATTTAGGATAAGAGAAGCTGCTAATTTATGGCAACACACAAAGCTCCAATGAGGCTGTGCTGTTGGGTTCAAGTACTCCATGGTCTGGGGCTGAGTCAAGGATCAATTGATTAAGTATAGATCACGCTGGCAAAGAGACTCTATTATCAGCAGCTTGAGTCTGGAGAGTAATTAAGAGCAGCTTCCGTATTCAATATTTTAAGTTCTAAATTTAGAATTTGAATATTATGGGGAATACCCTTTGGCACCCCAACAACTGCTTTGTTTGTTTGTTTGTTTGTTTTTGTTAAAGAGAAAGGGAAAACTTCTTTCCCTGAGACCCAGTTGTTTGTCCCCCAGCTCAGAAGATTTGTGCATTTAAATGTGTTGATCCTTTAATAATTAAAAGCATCTTCCTGATTGTTGACCTCCAACCTTACTCAACTTAGCAGCAGTCACAGTCAGCAGTGTTTGTGGGAAAACCAAACTGAAGGGAGTTAAACTGTTTAGAGAGCAGTATTCGTGCTGATGAGGAATTCGCAGCCACAGCTCCTTCACCTGCTTATGAGCTGCCACTCACAACAGCCAAGTGGCTGGTGAAGCACATACATGGGAGTTACTCTATGGCAAAGTACCCCCGGGTTGCCAGAGGAATTGTGTCCCACTGGGAGCTTGAGTTTAGATATTCTGTAATTACTATCAAGTCATACCAAAATTAGAGTTGAAGCTGCTTCACTCAGATTCCTAAGGAAGTATCATTAATATGCAGCTGTGAGCAAAAGAACGTGGTTGGTCTCTTTGAAAAGCTTTGCAACAAAAAGTAGCCAACTAGGATGCCCTTAAAGTCTTTGAAATTATACACTTTTTATAAGTGCCTCCAAAAAGAACTTAGGAAAGCATGGCCAACAGAATGCACACCATCACAAGTGCAATGATTGCTTCTGTCCAGTGGGCCTTACTGGCAGGCTAGGGAAGGAATTATCACTACCACAACCCATCAGGGTCTGGGTAACCTGGTGATTCTGCTCTTCTCAGCTAGGTTTCAGGGAGCTGCACAGCTGCCAGGGACTCAGAGTAGGATCAGCTCAGCCCTGCCCAGCTGTTAACCTGGATAAATCAAGATAACTACTTTATTTTTCACTAGAAGCCTGATGCATGAAGATTCGTGCAAGAATGGGCTCTCCTTTCCCTGGCTGCTAGCTCCGCCTTTCTGCTCTGGCCCCGCCTTCCCACGCTGCCCAGAGGCCCTGAGCAGCTAGGGCAGTGTGGAATGCCTGCATCATTGCCCTGCCCCCAGCTGCTTGGCACCTGCGTATGCAAATTAACCTACCATATTTGTTGGGTTAATTTGCATACTCACTCCTGATTGGTTGGTGGGCGTCACAAAGGTACAGTCAATTTGCATCTTTCTCTTTTATTAGTGTAGATAAGGAGGGAAAAGGAGACTGCTCAGATCCTAGCTGAATGTGAGTGTTCACAAATATAGTGTTTTATTGAGGTCTGTGAACACAGGTGGATGGGAACACCTACTCTTTTTAGGATTCTATAAAGAATAATCTAGTAAATGATCCAAAAGGCCAACTCTTTCAAATGCCTCTCCAAAGAAAAGGTTACTTATCCTAGATTAGCATCAATTTCATCCAGTGAATAATTTGTTGGGAAGCATTATTTTAAAAAATACAATTTGTGTTATCAGTCATCTTTCATAAGCAAAAACGACTTCAAATTTTAAAACAAAACAGAACATTTTCCCCTCAGAAAATACAACTACTATAGATTTTGATATATTGTTCTATAATTGCTTGAAAATTATAAATATATCTGAATTTAATTAGGGTAATATTTACCCAAAATTATATCAAGTTATGAATACTGTGACTACATTTTCATTGCCAAGAAAAAAATAATTATATGTAAACAAATGTAGCTAATCAAAATCATTAGCAGAACTTGATAATCAATCCCTTAAATCCTATTTGGCCATCCAAAAGCCTAAGAGTGTGTAGAGTGGGGGACAACTCTGAAAATACCAAAGATTGACAAAGGGGTGACAATTTCCATGAGTAATATTTGCAAATGAGAAATTAGAGAGGATGGTATCAATTGCTAACATGCTAGTTTCTAAAATATCATGAACAAGACCAGCCTCATGATTCTTTAAGATGCATCTAGCAAAGCTTATCTATATATAGCTTCTGGTTGCCACTATACCAAGTGGCTGAGACAGGGAAATACGATCTAAAATAGTTTTGCATTATCTTTTTTCCTCAGAGGAAATTGGTTTTAGTCTTCAAAATCAGCTCCGCAGCCAGTCTCTCCTATTGACCCTTCCTCAGTCAATTTAAGAAGCCCCCCTCCAACCTCAGGATGCATTGACTTACATTCCCAGCACTTTAACCTAATTCCCTTTTGAGCTGTTATTTATTTTAAATGTGAAATGCTCTGAAAAGATCTAATACAAACAAACATTCTAAAGGAGTAAACTATGAAAAGCAAGGCACAGAGGTGGTGAATTGTGAAAACAGCAGGAAGAGCAGAAAAATACTGGAATAAAGATGGGGGAAAATAGTAACTATACATTATCAACATTTATTTTGTGTGAAGAAAAGCATCTGGGCAATTGCCAGACCCAGACAGGTCTGCGAATAAAAGAATTAATCAGTAGGGAGATAATAGAAATAGAGAACTAAAAACTTCATCAGGGAAATGTTTTCTATCTATTTCCTAGACATAAGGAAGATTTTTTTTAACTTGTGAATATACCCCAGTGGGAGTATATTCAGAGGAAGCCTACTGGAAGGTTGGGAAGTTCCCTATGGCCCAGTGGTAATAAGGCCAGCCTCACTGCAGTGTCAGTGGATTTCACTTGCAAAGCTAGAACTCCCATCCATGCCCAAGTGTAATAAAAAGCCTCCTGCTCTGGTGTCCATTGAGGCCAAATGGGGAATCTGCACTGCTACTTCCACCTGGGAGTGATAAGGTTCCCTTCTCCTGCCAGAGTTCTGGTAGAAACTGACAGCAAAAAATGGAAGATTTAATTAAGATCTGGGGGCTCCTACCACAATATGAAAATGCTTAAATTTCAATGTAAAAAATCACCCATTATACCAAGAACCAGGAAGATCTCAAACCAAGTGTAAAAAGACAATCAATGGATACTAACACCAAGTGACAGACATGTTGGAATTTTGCATGTTGGAATACATGCATGAATTCACTGTTTAAAATGGGCTCCAAGTGTAATGCTGAAGTTTTGTCTCATGTTCCTAAGTGCTAAAAGGCTGCGATGTGCCATATGGAGAAAATATATGTTTTAGATAAAGTTCATTTAGGCATGAGTTACAGAGATGTCAGCCATGAATTCAAAGTTAATGAATCCACAATATATATTAAATAGGATGTATTTCAACAGAAACATACAACATAAACAAAGGAAGGATAAAAATCACATAAACACATTGAGAGACACAGAAAACATTTAACAAAATTCAGCACCCATTTATGTAAAAACTCTCAAAGTTGGAACAGAAGGAACATACCTCAACATAATAAAGCCCATTTATGACAAACTCATGGCTGACATCATACTCAATGGGAAAAACTAGAAATCAGAACAAGACAAGGATATCCACTGCCATCACATTCATTCAGCACAGTATTGGAAGTACTAGCCAGGGCAATCAAACAAGAAAAAGAAAAGACATCCAATTGGGAAGGAAGAAGTAAAACTGTCATTATTTGCAGATGGCATACTACTTTATAAAGATAACTCTAAAATTCCACCAAAAAAGCTATTAGAATCAATACATGAATTCAGTAAAGTAGCAGAATACAAAATTAATATTCAGAAATTGGTTGCATTTTTATATACTAATAATGAACTATCATAAAGGAAAACTAAGAAAATAATACCATTCATAATTGCATTAAAAAAATAAAATACTTAGGAATAAATTTAACCAAGGAGGTAAAAGATCTATACTTAGAAAATTATAAGACACTGAAGAAATTGAAGAAGACACAAATACATTGAAGCATATACTGTGCTCATGGATATGAAGAATTAACATTGTTAAAATTTCTATACCAGTGGTCGACAAACTCATTAGTCAACATAGCCAAATATCAACAGTACAACGATTAAAATTTCTTTTGAGAGCCAAATTTTTTAAACTTAAACTTCTTCTAATGCCACTTCTTCAAAATAGACTTGCCCAGGCCATGGTATTTTGTAGAAGAGCCACACTCAAGGGGCCAAAGAGCCGCATGTGGCTCGCGAGCCGCGGTTTGCTGACCACTGGTCTATACTACCCAAAGCAATCTATAGATTCAATGCAATACCTATCAAAATACCAATGGTATTTTTCACAGAATTAAAAAATTAATCCTAACATTTACATGGAATCACAAAAGAACCCAAATAGCCAAAGCAATCTTGAGGAAAAATAACAAAGTCAGAGGTATCACACTCACACTACCTGATATTGAACTATGCTACAAGGCTATAGTAATCAAAATACTGTGGTACTGCCTGGCTTGTGTGGCTTAGTTGTTAAGCATCGACCCATGAACCAGGAGGTCATGATTTGATTCCTGGTCAGGACATATGCCCAGGTTTCAGGCTTAATCCCCAGTAGGGGGAAGGCAGGAGGCAGCTGATCAATGATCCTCATCATTGATGTTTCTATCTCTATCTCCCTCTCTTTTCCTCTCTGAAGTCAATAAAAATATATATATTTTAACTAGCATGGTACTAGCATAAAAACAGACACATAGATCAATGGAACAGAATACAGAGCCCAGAAATAAATTTATGCCTATTGTAGTCAATTAATACTTGACAATGGAAGCAGACATGTACAATGCGGTAATATACATTCTAGCCAATAAATGGTGTTGGGAAAATTGGACAGATACATGCAAAAAATGAAATTAGAGCACCACATACAAAAATAAACTCAAAATGGAAATAAAAAATAAACAAATGGGACTATATCAAACTAGAAAGTTTTTGCAAAGCAAAGGAAATCAACAAAACAAAAGACAACCTACTTAATGGGAGAACATATTCACCATAAATCTAATAAGGTGAATATCCAAAATTTATAAAGGACTGAGACAACCTAACACCAAAAAAACAAACAACCCAATTAAAAAATGGGCATAAGATCTAAATAGACTTTTCTCCAACAAGGATATATAGATGGTCAATAGACATATGAAAAGATGCTCAACCTCACTAATCATTAGAGAAATTCAAATTAAAACCTCAATGAGATACCATCTCACACCTGTCAGATAGCTATCATCAAGTGTTGGCAAGAATGTGGAAGAAAAGGAAACCCTCATGCACTGTTGGTGGGATTGCAAATTGGTGCATCCACTATGGGAAACAGTGTGGGGGATTCTAAAACAGTTAAAAATAAAACTCTCTTATGACCCAGCAATTCCATTTTGGAGTATTTATTCAAAGATATCCAAAACACTAATTCGAAAAGATATATGCATCCTTATGTTCATTGCAGTATTATTTACAATAGCCAAGGTATGAAAGTAACCTAAGTGCTCATCAATAGATGAGTGGATAAACAAGCAGTGGTACATATAAACAATGGAATATTACTTGGCTATAAAAAAGAGTAAAATTTTACCATTTGTGACAGCATGGATGGAACTAGAAGATATAATGCTAAGTCGGGGGGGGGGGAGTCAAACAGAGGAAAACAAATACCATATGCTTTCACTTAAATGTGGAATTTAACAAACAAAATAAGCAAGCAAAACAGAAACACAGATAGAGAGGAGGTCGATGGTTCCCAGATTGGAGGGGACTAAATGGTCTGGGTGAAATAAAGTGGAGGCAATTAAAAAGTACAAATTGGTAGTTAAAAAACAGTCACAGGAATGTACTAGTAAATTATAGCACAAGGAATACAGTCAATGATGTTGTAATATTTATGGTGCCAGGTGGGTACTGGGTTAACGGAGAGGGTCACTTTGTAAATTATATAAGTGTGTTTTACCACCTTGCCGTATTACTGAAACTAATATAATATTGAATATCAACTTGTAATTGAAAAAAAATAATATTAAAAACCTGGGAAAAGAAAAAAATCAGAAGCATACATAAACACATAAATCAGGGTTATGTTTTGATTAGTAGACAAAAACACAATCTGCACCACACAGGAACCTAACTCAATATTTCTTCTGAGAGCAATAATTTGGTATATGCTAATTCAGCATTCAAAGAAAATTGGTAAAACATAATTACTGTGAATAATGAAAATCAATTGTATATTATAAGCCATGGAGGGTAAAGAGGTAAGATTTCTCTTTACTTAGACTGATAAAATGATGACACCTAAATATTAAATGTCATACCTAGAGCAACAACTAAATAGGCTTTACAAAGGGATACATTCAAAACTACTATACAGAAAAATCAAAATAGAATTTTTAAAAATGTTCAAGTAACCCACAGGGGGGAGGATGAGAAATGAAAGCTGGAGAAGAAAAACAAAACAAAAAATAAAATAGCCTTGATTCCTAACAAATCAATAATTGCATTAAATATAAAAAGTCTTTACAAATCAATTAAGAGACAGAGATCAGCAGAATAAGTTAACAATCTACTATTTACAAGAGACTCACTTCAAATATAACAATATAGGTAGATTTGAAGTACCAGATTTAAAGTAAAAGGATTAAAAAATATATCATGTAGAGTTGACCCTTAAACAATGTGAGCACTGACCCCACACAAAGTTGAAAATCCATTAATAACTTTTGAATCTCCAAAAACTTAACTATGGTTAAGGGGATTGGTTCCAGGAAATGAAAGATCTGAATATGTGGAGAGACACACCTTGTTTCTTGATTGGAAGACTAAATAAAGACATCAATTCTTCTCATACTAATTACAGATTTAATATGATTTCTATAAAAATTCCAGGAAACATTTTTTATAAACATACTGCAGATTATGCCAAAATTTATGTGGAAAAGCAAAGAAACTAGAATATTTAAAATAATTTTGAAAAAGAAGAATAAAAATAAATCCAGCCACTGATTTCAGAAGATACTAACTGTAATTAAAATGGTATGAATAGGCATGTAGATCAATGGAGCAGAATAAAGAACCCAGGAAGAATATGCACAAATATTCCCAACTGATTTTTGACAAAAGTGCAGAAGCAATTCAATTAAGAAAAGATAACCATTTCAACTGTAGCAATTGAACATCCACAAGCAAAAAAATAAATAAACTTCAATCTGTCCACAAAAATTAACTTAAAATGTATCACAAACTTAAGTGTAAAACTATAAAAGTTTTAAAAAATAGAAGAAACTCTTCAGGATCTAAGAAAAGAATTCTTTGATTTGACATTAAAAGCACAATCCATAAAGTAAAAACTGATAAATTGAACTTTATAAAAATTAAAAACTTTTGCTCTTGTGAAAGATTCTACTAAAAGGATCAAAAGACAAGCTACAGACTAGGAAAAAAAATTTGCAGACCACATATTTGACAAATGACTAATATAGACTATATAAAAAACTCAAAACTCAACAATGAAAGAGAAATTTAAAATAGGGGGGGGGGGGGCGGACATATATAATACTTTCAACAATAAAGATTTTTTTAAAAAAATTCAATGAGAAAGTGCATTACTTACCTTGACTCTTAGCTTGTTGGGCACAATAACCGGGACCCAGTGTCTACTCCAGTTGCCTGTGCTTTCTAACCCTCAGCCATGGGTGAGTGTATCTCCATCCATATTGGCCAGGCTGGTGTCCAGATTGGCAATGCCTGCTGGAAGCCCTACTGCCTGGAACATGGCATCCAGCCCTATGTCCAGTCTTGCCAAGTGACAAGACCATTGGGGGAGGAGATGATTCCTTTAATACCTTCTTCAGTGAGACAGATGCTGACAAGCATGTGCTCAGGGCAGTGTTGGTAGACGTAGAACCCAGAGTCATTGATGAAGATCACACTGGTACCTACCACCAGCTCTTCCACCCTGAGCAGCTCATTACGGGCAAAGAAGATGCTGCCAATAACTATGCCTGTGGACACTAAACCATTGGCAAAGAGATCGTTAGCCTAGTCCTGGACCAAATTCAGAAACCAGCTGACCAATGCACAGGGCTTCGGGGCTTCTTGGTTTTCCACAGCTTTCATGGGGGAACTGGTTCTGGGTTCACCTTCCTGCTGATGGAATGTCTCCAGGGCAAGAAGTCCAAACTGGAGTTCTCCACTTATACAGCCCTCCAGGTTTCCACAGAAAACTGGAGGTGAGCCCTAAAACTCCATCCTTATGACTCACACCACCCTGGAGCACTCTGATTGTGCCTTCATGGTTGACAATGAGGCCATCAATGACATCTGATGTAGAAACTCCCATATCGAGTGCCCAACCTACACTAACCTTAAGCATCTAATTAACTAGATTGTGTTTCCCTTAGGTTTGATGGAGCTTTGATTGCTGATCTGACTGAATTCCAGACCAACCTGGTGCCCTACCTCTGCAGCCACTTCCCTCTGGCCACACATGTCCATCATCTCTGCTGAGAAAGCCCACCATGAACAGCTTCCTGTAGCAGAGATCACCAGTGAGTACTCTGAGCCAGCCAACCAGATGGTGAAATGTGCCCCTCTCCACAGTAAATGCATGGCTTGCTACCTGTTGTACTGTGGTGACGTGGTTCCCAAAGATGTCAATGCTGCCATTGCTACCATCAAGACAAAATGCAGCATCCAGTTTGTGGACTGTGTGAGGCTGGTAATTAATGTGCATCCTGGACAACCCACAACTACTGCTGAGGCCTGGGCTTGCCTGGACTACAAGTTTGACCTGGTATATGCCAAGCGTGCCTTTGTCCACTGGTACATGGGTAGAGCATGGAGGAAAGAGAGTTTTCTGAGGCCCATGAGGACATGGCTGCCCTTGAGAAGGATTATGAGGAGGTTGATGTGGATCCTGTTGAAAGAAAGGATGAGGAAGGAGAGGAATACTAATTACCATTCCTTTCAGCACTGCAACATGTCTACTCAGAACTTCAGGCTCAACAGCTAAAAGCTTTCTGGTAAGATTTTATTCCTTTTTACCTGTGATCATGTCTGTCTTTTTCATGTATACCTATAAGAAAGATTTCCCCTCATGTTTAAAAGTAAAGGCATTGAGGAATTTTAAAAAATCCAATGAGAACATGGGCAAAAGATGTGATGAGACATTTCACCTGACAAGATATAAAAATTGCAAAAAAGTATATGAAAATATGTTCAATGTCATTAGCTATTAGAGAAATGCACATTAAAACCACAATGAGAGGGAGGAGGGAATAATGGCGGCGGAATAGACAGACGTGTTCCGAGCCTTGTCCCGGAGCAGAAAGAAAGAACAGCTGAGGGTCGCACAAGGAGTGTTTGTTGGCCGGTTGGGAGACAGCTGAATTCCAGAAGGAGGTGGGGGACTGCTGAACGGGGTTCCCCTGACCTGGCAGCACCAACTGCGGCTGGGTCCCCTCCCGGAGCTGCGGGGTTGGACGCGGAGTCTGCGCCATCTTGATCCGGAAAGTGGAGCTTATCTGAAGCCTGAGAATCCACAACTGCGGCACCCCAGGAACAGCTGCGAGCCCCAGAACAACGCTCCCCAACTGGCGCAAGCACACGGGTTCAGAGGAGCTCTACACTCCACCACGGAAAGGTCAGATTTCGCCTGGGATAAGGTGAGGTCTCTGGTCCCGGAGGGAGAGAGGAACGCGCGTTTTGCGGGAGCTGGAGGACCAGGGAAGTCTGTGCCTAGAAAAATCCGTGGCTGTAGGGGCTGGCGTGATCTGTGATTGTGGAAAGGGGTCCTCAGAGCTGCTAAGAGAAGGGCACTCTAAAAAGCAACCCATTTTGATCTGAAGTGCAGGGACACCCTAAGAATTTCAGGCTGTCCAGACTTACGCGCAGCCCCTGCGTTCCCTGGGTGCCTGGGCTTACGCGGAGTCCCGGAGTTCGCACAACTGAGCTTTTTCCTCTTGAAATTCTGGCCTCTGATTACTAAGCCCAATACATAGGATCACCCAGTTGGGGACACCCTGGGAGACTGCAGGGGAAGGTTGTTTTTCTGGAACCGGGGGATCGGAGCTGGGCGTGACCATCAGAGAGTCAGCTCTGAGGCAGACCACTCCCACAGGCCAGTGGCGAGTGCGGGAAAGAAGGCTCTAACACTGCCTAGAGAGGCCATAGATAGACCCGGAAGTTAATCCAGAAACACTGCCACCCAGGGGCTGAATCACAAATTGACTCTTGTGTAATCAAAAATAAAGGAATACGAGAAATTAAGACACACCGCCTGCTTAAAATCAGGACTGGCTTACAACACCGAAGAGCAGTGGATCGCAGGGAACTGCAATACTGTCTGGACTGAGAAACAGGCGTGCCAAACAGAAAAACAGAGGAAGTGAATGACCTTCACTACTTCACATTTTATTTTTACCTTTTATTTTTTTATTCTTTTTTATTTTCATTTTTTGCATCTTTTAATCAAGAAACTTTTTTTTCTCTTTTTTCATCACTTGATTTTACCTTTTTAATTATTACATTTTTATTTTCAATCCGTATTATTACTACTGCTATTTTATCTTTTTTTTTTTTTTTTTTTAAGTGTCATTTTATTTTCTCTTCATTTTATTTTGGGATTAGGGTTCTACATTCTATTTCTATCTTTCCTTTAGCATCGTTTTACTCTATCTCAACTCTACCTTTAGGCCATCACTCCCCTCCTAACCTCCCCCTTTTCAGTGTCCTGTTTATCTTACCCTTTTACTGCTTTAGATTCTCCCTATTCTTTCTGTTTACCCCTTGTTAAAATTTCACCCTACTTACATATCTAATCTCCAATCCCCTGCTCCAAGTCCACATACACCTCTCCCTTCGCTGTCTGAGCTATCCATAAACTTGTCCTTCTCTCTGTCCTTTTGTTGTTGTTTGCTTGAATGTAGATTATATCCAATTTTTATGCTTTTTTGTGAGATTGTTTTGCTTATTCTTCTTTTGTTTATTTTTTTGTTTGTTTTGTGCTTCAGCTTTCCCTTGCCTCACTCCATATTAGTTGGTGTTGTAGTTTGTACTAATCCCCAGGCACTTGTTGCTGGCATTTGCTGGGATTAGTGATGGTTCTATTGGAGTTTTATCCCCAATATATATAGTCTGTTCCCCTATCTCTCTTAGTCACTTTCTTGTCTCTCTTACTTTTTTTTTTCTTTTTTTTCTTCTCTTTACTTTCCCTTTTCCCAATTTCATTTTCACACTCCTTTTTTCTTTTTTTCTTTCTTTCTTTCTTTTTTCCTCTTCTTCTTTCTCTCCTATCACCTAATTTGCCTTTTTCTGGTGGTCACCTTTATTGGAGGTTATTAATATCGTGAATACATTCCTGTTCAGTGCCTTGTGAGTTGTACCTGGTAGTGCTGTATTTTGTGCCTTTAAATCAACCCAGGAGAGAAAGAACTACATAACCAGACACCCAGAGAAGAGAGACCATGGGGAGACAAAGAGGCAGCCCGCATATGAAAGAAAAGCAGGCATCACCAGAAAAGGAAGTAAACGAAATGGAGGCAAGCAACCTTCCAGAAAAAGAATTCAGAGAAATGGTCATAAGGTGGCTGAAAAGAATGGAAGACAAATTCGACAATATGAGCAAGAACCAAGAGGAAATGAAGAAGAACCAAGAAGAAATGAAAAATGACATCGCTGCTGTAAAGAACTCAATAGAAAGCATCAAGAGTAGACTAGAAGAAGCAGAGGACCGCATCAGTGAGCTAGAAGACAAGATGGAAAAAAATACCCAAGAAAAGCAACTTCTAGAAAAAAAAATTAAAAGGCAAGAGGAGAGTCTAAGGGAACTTTGGGACAACACGAAACAAAACAACATCCGCATAATAGGGGTTCCAGAAGGAAAGGAAGCTGAGCAAGGAATAGAAAACCTCTTTGAAGAAATAATGACAGAAAATTTCCCAGATATAGGGAAGAAAAAACACACACAAATCCAAGAAGCTCACAGAGTCCCAAGCAAAATGAACCCCAAAAGACCGACGCCAAGGCACATTATAATTAAATTGGCAAACAACAACGACAAAGTAAGAATCTTAAAAGCAGCAAGAGAGAGACAGAAAGTTACATACAAAGGAACCCCCATCAGACTAGCAACTGATTTCTCAACAGAAACTCATCAAGCCAGAAGGGAATGGAATGAAATATACAAAGTCATGCAAAGGAAGGGGCTGAATCCAAGAATACTGTACCCAGCAAGGCTGTCAATCAAAATTGAAGGTGAAATCAGGAGCTTCACAGACAAAAAAGGACTAAGGGAATTTATTACCACCAAACCAGCAATGCAAGAAATGCTAAAGGGTCTGCTGTAAAAAAAAAAAGAAATAGGAAGTGAAGAAGTAACACAGGGGTAAAGAATAGGAATGGCGACAAATAAGTACCTATCAATAATAACTTTAAATGTAAATGGATTAAATGCCCCAATCAAAAGACATAGGGTAACGGATTGGATAAGTAAACACGACCCATATATCTGCTGTCTACAAGAAACCCACCTCAGAAAAAAAGATGCACACAGACTGAGGGTGAAGGGATGGAAAAAGGTTTTCCAGGCAAATGGAACTGAAAAAAAAGCTGGGGTAGCAATACTTATTTCTGACAAATTAGATCTCAAACTGAAGGACATAACAAGAGATAAGGAAGGCCATTTCATAATACTAAAGGGAGCAATCCAACAAGAAGAAATAACTCTGGTAAACATATATGCACCCAATACAGGAGCACCCAAATACATAAAAAAACTCCTGGAGGATATCAAGGGAGAGATTGACAGCAATACAATCATAGTAGGAGACTTTAATACCCCACTATCACCATTGGACAAATCCTCTAAACAAAACATCAGCAAAGAAACATCAATCCTAAATGACTCACTAGACCAGATGGAATTAATTGACATCTTCAGAACATTTCACCCCAAAGCCACAGAATATACATTCTTCTCAAGTGCACATGGGTCATTTTCAAAGATAGACCATATGTTGGGACACAGGCAAAGTCTCTTCAAATTCAAGAAGATAGAAATCATATCAAGCATCTTCTCAGACCACAGTGGCATAAAACTGGAAATCAACTACAATAAAAACAACCCAAAGAAATCAAACACATGGAGACTAAACAGCATGCTATTAAACCATGACTGGGTTACCAGAGAGATCAAAGAAGAAATAAAAAACATCATGACAACAAATGACAATGAAAACACTACAATCCAAAATCTATGGGACACAGCGAAAGCAGTCTTGAGAGGGAAGTTCATAGCTCTACAAGCCTACTGCAAAAAACAAGAAACAGGGGTAATAAATTACCTAACCCAACAACTCAAAGAGTTAGAAAAAGAGCAACAAGAAAAGCCCAGTGTAAGCAGAAGGAAGGAAATAATAAAGATCAGAGCACAGATAAACGACATAGAGACCAAAGAAACAATTCAAAAGATCAACAAGACCAAGAGCTGGTTCTTTGAAAGGATAAACAAGATTGATGAACCTCTAGCCAGGCTCACCAAGAAGCAAAGAGAGAGGACCCAAATAAACAAGATCAGAAATGAAAGAGGTGAAATAACAACAGATCCCGCTGAAATACAAAGGATTGTTAAAAAATACTACGAACAACTCTATTCCAACAAACTGGACAACCTGGAGGAAATGGACATATTCCTAGAAAAATATAACCTTCCAAAACTCAATCAGGAAGAATCTAAACAGCTCAACATGCCAGTAACTATGGAAGAAATTGAAGCAGTCATCAAAGAGCTTCCGGCAAACAAAAGCCCGGGGCCAGACGGCTTCACAGGAGAGTTCTACCAAACATTCAAGGAAGAACTAAAACCTATCCTCCTCAGACTATTCCAAAAAATTCAAGAGGAAGGAACACTTCCAAGCTCCTTCTATGAAGCCAGCATCACCCTAATACCAAAACCAGATAAAGACAACACAATGAAGGAGAATTACAGGCCAGTATCCCTCATGAATGTAGATGCCAAAATCCTCAATAAAATTCTAGCAAATAGGATCCAGCAGTACATCAGAAAGATCATACACCATGACCAAGTAGGATTTATCCCAGGAATGCAAGGATGGTTCAATATCCGCAAATCAATAAATGTGATACATCACATAAACAAATTGAGAGATAAAAATCACATAGTCATATCAATTGATGCAGAAAAAGCATTTGACAAAATCCAACACCCTTTCTTGATAAAAACTCTCAACAAGGTGGGAATAGAAGGATCATACCTCAACATAATAAAAGCTATATATGATAAACCCACAGCTAACATCATACTCAATGGGCAAAAACTAAAACCATTTCCCCTAAGAACAGGAACAAGACAGGGATGCCCACTCTCACCACTCCTGTTTGACATAGTACTGGAAGTATTAGCCACTGCAATTAGACAAGAAGAAGAAATAAAAGGCATCCAAATTGGAAAAGAAGAAGTAAAGCTGTCCTTATTTGCAGATGACATGATATTGTACATAAAAAACCCGAAAGACTCCATAAAAAAACTAACAGACTTAATAAATGAATTCGGCAATGTAGCAGGATACAAAATTAATGCCAAGAAATCTATGGCATTTCTATACACCAACAATGAACTTACAGAAAGAGAGACTAAAAAAGCAATCCCATTTTCCATTGCACCAAAAAAATTAAGATACTTAGGAATAAACCTAACCAAGGAGGTAAAAGACCTATATGCGGAAAACTACAGGACCCTGAAAAAAGAGATAGAGGAAGATGTAAACAGATGGAAGAACATACCATGTTCATGGATTGGTAGAATCAACATCATTAAAATGTCCATACTACCCAAAGCAATCTATAGATTCAATGCACTCCCCATTAAAATACCAACGGCGTATTTCACAGACCTAGAAAGAACTCTCCAAAAATTCATCTGGAATAAAAAAAGACCCCGAATAGCCACAGCAATCCTGAGAAAGAAGAATAAAGTAGGAGGGATCTCAATACCAGATTTCAAGCTGTATTACAAAGCCACTGTCCTCAAAACAGCCTGGTACTGGCACAAGAACAGACATATAGATCAATGGAACAGAATAGAGAATCCAGATATCGACCCAAACCAATATGCGCATTTAATATTTGACAAAGGAGGCATGAGCATACAATGGAGTCAAGACAGTCTCTTTAATAAATGGTGTTGGGAAAATTGGACAGATACATGCAAAAAAATGAAACTAGATCACCAACTTACACCATACACAAAAATAAACTCAAAATGGGTACAGGACTTAAATATAAGACGGGAAACCATAAAAATACTAGAGGAATCCACAGGCAGCAAAATCTCAGACATATGCCAAAAGAACTTTTTCAGTGATACTGCCCCTAGGGCAATGGAAGCCAAACAGAAAATAAACAAATGGGACTACATCAAAATAAAAAGCTTTTGCACAGCAAAAGAAACCATCAACAAAACAACAAGAAACCCCACTGTATGGGAGAACATATTTGCAAATGGTATCACTGATAAAGGTTTAATTTCCAACATCTACAGGCAGCTTATACAACTTAATAAAAGGAAGATAAAGGATCCAATAAAAAAATGGGCAACGGACCTAAATAGAATCTTTTCGAAAGAAGACAGAAGGAAGGCCAAGAGACACATGAAAACATGCTCAAAGTCACTAATTATCCGAGAGATGCAAATCAAAACAACAATGCGATACCATCTCACACCTGTCAGAATGGCTATCATCAACAAATCAACAAACGACAAGTGTTGGCGAGGATGCGGAGAAAAAGGAACCCTCGTGCACTGCTGGTGGGAATGCAGACTGGTGCAGCCACTGTGGAGAACAGTATGGAGTTTCCTCAAAAAACTGAAAATGGAACTCCCATTTGACCCAGTAATCCCACTCCTAGGAATATATCCTAAGAAACCAGAAACACCAATCAGAAAGGATATATGCACCCCTATGTTCATAGCAGCACAATTTACAATAGCTAAGATTTGGAAACAGCCTAGGTGCCCATCAGCAGATGAATGGATCAGAAAACTATGGTACATCTACACAATGGAATACTATGCTGCCGTAAAAAAGAAGGAATTACTACCATTTGTAGGCACTTGGATGGAATTAGAGAACATTATGCTAAGTGAAATAAGCCAGTCAATGAAAGAAAAATACCACATGATCCCACTCATTTGGGGATAATGAAAAACATTATAAACTGATGAACAAAAAAATAGTTACAGAGGCAGTAAAGCATCAAACAGACTGTCAAATTACAGTGGTAAGGTTAGGGAGAGGTGGGGGAAATAAGAGATCAACTGAAGGACTTATATGCATGTATATAAGAGTAAGCAACGGATACAAAACATTGGGGGGTGAGGGCATGTATGGGAGTGGGGTGGGGGTGGGGGGCAATGGTAAGATATGTACACATATAATACCTTAATAAAAATTTGAAAAAAAAAAAATAAATAAAAAAAAAAAAATAAAACCACAATGAGATACATAATGACAACACCAAATGCTGCCAAGAAAGCTGAGAAATTGGATCACATACGTTGTTAGTGGTCATGTAAAATGATATAGCATTCTAGAAAACAATTTTACAGTTTCAAAAAAAAAACTAAACAGGCAACTACCATATAATCCAGTGATCATATTCCTTGGTATTTATCCCAGAGAAATGAAGACTAGTGTTCACACCAAAAGCTATACACAAATGTTTATAATATATTTATTCTTAATATCCAAAAACTAGAAGTGGAAGAATGGTTAAATAAACTGCAGTATGTCCATACCACAGCAAGAAAAGAGAATGAACTATTAATAACTCAACAACCTGGATGAATCTCCAGATATGTTGAGTAAAAGAAAGCCAATCCCCAAAGGTGACAGCCTGTATGGTTCCATTTATATAGCATTCTTGAAATGATGAAATTATACAAATGGAGAACAGATTAGTTGTTGCCAGGGATTAAGAAGCAGGTGAACAAGAGGAAAGTGGATGTGACTATAAAAGAGAAATGAAGGGCCCTGATGGTGCTAGAAATGTTCTGCATAGTGACTGTATCCAGGTCAATATCCTTGTGTGATATTGTAGTGTAGTTTTGCAAAATGTTACCATTGGGTGAAACTCCATAAATCATACATGGGGACTCTCTATAATATTTCTTAAAACTGTATGTGAATCTATGATTACCTTAAGATAAACATTTTTATTATAAGAAATAATTGAATTTATTGTTATGTCATAGGGGAAATAAAAGGAGAAAGAATCAACACAATGCATTCCAGTGAAAGAAACATTGAAATGAATATTTCTGTAATGTAAAATCATTCCAATATTCCAGACCAAACTTTAAAAATCATTCAGGGTAACAAAATTTTATTCAGCAAAGTGCGTTCAGTAGTCCCCTGCAGTAGTCATCTTGTGTAATACTCAAATTTTCAGTCTTGGCATATAATTAGTGTGTTTAACATTTGTTTGCCTTTATTAGTGAACTAATTAATTCTTATACTGTAATTTGAAATTAAAAATAGAGCACTCATGCAGTGATCCCTGACTGTTTCCTGCTCATGTGATATTAGAGTGAAATGATGGATTTCTTCCTGGGCATTTTGAGCATCATCAGCTGGTTGCCAGGAGTTAAGTGAGAAGGAAGAAGTGGAGACAGCCATATATTTCACATGAGAGGTGAGCCTGGTCAGAAATATTGGAGGCAGTGGCCATGAAGATTAAAAGGAAGGAATAGAAAGACCCAAAGTTGGGAAGAAAATAGAAAAGACTGCACAAAAGGGTAGTTTACATAACGCAACAAATGGAAATAGAATTATGAAGTTCAGCCCTAGGCAAAAGAAAGCAGATTTTCTTCAATGTCTCTTCATTCTACTTTGCATATCCTCTTTACTTCCACTGACTTATTTATTCATGCAACAGGCATTTATTGAATTCCTACTAGATATAAGCAAAGCACTCTGAGGGAAAGCCAGAGATATGAAAAGGAAGCTCTTTACCTTGAAGATTTTATAATCTAGTGGGAATGACAGAAATATGAAAACAGTAATGGCAGCACAAGGCATAATTGACCCAAATACCAAATGAAACATAAGCAGTGTGTTCTGACAGCTGAGGCTATAACTACCCCTCACCAGTAGCTGCTCAGCCCCTGTACATTACCCACTTCTTCCCAAGGGTCTGGGTCTCCCACTCTGACTTCTTCCCAGCACAGCTTCACTCAGGATTCTATTCTCTTCTATGGTTAGTCAGATAAATTAATGCCAATTAGGTTATTAATGTTCGATTCTGGCTTTACCTGTGATTCTTCCAGATAACTTAAATCATGAAAATAGTCAGATGAAAGCTTCACTCACCTCACAGTTAATCACAGGAGGGAAAAGAGAAAGCAGGGTGTTTGAGAATAAGAGGGACTCTTGACAGCCCGGAAACTGCCCCACAGACGGGCTGCCCCCATGGCGTCAGTAAGATTATGAGAATACCTCATTTCTGAGTGGAAATTTCTGGGTAAAGTCCAATTCACTAGAACAGACTTTGAATTTAATACTATTATTGCACAAATAATATTAAATCAACCCTAGCTAAAAACCAGAACATTTTCATTTGTCATTAGCTTGAGCTGATTGTATAATGTGACTCATTAATCTTTTTCATTGAACTAATCTTAGGTTGCAAAATAAATCCATCTCCTGCATATCAGTCCAATCTTCAGGCAGTAACTAGATTTCTAAAGACTTCCTTTATTGTAATGAACTCTTTCTTGCTGACGTCACCTGCTATGTAAGCAGCAGGATCAATACCAAATAATGACTTGGATTTAGGGCCTATCTGAAAATAACACATAGGGCAAGGTCATTTGTTGAATATATTATGCATGCCAGCCATGTTCATATCTATCAGTTCATTTCATTCATATAACTACCTGCTTAGATGAGCATTAGATCTCCACTTTAGAGTTGCACAAAGGGGAATTCAGAAAGATTAAATGACTTTCCCAAGGTCACACAGATAGTAAATGTGAAGCCAGGACTTAAAGTTAGGTCTGTCTGATATTAGAACTCATGCACTTTCCTTTATATTCCATTTCACATGCAGTGTGGACCAGGGGAACTAAATAACTATTTGTCACTTTCACTAAAGAATAAATGACTTAAGTTTCAAAAGTTGAAAGGTTTTTCCTAAATAATAATTCCTGTGATACATGGGGCTGTGTAACAATGGGATGTGTTTGAGATATGTTTTAGAATGGATTAGATGACTGACTGGAAATCCTGTCTAAAAGCAGAAATTGAGATAAAGCAGCTTGCTTCTAAAATTCCTATCTGATGTTCACCTTTTTATCTCTATCTACTAATGTAAGACTCTTTAAAATCATCAAGGCGGACCTCTCTAAAATTAATGTCCATATGTTCTGAGTGGTTTAAATCAATCCAAACCAGAGAAGTTACGAGTGTCATCCACAGCAGGTCCTGAAGACTTGGCAAGCTGAGGTCACCAAACCTCTTCACCCCTTTGAAGTGAAGAGAAAGACAATACAGGGAGATAGTAATCAATACTCACTATTGGGTGAAAGGAAGAATGACCATTCAGGCATTCTCCCTGATAACTTCTTACCACTCTCAATCAAAAGGAAAGAAAGATAAGAAAAAAACAAGCTAAAAAATAATCTGGGATTTTTTTAAATTAATTAATTAATTTATTTTTTTAGTCCAGGGCCAGTTTTCTTCATGCTCCATCCATTTAGTTTGTCATCAAATTATAAATATAATTTATATAGTATTTCATTGTACACTTAGTCACATGCTATAACAATTCCTTAGTTTTAAATAATACATCATTTTTGCCATTAAGAGAAAACAATAAGTTTTATAGCAAAAGCCATATGCCCAAACCATAATTTGTCTCTTTCCTTACAAGTATGAGCAGATGGCCACAGGCCTACTTAGATGATTCAGACTTAGTACATGATTCTGAATCATTTCCTTATATGAGCAGAAGAGGTTCCTGCTTGAACCTAGACTGTAGTCATCCTAGGATTCAGGATGTAAGACACCAGAGATCTATGTATGGCCTCAGTAGTGGGATACCAGAGATCTATGTATGCATGGGATCAAGAATGAAGAAATCAGGTATGCTAGCTTGGTTCAAGGTGAAGACCCCATACACAACTAGACACCAAGAGAGGAAGGAGATTTTGAGCACAGTGCAGCCACTCAGCATATCCAGCTACCCAACCCCATGTAGATAGGTGTTTGTTGAGAGCCCAGCTCTCTTCTGGCCAGATAAGAATGTTTCATGAAATTCAAAGACAGGAAAGAGTTTCCCTACTCTGTTGCAGAATATAGCAGGCTTTTGTGCATCTGCTATAGTATTTTTGACACAGCATGCAGAAAGTCAATGTGGCTTGACCTTGTGCTGGACATAAAATGGGACGTGGCCATGAGTCATTTCCCTAGTGTCTTGGTAGCCATCAGAGAGCAGTGCCTCAGGTCACCATAGAGGAAGCTCAGGAGGCAAGGGGAAGATGTTAGGCTCTATAAAGAATGCAGGAGGACATTACTTGGGAATCCATCAGGATAACCTGAGACTTTCCTGAGATATTCAAGGAAGACTTCAAAGTGAGAAATTGGGGATCTTAAAAGAGTTTGCTTGTGCAGAGAAGAGAAATAACATCTGCTGCTGTTATCATAACCTTTATTTTTAACCACTTAGGTTACCCATGAAACCCAGGTTACAACCTGCTGTGCTAAAACTTGGGATAATGGAAGGATACAGGTAAAACCAGACCTTGGAGAATTGGAAGGCCATAGGAAACCTGACCAACTATGAGTTCAAGAAATATTTATTCCAGTAGCCTCTTCCCAAGAGGTAAATCAAATTCAACAGTTAATTGTGTTCTATTTCCACTTTGTTAATAAAGAAATTTGAGGAGGACAAAATGGCGGTGGAATAAATGGATGTGTCCCAAGCCTTGTCCTGGAGCAGATAGAATGAGCAGCTGAAATGAATAACATCAGCCCCGAATTAGCAAAGGAGACTCAGCTGGTGAGACAATTTGCAGCCAGGAAGGGCAGAGGACCCCTGGAGAAAAGTAAAATCAAGGATCTGCGCAGGAGAGATGTGCCAGACCTCTGAGCCCAGAGGGTCAGAGGGAAACCACACGACACCGAGGCCGGGTCCCTTGGGACAGGCACAGCGTCTGACTGTGGAAAGGAGGTCCGCAGGATTGCTGGTGGCAGGGGATTCTAGATCTGGGTCCACAGCCAAGAGAGACTGAGCCCAGAGGGAGCAGCCTAAAGGGCTGACCTGATGCGCAGTGCCGGCAAGAGAGGAGCTTGCAGAGGCGCAGTCTTTCCCCTCTCTGTGGCCTGTGCTTTGCTTCATTGAACCTAGTTCATAGGACCTTTCCAATATGGACACTCACCCGTGGCTGGGGTGCAGGAGAAGGTGTGGACTTGTGGAGTCTGGGGAGAGGCTGGGGAGAGGAGAGGGTCCAGAAGAAGTGGCAGTGAGTCTGGCGCTGCGTCATACCTGAGCCTGGGACCTGGGCAGCCATTTTATCCTACAGAGATAGCCCCTTCCTCCAGTCTCCAGGCAAACAATACAGCCACACCCAGACTATACCCTGAATGGTACAAAGGATTAAAATAAAATCTGAATAGTCCCTGAGAGTCCAAAGGAACTGGCCTAAAGACAGGCCTTCAGTCCCAGCAACAGGAAACAGAAACCCCAGAGAGTACAGAAGACTGGGATCTTAAGCTAGCCAAAGGAACGACACTTCACTTTTTCATTTTTATTTTTATTTTTATTTTATTTTATTATTATTTTGTTATCTCTTTATTTCTTCTTTTTTCTTTTTTTTAATTTAATAAATCTTTATTGTTCATATAATTACAATTGTCCCTCTTTTTTTCCCCATAGCTCCCCTCCACCCGGTTCCCACCCCACCCTTTGCCCTTACCTCTCCCGCACTGTCCTCATCCATAGGTGTACGATTTTTGTCCAGTCTCTTCCTGCATCCCACACACCTCTTTCACCCCAAGAATTGTCAGTCCACTCCCTTTCCATGCCCCTGATTCTATTATATTCCCCAGTTTATTCTGTTCATCAGATTTTTTTTGTTCACTTGATTTTTAGATTCACTTGTTGATAGATATGTATTTGTTGTTCATAATTTTTATCTTTACCTTTTTCTTCTTCCTCCTCTTCTTAAAGAATAGCTTACATCATTTCATATAATACTGGTTTAGTGTTGATAAACTCCTTTAGCTTTTTCTTATCTGTGAAGCTCCTTATCTGACCTTCAATTCTGAATGATAGCTTTGCTGGGTAGAGTAATATTGGTTGTAGGTTTTTGCTATTCATCACTTTGAATATTTCTTGCCATTCCTGTCTAGCCTGCATAGTTTCTGTTGAGAAATCAGCTGACAGCTGTATGGACACTCCCTTGTAGGTAACTGTTTTTCTCTTGCTGCTTTTAATATTCTCTCTTTTTCTTTTGCTCTTGGCATTTTAATTATGATGTGTCTTGGTGTGGTCCTCTTTGGATTCCTCTTGTTTTGGGGTTCTCTGCACTTCCTGGACTTGTAAGTCTATTTCTTTCACCAGGTGGGGGAAGTTTTCGGTCATTATTTCTTCAAATAGGTTTTCAGTATCTTGCTCTCTCTCTTCTTCTGGCACCCATAAGTCTGATGTTGGTATGCTTGAAGTTGTCCCAGAGGCTCCTTACACTACCTTCATATTTTTGGATTCTTTTTTCTTTTTGCTTTTCCGGTTGAATGCTTTTTGCTTTGTATTTCAAATCTTTGACTTGATTCTTGCATTCCTCTAGTCTGCTCTTAGATCTTTGTATAATATTTTTTATTTCAGTCAGTGTATGTTTAATTTCTAGTTGGTCCTTTTTCATATCCTTGAGGGTCTCGCTAAATTTATCGCTCTTTTCTAGAAAATTCTTGAAAAACCTTATAACCGTGATTTTGAACTCTATATCCAGTGACTAGCTTTCCTCCATTTCTTTTGTTTGTGACCTGTTTCTTTGTCTCCGAATTTTGGCTGCTTCCCTGAGTTGATAGAGTGGCTTTGTGTTCTAGGTGTCCTATAGGGCCCAGTGGCTCAGCCTCCCCAGTTACCTGAGGTGGACACTCTTGGTGCACCCCTTTGTGGCTGTGTGCACAGTCTTGTTGTAGTTAAGCCTTGATGGTTGCTGGTATCACTGGGAGGAAATGACCTCCAGGCCAATTGGCTGTGAGGATCAGCTGTGTCTACGCTGAGAGAACTTCTGTTCTGGAGACACCCTTATGAGACAAGACTTGCAAAAGCCTCTGTGCTCAGCTTGGATGGGGCAGAGTCTCAGGCAGAGCAGACAGCATTGGTTTCCCATCAGCCCTGCCCTAATAGACCCCTGTGTCTCAATGTCCCATGGTAATCAGGGGATAGAGAGTCAGAAAGCTGCCCTCGAGTTCTGCCCGCTGCCAGACAGTCCAGTTTCTCCCCAAATGAGTCTGGGTCCCCAGAGTCTCATCTGGAACTGGAGTTCAGTGCAGTCGGGAGCTTTTGTCTCCCTCCCACTTGAGAAAGCCAGCCG
The DNA here is from genome assembly GCF_963455305.1 of Plecotus auritus. NCBI lineage: Eukaryota > Metazoa > Chordata > Mammalia > Chiroptera > Vespertilionidae > Plecotus > Plecotus auritus. Next base: position 142,363,865 of record NC_137770.1, read on the forward strand.
CGTACTCAGGTGCCCGCCCTCTCCATGCATGCACCTTCGTACCTCTGCCTTCCGCAGTTCCTCTGAGTCTCAGTGTGCTTTTCTCTTTCCTGACAGTCCAGTTTCACCCCATATGAGTCTGGGTTCCAGAGTCTCGCCCGGAATTGGAGTTCAGTGCAGTCAGGAGCTTTTGTCTCCCTCCCGCTTGGGAAAGCCAGATGCGCACTCAGTTGCCAATCCTCTCCACGTGCGTGTCTCAGTACCTCTGCCTCCTGCAGCTCCTCTGAGTCTCAGTGTGCTTTTCTCTTTCCTTCTAGTTGTAGAATTTCCACTCAGCCAGCCTTCCTGTGGTTCTGGATGATGTCCGTTTTGTCTTTTAGTTGTAGTTTTGAAATTGTTGTGCAAGGTAGCAGTTTAGGTGTTTACCTATGCCGCCATCTTGGTTTCTCCCTTTTGCAGAGTCTTCTCTTCGTTTTTCTTTATTTTCCTTATTTTTTGTTTGTTGCTTTACTTTCTATTTCCTTTTGCATTATTCTTCCATCATTCTATTTTATTTTATTTGCAATTTTTTATTTTTATACCATTTTTAAATCAATTTTTTTGTAAATTTATTATTAATATTTTCTTCTCATTCTCTTCCTTCTTATCCACTCATCCCCTTTCTACTTTCTCTATACTGAACTGAGGTCCTCCCCATATTCATCCAATTCTTAACCTTATTTTCTGTATATAAGCTCAGCCTCTACAGATTTTGCCCCCACCCTCTTTGCTGGGTGTTTGGTGTTTGCATTTTTTTGGTTTATCTGTTTGTTCTGTGGTGTTTTCTATATATATATATATATATATATTCTCCTTTTTCTTTTCTCTCTTATTTTTTTTCTCTCTTAGATATCATTAATGCTATCTTTTCTCTCCCCTAATTCTTTTTATTCAGGTGGTCACTTATATTGGGGTTATCAGTGTCGTGAGTACATTTATGTTTTGTTCCCTTTGTGTCATGTCTTGTTAAGGAGAATTTTATCCTGTCCTGCCAAAGTGCTAGAGAGAGAGAGCCACATAACCAGACACCTGTAGAGGAAACTCCATCCACGAACAGTTCAATAATACACCAGACCCAACTACAGAGGCAGAAAGAAGGCAGCAGTGAGGGAGAGAGCGTGAGTGAGTTAGGGAGCAACAGAGGAGTGTGTGGTCATGTGGGGTGTGTGTGTGTGTGTGTGAGTGAGGCACAGTTAGATCCCACAGGACCTTCGGGGGCAGGGTAACCGGGTTTGCTTAACTAGGCAGCCTCTGCTACCATTGCAAATAGTACTGGGAGTCCAGCTCTTCCTCAGAGGCCTCACCTTTTTGAAAAGGAGAGCTGCTGTAACTGGGATCCCAGCTTCACCTCCACCCAGAGTGCCCTCAGATAACACCTGGGACTCTACAGCCACCCCTGCCAGGGACCTGCTACCTTGGCTGTGGTCCCACAGTCACCAAGTCCCCAGCTGGTGCAGGATCCTGTGAGTTCTGAAGCACGCTCCCCTCTGACCGGCCAATGCTTTAGCCCAGGGCACTGCGAGCACGTGAGCACCAGACACGTGAGCAGCCCGCTCCTGTCCAAGGAGCAGCAGCCCCGTGAGCAGCCTGTCCCAGGTCAAAAAGCAGCAGCCTCACGTGGCCAGCCCCTGTGCAAGGAGCAGCAACCACGTGAGCAGTCCGCCCCCATCTGAGGAGCAGCATCCGTATGAACAGCCCACCCATGACTGAGGAGCAGCAGCTGTGCGCAGACCGCACCCTGCACCTGTCCGAGGAGCAGCAGCTCCGTGAGCAGCCCTCCCCCATTCAAGGAGCAGCTGCCCAAGCAGCCTTACCCGGTCCAAGGAGCAGCAGCCACATGAGCAGACCACCCACATCCGAGGAGCAGCAGCCCTGTGCAGCCTGCACTGGTCCAAGGAGCAGCAGCCACATGCAGCCTCCATCCGAGGAGCAGCAGCTGCACAAGCAGCCCATCCCCCATCCAAGGAGCAGAAGCCGTGCGAGCAGCCCACCCCCGTACGAGGAGCAGCAGCCCTGCAAGCAACCTGCCACTGTCCAAGGAGCAGCAGCCACGTGCAGCCCCCTTCTGAGGAGCAGCAGACTCATAAACAGCCCATCCCCATCCAAGGAGCAGCAGCTGTGCGAGCAGCCTTCCCCCACCTGCCAGAGGAGCCACCACTTCTGCAAACAGCACCCACCAGATGAGCCACTGCCAACTGAGGAGCAGCCACTGTTGTGACCGCCCAAGGAGCAACCACAACCTGAGGAGCCACTGCCACCCAAGGAGCAGCCCCTGCATGATTCTACATCTAGATCCATTGGTGAGATCAAAAATGGGTAGACAAAGACACACCCAAAGGAAAAAAAGGAGGAATTGCCAGAAAGGCAGCCAAGTGAAACAGAGGCATGCAATATGTCAAAAAAGAATTCAGAATAAGGGTCATACAGTTCATAAACCAGATGGATGAAAAAAATCAACAACTTATGTAAGAATCAAGAATAAATGAAGAATGATATAGCTGCAATAAAAAACACCATGGAAAGTTACAACAGTACATTAGGAGAAGCGGAGGACCTAATTAGCGAATTAAAAGACAGGGAAGCAAAACACACCCAAACTGAACTGCAATTGGAAAAAAAATATTAAAAGACAGGAGATCCTAAGGGAGCCATGGGACAACATGAAATGAAGCAACGTATGAATAATAGGGGTGCCAGAACAACAGGAAGAGGAACAAGGTTAGAAAATCTATTTGAAGAAATAATGTCAGAAAACTTTCCTGATGTGGGGAAGAAAAGGTCACACAAGCACAGAGAGTCCCAAACAAGATGAACCCAAAAAGACCCACACCAAGACACATCATAATTGCGATGGTAAATGTTCAAGACAAAGAGAGAATCTTAAAGGCTGCAAGACAGAGACAGAAAGTTACATACAAGGGAGCTCCTCAAATGATTTCTCAACAGAAACTCATCAGGCCAGAAAAGAATGGAAGGAAATTTACAAAGTGATGCAAAGCAAGGGACTGAATTCAAGAATACTCTATCCAGCAAGGTTATCATTCAAAATTGAAGGGGAAATAAGGAGCTTCACAGACAAAAAAAAAAAAAAAAAAAAAAAAAAGGCTAAGGGAGTTTATTACTACCAAGCCATCAATGCAAGAAATGCTAAAGGGACTGGTGTAAAAAGAAAAAATAAGAAGTAAAAAGGGAAGAAGGAACACAGGTACAAAAAATAAAAGTGGCTACAAACAACTACCTTTCAATCATAACTTTAAACGTAAATGGACTAAATGCTCCAATCAAAAGACATTGAGTGGATAAGAAAACATGACCCATATATATATGCTATCTATAAGAGACCCACCTCAGAACAAGGGACTCACACAGACTGAAAGTGAAGGGATGGAAAAATATCTTTCAGGCAAATGGAAATTTAAAAAAAAAAATAGCTGGGGTAGCAGTATTTATATCTGACAACATAGAAGTCAAAGTAAAGGCCATAACAAGAAAAAAGGAAGGCCACTTCATAATGCTAAAGGGATCAATACAACAAAAGGATATAACCCTGATAAGCATATATGCACCCAATGCAGGAGCACCCAAATACATAAAAAAAACTCCTGGAAGATATCAAGGGAGAGATCGACAACAATACAATCATAATAGGAGACTTTAATACCACACTGACATCACTGGATAAATCCTCTAGACAAAAAAATCAGCAAAGAAACAGCAATCCTAAATGACTCACTAGATCAGATGGACTTAATTGACATATTCAGAACATTACACCCCAAAGCCACAGAATATACATTCTTCTCAAGTGCACATGGGACATTTTCAAAGATAGGTCACATATTGGGTCACAAGCAAAGTCTCCCCAAATTCAAGAAGATTGAAATCATATCAAGCATCTTCTCAGACCACAATGGCATAATATTAGAAATAAACTATAATAAAAACAATCCGAAAAATTCAAACACTAGGAAGCTGAATAGCATGCTATTAAACAATGATTGGGTTACCAAAGAGATGAAAGAATAAATTATAAACATCCAGGAAACTAATGACAATAAAAACACAACAATCCAAAATCTATGGGACACAATGAAAGCAATCCTGAGAGGGAAGTTTATAGCTCTACAGGCCTACCTAAAAAAAAATAAATAAATAAATAAATAAATAAATAACACCAGAAAAATGGTAGTAAATCACCTAACTCTACAACTTAAAGTATTAGAAAGAGAGCAGCCAGAGAAGCCCAGAGTGAGCAGAAGGAAGGAGATAATAAAGATCAGAGCAAAAATAAATGACACAGAGACCAAAAAAAAACAACAAAACACCAATGAACCAAAAGCTGGTTCTTTGAAAGGATAAACAAAATTGATGAACCTCTAGCCAGGCTCACCAAGAAGCAAAGCAAAGAGAGAGGACCCAAATAAACAAAATCAGAAATGAAAGAGGTGAAATAACAACAGACCCCACAGAAATACATAGGATTGTTAAAAAATACTATGAACAACTCTATTCCAACGAACTACAAAGCATGGAGGAAATGGATATAGTCCTAGAAAAATACAACCTCCCAAAACTCAATCAGGAAGAATCTAAAAATCTCAATAGGCCAATGACTATGGAAAAAATTGAAGCAGTAATAAAAAGCTTCTGGCAAACAAAAGCCCAGGGCCAGATGGATTAACAGGGGAGTTTTACCAAACATTCAAGGAAGAACTAAAACCTAGCCTCCTCAGATTATTCCAAAAAAATTCAAGAGAAAGGAATACTTCTCAGCTCATTCTATGAAGCCAGCAGCACCCTAATACCAAAACCAGATAAAGACAACACAATGAAAGAGAATTACAAACCAATATCCCTCATGAACATAGATGCCAAAATCCTCAACAAAATTCTAGCAAATTGAATCCAATAGTACATCAGAAAGATCATACACCATGACCAAGTAGGATTTATCCCAGGGATGCAAGGATGGTACAATATCTGCATATCAATAAACATGATACATCATATAAACAAATTGAGTGATAAAAATCACAGAGTCATATCAATTGATGCAGAAAAAGCATTTGACAAAATCCAACACCCTTTCTTGATAAAAACTCTCAGCAAAGTGGGAATAGAAGGATCATACCTCAACATTATAAAAGCCATATATGATAAACCCATAGCCAACATCATACTCAATGGAAAAAAACTAAAATAAATTCCCCTAAGAACAGGAACAAGACAGGGATGCCTACTCTCACCACTCCTGTTTGACATAGTAATGGAAATACTAGCCATTGTGATCAAACAAGAAGAAAAAATAAAAGGCATCCAAATTGGAAAAGTAAAAGTAAAATTGTCCCTATTCGCAGATGACATGATACTGTACATAGAAAACCCTAAAGACTCCATCAAAAAATTATTAGACTTAATAAATGAATTCGGCAATGTAGCAGGATACAAAATCAACACCCAGAAATCTATGGCCTTTTTATACACCAATAATGAACTCACAGAAAGAGAGACTAAAAAAAACAATCCCATTTACCATTGCACCAAAAAAAATTAACATACCAAGGAATAAACTTAACTAAGGACGTAAAAGACCTTTACTCAGAAAACTACATGACACTGAAAAAAGAGATAGAGAAGACATAAACAGATGGAAGAACATGTAGAATCAACATCATTAAAATGTCCATACTATCCAAAGCAATCTATAGATTCAATGCACTCCCCATTAAAATACCAATGGCATATTTCGCAGACCTAGAACAAACTTTCCAAAAATTCATCTGGAATTAAAAAAAAAAAAAAGACCCCGAATAGCTGCAGTAATCCTGAGAAAGAAGAGCAAAGTAGGTGGGATCTCAATTCCAGATTACAAAGGCACTGTTCTCAAAACTGCCTGATACTGGCACAAGAACAGAGAGATAGATCAATAGAATAGAATGGAGAACCCAGAAACTGACCCAAGCCAATATGTTCAATTAATATTTAACAAAGGAGGCATGAACATACAATGGAGTCAAGAGAGTTTCTTCAATAAATCGTGTTGGGAAAATTGGACAGATACATGCAAAAAAATGAAGCTAGATCACCAACTTACACCATACACAAAACAAACTCAAAATGGATAAAGGACTTAAACATAAGACGGGAAACCATAAAAATACTGGAGGAATCCACAGGCAAAGAAATCTCAGACATATGCCAAAGCAATTTCTTCACTGATACAGCTCCGAGGGCAATGGAACCGAAAGAGAAAATAAACAAATGGGACTACATCAAAATAAAAAGCTCCTGCACAGCAAAAGAAACCATCAACAAAACAACAAGAAAGCCCACTGTATGGGAGAACATATTTGCAAATGTTATCACTGATAAAGGTTTAATCTCCAACATTTACAGGAAACTCATACAACTTAACAAAAGGAAGATAAACAACCCATAAAAAAATGGGCAACAGACCTAAATAGAGACTTTTCGAAAGAAGACAGAAGGAAGGCCAAGAGACATATGAAAACATGCTCAAAGTCACTAATCATCCAAGAGATGCAAATCAAAACAACAATGCAGTACCATCTCACACCTGTCAGAATGGCTATCATCAATAAATCAACAAATGACAAGTGCTGGCAAGGATGTGGAGAAAAAGGAACCCTCATGCACTGCTGGTGGGAATGCAGACTGGTGCAGCCACTGTGGAGAATAGTATGGAGTTGCCTCAAAAAACTAAAAATGAAACTCCCATTTGACCCCGTGATCCCACTTCTAGGAATATATCCCAAGAAAACAGAAACACCAATCAGAAAGGATATATGCACCTCTATGTTCATGGCAGCACAATTCACCATAGCTAAGATTTGGAAACAGCCTAAGTGTCCATCAGCAGATGAGTGGATTAAAAATCTGTGGTACATCTACACAATGGAATACTATGCTGTGGTAAAAAAGAAGGAGTTCTTCCCATTTGCAACAGCATGGATGGAACTGGAGAGCATTATGCTAAGTAAAATAAGCCAGTCAGAGAAAGATAAATATCACATGATCTCACTCATTTATGGAATATAATGAACAACATAAACTGATGGAAAAAAACCAGATCCAGAGACAGAAAAACATCGATCAGACCGTCAAACTTCAGAGGGAAGGTAGGGATGGGTAGGGGTAAGGGGGAGAGATCAACCAAAGGACTTGTATGCATGCATATAGGCCTAACCAATGGATACAGACAACAGGAGGGTGAGGGCATGAGTGGGGAGAATGGGAGGTAATGGGGGGATAAGAACACATATGTAAGAACTTCATCAATAAATAAATTAAAAAGAAAAGGAAAGAAAAATACAAGCTCCCAAGACTCAACCAAGAATAATTTAAAAAATCTGAATAGGCCAATAACTACTGAAGAAATTGAAACAGCGATAAAAAAAATCTTCTAGCAAACAAAAGCCCTGGTCCAGACAGCTTTACATGGGAGTTCTACCAAGCATTCAAAGAGGAATGTAAACCTAGCCTTCTCAGACTATTTCAAAAAATTCAAGAGGAAGGCATACTTCCAAGCTCTTTCTATGAAGCCAGCATTACCCTGATCCCAAATCCAGATAAAGACACCACAAAAAAAGGAGAACTACAGGCCAATATCCTTGATGAACATAGATGCCAAAACCCTCAACAAAATTCTAGCAAATCAGATTCAGCAATATACATTAGAAAAATCATATACCATGACCAAGTGGGATTTAATTCAGGGATGCAAGGATGGTACAATATCTTCAAATCAATAAATGTGATACATCACATAAACAAACTGAGAGACAAAAATCACATAATCATATCATTTGATGCAAAAAAGCATTTGACAAAATCCAACACCCTTTCTTGATAAAAACTCTCAGCAAAGTGGGAATAGAAGGATCATACCTCAACATAATAAAAACCCTATATGACAAACCTACAACCAACACCATACTCAATGGGCAAAAACTAAACTCATTTCCCCTAAGAACAGGAACAAGACAAGGATGCCCACTTTCACCACTCCTGTTCAACATGGTACTAGAAGTATTAGCCATAGTGATCAGACAAGAAGAAGAAATAAAAGGCATCCAAATTGGAAAAGAAGAAGTAAAACTGTCCTTATTCACAGATGACATGATACTATGCATAGGAAACCCCAAAGACTCCATAAAAAAACTATTAGACCTAATAAATGAATTTGGCAATGTAGCAGGATACAAAATCAACACCCAGAAATCTATGGCCTTTTTACACACCAATAATGAACTCACAGAAAGAGAAATGAAAAAATAAATCCCATTTACCATTGCACCAAAAAAATTAAGATACCTAGGAATAAACTTAACTAAGGACGTAAAAGTCCTGTACTCAGAAAACTACAGGACATTGAAAAAAGAGATAGAGAAGACATAAACAAATGGAAGAACATACCATATTCATGGATTGGTAGAATCAATATCATTAAAATGTCCATACTACCTGAAGCAATCTGTAGATTCAATTCAATACCTATTAAAATGCCAATGGCATATTTCACAGATCTAGAGCAAACTCTCCAAAAATTCATCTGGAATAAAAAAAAGACCCCGAATAGCCACAGCTATCCTGAGAAAGAAGAACAAAGTTGGAGGGATCACAATACCAGACATCAAGCTATATTACCAAGCCATGGTTCTCAAAATTGCCTGGTACTGGCACAAGAACAGACATATAGATCAATGGAACAGAATAGAGGACCCAGAAATTGACCCAAGCCATTATACTCAATTAATATATGACAAAGGAGGCAAGAGGGTACAATGGAGTCAAAACAGTCTCTTTAATAAATGGTGCTGGGAAATTTGGTCAGGTACATGCAAAAAAATGAAACTAGATCACCAACTTACACCATACACAAAAACAAACTCAAAATGGCTAAAGGACTTGAATATAAGACAGGAAACCATAAAAATCCTACAAGACTCCATAGGCAGCAAAATTTTAGGAATATCTTTACAGACACAGATCCTAGGGCAAGAGAGACAAAGGAGAAAATAAACAAATGAGACTACATCAAAATAAAAAGCTTCTGCACAGCAAGAGAAACCATCAACAAAACAATAAGAAAGCCTACTGCATGGGAGAACATATTTGCCAATGTTATCACCAATAAGGGCTTAATCTCCAACATTTACAGGGAACTCATACAACTTAACAAAAGAAAGATAAACAAGCCAATCAAAAAAAAATGGGCAAAGGGTAAAACTACACACTTTTCTAAAGAGGATATACGGAAAGCCAAGAGACACATGAAAACATGCTCAAAGTCACTAATCATCTGAGAGATGCAAATCAAAACAACAATGAGGTATCACCTCACAGCTGTCAGAATGGCTATCATCAACAAATCAACAAATGCCAAGTGCTGGAGAGGATGCAGAGAAAGAGGAACCCTTCTTCACTGCTGGTGGAAATGCAGACTGGTGCAGCCATTGTGGAAAACAGTATGACGTTTCCTCAAAAAATTAAAAATGGAACTGCCATTTGACCCAGTAATACCACTTCTAGGAATATATCCCAAGAAAACAGAAACACCAATCAGTAAGAATATATGCACCCCTATTTCATAGCAGCACAATTTACAATAGCTAAGATTTGGAAACAGCCTAAATGCCCCTCAGCAGATTAGTGGATTAGAAAACTATGGTACTTCTATACAATAGAATAGTACACTGCTATAAAAAGGAAGGAATTCTTACCATTTGCAACAGCATGGATGGAACTGGAGAGCATTAGCTAAGTGAAATAAGCCAGTCAGTGAAAGAAAAATACCACATGATCTAACTCATTTATGGTTAATAAAAAACATTATAACCTGATGAACAAAAAGATAAATATAGAGGCAGAGAAGCATGGAACAGACTGTCAAATTACAGCAGGAAGGCTAGGGAGGGAGGGGGGAGGTAGAGATCAACTGAAGGACTTGTATGCATGCATATAAGCATAACCAATGGATGCAAGACACTGGGGCGGGGGTGAGGGCATGTGCCAGGGGGTAGGGGAGGCCAGGGGAAGGTCAATGGGGGAAAAAAAGGAGACATATGTACTACTATTGGTAATACTTTAAACAATAAAAATTTTAAAAAGATAAAAAAAGACCCAGCTAGAAAAAAAAAATAAAAAGAATAGATTAATGGATAAAGAAGTGGTGCATGTGTACAATGAAACATGATTCAGCCCTTTAAAAAAAAAAGAACTGAAATCCTGTCATCTGCAACAAAATGAATAGACTCAAAGGGTGTCCTGCTAAGTGAAATAAGTCAGAAAGAGAAAGACAAATGTCATATGATTTCACTTATATGTAGAATCTAAAAAACAAAATAAGCAAACAAACAAAAGAGAAACAAATTCATAGATACAGAGAATATTTTAATGGTTTCCAGATGGATGGGGGTTTGGTGGAATAGGGGGAAAGGAGGAAAGGATTAAGAAGTACAAATTGGTAGTTACAAAAGAGTCATGGAGATGTAAAGTACAACGTAGGTAATATGGTCAATAATCTTATATAATAAAAGCCTAATATGCTAAGTGTCTGACCATTCGTTCAACTGTTCTACCAGTTGCTTTGATGTGCACTGACCACCAGGGGGCAGATGCTCCGACTGGTAGGTTAGCTTGCTGCTGGGGTCCGGCCGATCGGGACTGGGCAAGACAGGCCAGACAGTCCCTGGAGCCCTCCCAAAGTCCCTCCCAGCCCTGATCATGCACCAGGGGGGTCCCTTGGTCTGGCCTGCACCCTCTTGTAATTCGAGACCCCAGGGGAATGTAGGAGAGCCAGTTTTGGCCTGATCCCTGCAGGCCAGGCCAAGGGACCCCATCGGTGCACAAATCTGTGCACTGGGCCTCTAGTATTGTAATAAATATGTCTGGTCTCAGAACTAAATTTATCAGGATGATCACTTCATAAGTTATAAAATGACTAATCACTATGAAGTGCACCTGAAACTAATATAATATTGTATGTCAACTGTAATTGAATTGTAATTTTAAAAAAGAAATTACTTCCAACTTAGAATTCAATACCCAGTCATAAGTTATAGATGAGGTAAAATTAAGCCACTTTAATGAGAAATAGAAGGTCTTAAAAATTTGCTTTTCCAGCACACTTTCGCAGAAGACTATTAAAGAAGCTCTCACTAGAGCGAAGGAATAAATGGAAAAGGAATATAGAGAACACAAGAAAGAGGCTATTTGAAACAGGAGAGAGAAAAAGGAGAATTTACAAAACAATGATAAAGTAATATCTCTAATGATAAATTGGCACCAAGTATAGAAAATGAATGAAAGAGCCCTAGCTGGTTTGGCTCAGTGGTCAGAGCATCAGCCTGCAGACTGAAGGATCCAGGGTTCAATTCCAGTCAAGGGCACATGCCTGGGTTGCAGGCTTGATCCCCAGTGTGGGGTGTGCAGGAGGTAGCCTATCAATGATTCACTCTCATTGATGTGTGCATCTCTCTCCCCCTCCCTGAAATCAATAAAAATATATTTTTAAAAAGAAAGAAAGAAAATGAATGAAATATTGTGATTCAGGATATTGGCTGCCATTCTGATTTCCTCTGGTACTCTAACATCTACTAGATAACCTGCTAGAGGATGTTCTTTACTAAAGTAAAGTGAAAGAAGAAGAAAAAGAGGAGTAAAAGAGCAAGATATGAATTCAGAAAGGCCCAAAATGGAAGCAAAAGAAATGCAGCCAGTCTTGAGGGAAGAAGAAAGGCCACTAGTAGCAGTGTCTCAAAACATGTGCATACGAACTAATAGAATAGCTGTTGTGATTGAGGTTGTGGAAAGTTTTACTAAAAGGCCATTAGAAAAAAGTAAAAATAATTTAACAATAGATACAAGGGAAACTCAGCAAATGGGAAAAAAGCATTGTTAATTTTATGAGCAATATACAGAAAGGATGGAAAAATAACATAGTACACAACAATGATCAGTCCTAAGAATATTGGTAATACTAATTTAACCAAAATTGTAATACAACTATATTGGGAAGATAAGAAAGAGAAAGCAAAATGACAGCAGAATAAGGAGCTAGCTATATCTTTCATGATAAGAACATAATAGCTGGTCTCAAACTGATGAATCAAGAAATAGTAATATCTGCATCAGTTTTAGAACTTTGGGGATGTGGAAAGCCCAAAAAGAGCTTTAAAAGAGTTGAAAGTTGTTGCCTTTGCAGGGGAGGATCAGAGAAAATGAGAAGGAGTGAATCAGGAAGCTAAATTTTGTAAGAGCTAAATTCTGTAATAGCTCTTACTATTATTTGACTTTTTAAACTACAAACATGTAAAATTTTGATTTAAAATTGAATTCAAAAATAAAAATAAAGAAAGTAGAAATGCTGGACTTCTAATATAAGTAGGTAGGTTCTCAGGTGATTAATTTGAATATTTTAAAAAGACATGATATTATTTGGACTCCTGGCTGGGGAGAGGTATGATGTAGATTACACCAGGAATAACCCACCCTCTTTCACCTTAATATTTTTCACATTGACATCTGTAGCCTTTTCATCCTTTTTCACTGTTTGAATAGTCAGTGATCCAATATTCTTTAGAATCTAGAATTTCATCCCAGGCGTAACACCCACAGGCATCTGTTACTTGCTGACATTATTTCTCAGAAAGACAGTGGTACAGATGATGGTTGCTTCCTCCAGGGATTAAGATACTCCTCACTATGTTTGTAACCTTCACTGCCGTGAATAATCAGTCTGTCAAAACTGTATAGTTTTCAAAGTGCTTTCGCATTTTTTCCTTTGATCCTGCAACAGTCTTGAAAGGTAGACCAGATGCCCAGAGATTTTAAGTGACTTCCCTAAGATCTCTCAGCTGGTAACAGCAGAGCCATGAGTAGAACCATCCACTCGTGACTTTCCACCTACCATGCTGCATAGCAGGCTTGTTTTCAAATTTCATAAAGTCTCCATTTGTTTAATAGCTCCAACTGCTGACAGCCAAAGGACCAGATGGGGGCATAAAGAAAGAGGGTGTATCCAGACAAAAAAAATGACAAGAAAACAGTGATTCTAAATGATACACTGGATCAGATGGATTTAATTGATATTTATAGAACACTAGAGGCCTGGTGCATAAAAATTCATCCACTGGAGGGGGGTCCCTCAGCCCAGCCTGCCCCCTCTCACAGTCCGGGAGCCCTCAGGGGCAGGAGGCAACCTGGCAATCAGAGAAAGGCAATGCCCCATCACACCTCTGCTGCTGCCACTGCCAGTAGTGCAAGCCTTGGCAGGCTCTGGTTACCTGAGCCTCAGGAGGCCCTGGGTGGCTGGGCAGCCACCATCCAAGGCTTGCCTGTGCCTTGGGCTGGCCCTGGGCTGGTGGGGGAGCTGAGGAGATTGGGGGACTCCAGAGGCAGGTGCGCGGAGGGGCTAGGCCCACCTGGGGGTGGGTCCAGCCTTACTGTGCACCTGCTGCCCTGGCGAGGCTGAGGGGACTGGGTGCTGCCATCTTGTGGCTGTGGGCACCACCATCTTTGAGGGCATGTCAGTCAATTAGCATATTCCATCCTTATTGGCTGTGGTTGTGCCATCTTTGAGTGCGTGGCAGTCAATTAGCATATTCTAACCTTATTGGCTGTGGGCACCGCCATCTTTGTGACAGCATGAGGGCCAATTAGCATATTCCCTCTTTATTAGATAGGACTTCATCCCAAAGCTACAGAATATACATTCTTCTCAAGTACAAATAGGTCATTCTAAAAGATAGACCACATATTAGGACAGAAAAAATAGTCTTTACAAATTCAAGAGTGAAATTAGCGCTGGCTGGTTTGGCTCAGTGAATAGAGTGTCAGCCTGTGGACTGAAGGGTCTCAGGCTCAATTCTGGTCAAGGGCACATGTCCAGGTTGTGGGCTTGATCCCCAGTGGGGGACATGCAGGAGGCAGCTGATCAATGAATCTCTCTCATTAATGATGTTTCTATCTCTCCCTCCCTTCCTCTCTGAAAACAATAAAAATATACTTTTCTTAAAAAAAGATTGAAATCTTATTAAACATCTCATATCACAATGAAATGAAATTACCGTAAAAATACTCAAACACATGGAGAATAAATAACATGTTATCCTATATAATAAGGAGGTAATATACAAATTGACCCTCATGCACTCGTGTCACAAGATGGCCACCCCCATGTCATCAGAAGATGGCTGCCCCCACATTGTCACAAGATGGCCAGCAGGGGAGGGCAGCTGGGGGGACCAGGCCTGCAGGGTAAAAGACTTGAGCTCAGAAAACTACAGGACATTGAAAAAAATATAGAGGAAGGTATAAACATGTGGAAGAATATACCAAGTTCATGGATTGGAAGAATTAGCATAATTAAAATACTACCCAAAACAATCTATAGATTCAAGACAATCCCTATTAAAATACCAATGGCATATTTCACAGATCTATAAAAAATACTCCAAAAATTTATATGGAACCAAAAAAGACCCCAACTAGCCACAGCAATCTTGAGAAAAAAGAACAAAGTTGGAGGGATCACAATACCAAATATCAAGTTATACTACAAAGCCACTGTAATCAAAACAGCCTGGTACTGGCACAAGAACAGGCATATAGACCAATGGAACAGAACAGAGACCCCAGAAATTGACCCAAGCCATTATGCTCAATTAATATTTGACAAAGGAGGCAAGAGCATACAATGGAGTCAAGACAGTCTCTTCAATAAATGGTGTTAGGAAAATTGGACAGATACATGAAAAAAATGAAGCTAGTCCACCAACTTATGCCTTATACAAGAATAAACTCACAATGAGGTACCATCTCACATCTGTCAGAATGGCTATCATCAACAAATCAACAAATGACAAGTGCTGGCAAGGATGCGGAGAAAAAGGAACCCTTGTGCACTGCTGGTGGGAACGTAGACTGGTGCAGCCACTGTGGAGAACAGTATGAGTTTCCTCAAAAAACTAAAAATGGAACTCCCATTTGACCCAGTAATCCCACTCCTAGGACTATATCCCAAGAAACCAGAAACACCAGTCAGGAAGAATATATGCACCCCTATGTTCACAGCAGCACAATTTACAATAGCTAAGATTTGGAAACAGCCTAAGTGCCCATCAGCAGATGAGTGGATTAAAAAACTGTGGTATATCTACAAGTGGAATACTATGTTGCTGTAAAAAGGAAGGAACTCCTACCATTTGAAACAGCATGGATGGACCTGGAGAGCATTATGTTAAGTGAAATAAGCCAGGCAGAGAAAGATAAATATCATATGATCTCACTCATTTGTGGAATATAATGAACAACATAAACTGATGAACAAAAACAGATCCAGAGACAGAGAAGCATCGATCAGATCATAAAACCTCAGAGAGAAGGTAGGGGAGGGTGGGGATAAAGGGGAGAGATCAACCAAAGGACTTGTATGCATGCATATAAGCCTAACCAATGGACACAGACACCAGGCGGGTGAGGGCATGAACAGGGGAGTTGGAGGGTAAGGGGGGGCGGGTTAAGGACACATATGTAATACCTTAATCAATAAAGAAAGAAATAAAGAATAAACTCAAAATGGATAAAAGACTTAAATGTAAGTCATGAAACCATAAAAATCCTAGAAGAAACCATAGGCACCAAATATGTTTGTGGGTACATCTCATAGGGCAAAGGAAACTAAGGAAAAAATAAACAAATAGGACTACATCAAAATAAAAAGATTCTGCACAGCAAAAAAAAACACAAACAAAAAGAAAAAGGAGCCCATGGTATGGGAGAACAGATTTGGCAATGACAAATCTATAAAGGGTTAATATCCAAAATATATAAAGAACTCACACAACTTAACAAAAGAAAGACAAGCAATCTAGTTAAAAATGGGCAAAGGACCTAAATAGACACTTCTCCAAAGTGGACATAGAAATGGCCAAGAGACATATGAAAAAATACTCAAAGTCACCGATCATCAGAGAGATGCAATTTAAAACAGCAATGAGGGGAGAGAAACCAAGATGGCGGCATAGGTAAACAACTAAACTGCTGCTTCATACAACAATATCAAAACTACAACTAAAAGACAAAACAGAAACCATCCAGAACCACAGGAAAGCTGGCTGAGTGGAAACTCTACAACTAGAAGGAAAGAGGAAAGCACATTGAGAATCAGAGGAGCTGCAAAAGGCTGAGGTACGGAGACGCAAGAGCGTATGGAGAGGACAGGCAGCTGAGTGCACCGGCGGCTGAGTGCGCGGCTGGCTTTCTAAAGCGGGAGGGAGACGGAAGCTCCCAACTGCGCTGAACTCCAGTTCCGGGCGAGTTTCTGGGAACCCAGATTCATTCGGGGGAAAACTGGACTGTCAGGAAAAGAGAAAGCACACTGAGACTCAGGGGAGCTGCGGAGGCAGAGGTCCGGGGACACGCGCGCGCAGCGAGGACTGATTGCTGAGTGCACAGGCGGCTGAGTGCGCGGCTGGCTTTCTAAAGTGGGAGGGAGACGGAAGCTCCCGACTGCACTGAACTCCAGTTCCGGGCAAGTTTCTGGGAACCCAGACTCATTTGGGGAGAAACTGGACTCTCTGGCAGCGGGCAAAACTCGAGGGCGGCTTTCTTTCAGAGGTGCTTACAGTGATTACCGAGGGACACTGAGACCCAGGGGCCTCACAGGGCAGGGCTGACAGGAAGCCAAGGCTGCCTACTCCACCCTGAGACTCCACCCCATCCAAGCTGAGCACAGAGGCTTTTGCAATTTTGCAAGTCTTGTCTCATAAGGGTGTCTCCAGCACAGAAGTTCTCCCAGCGTAGACACAGCTGATCCTTACAGCCAATTGGCCTGGAGGTCAATTCTTCCCAGTGATGCCAACAACAATCAAGACTTAATTACAACAAGGCTGTACACACAGTCCACAAAGGGGTGCACCAAGAGTGTCCACATCAGGTAACTGGGAAGGCTGAGCCACTGGGCCATATAGAACACCTAGCACACAAAGTTACTATACTAACTCAGGAAAGCAGTGAAAATGCAGAGACAAAGAAACAGATCACAAATGAAAGAAATGGAGGAAAGCAAACGACTGGATATAGAGTTATAAGGTTTTTCAAGAATTTCCTAGAAAAGGCGGATAAATTTAGCGAGACCCTGGAGGATATGAAAAAGGACCAACTAGAAATTAAACATACACTGAGTGAAATAAAAAATATTATACAGAGACCTAACAACAGACTAGAGGAACACAAGAATCAAGTCAAAGATTTGAAATACAAAGAAGCAAAAAACACTCAACCGGAAAAGCAAAAAGAAAAAAGATTCCAAAAATTTGAAGATAGTGTAAGGAGCCTCTGGGACAACTTCAAGCATACCAACATCAGACTTATGGGGGTGCCAGAAGAAGAGAGAGAGCAAGATACTGAAAACCTATTTGAAGAAATAATGACTGAAAACTTCCCTCACCTGGTGAAAGAAATAGACTTACAAGTCCAGGAAGCACACAGAACCCCAAACAAAAGAAATCCAAAGAGGACTACACCAAGACACATCATAATTAAAATGCCAAGAGCAAAAGAAAAAGAGAGAATATTAAAAGCAGCAAGAGAAAAACAGTTACCTACAAGGGAGTGTCCATACGGCTGTCAGCTGATTTCTCAAGAGAAACTATGCGGGCCAGACAGGAGTGGCAAGAAATATTCAAAGTGATGAACAGCAAGAACCTACAACCAAGATTACTCTACCCAGCAAAGCTATCATTCAGAATTGAAGGTCAGATAAAGAGCTTCACAGATAAGAAAAAGCTAAAGGAGTTCATCAACACCCAAACCAGTATTATATGAAACTAGAGGCCCGGTGTACGAAATTCGTGCATGGGGGTGGAAGAAGGGTGTCCCTCAGCCCAGCCTGCACTCTCTCCAATCTGGGACCCCTTGAGGGATGTCCGACTGCCCGTTTAGGCCCGATCCGGCCTAAACGGGCAGTCGGACATCCCTCTCACAATCCAGGACTGCTGACTCCCAACTGCTTGCCTGCCTGCCTTCCTGATTGCCCCTAACTGCTTCTGCCTGTCAGCCTGATCACTCCCTATCCACTCCCCTGACAGCCTGATTGATGCCTAACTGCTCCCCTGCCAGCCTGGTTGCCCCTAACTGCTCTCCCCTGCAGGCCTGGTCACCCCTAACTGCCCTCCCCTGTAGGTCTGGTCCCCTCAACTGCCCTCCCCTGCAGGCCTGGGTCCCCCACAACTGCCCTTCCCTGCAGGCCTGGCCACCCCCAACTTCCCTCTTCTGCAGGCTTGATCGCCCACAACTGCCCTCCCCTGCTGGCCATCTTGTGGTGGCCATCTTGTGTCCACATGGGGCCAGGATCTTTGACCACATGGGGGCAGCAATCTTGTGTGTTGGAGTGATGGTCAATCTGCATATTACTCTTTTATTAGATAGGATAGAGGCCTGGTGCATGGGTGGTGGCCAGCTGGTTTGCCCTGAAGGGTGTCCCAGATCAGGGTGGGGGTTCCCTTGGGGTGTGGGGTGGCCTGGGTGAGGGGCCTGTGGTGGTTTGCAGGCCAGCCATGCCCCCTGGCGACCCAAGCAGAGGCCCTGGTATCTGGGATTTATTTATCTTCTACAATTGAAACTTTGTAGCCTGGAGCAGAGCTAAGCCTTCTGCTCGCTCCGTAGCGGCAGCCATTTCTGTTGGGATTAATTTATCTTCTATAATTGAAACTTTGTAGCAGAGGCCAAGGCAGGCCAGGGCTTCAGAAGCTTGGCTTCCTCCATCACCAGGGGCAACCCTAGCCTCCTGCTCTCTCCAGCTCCATGGCTGCCGCCATTTCTGTTGGGATTTATTTACCTTGTATAATTGAAACTTTGTAGCCTGGAGTGGGCTGGCCAGGGTGTGCGGAAAGCTTGGCTTCCTCCTTCGCTGGGGAAACCCAAGCCTCCCTCCTGCTCTCTCTGTGGTTGCAGCCATCTTGGTTGTGTTAATTTGCATACTCGCTCCTGATTGGCTGGTGGGCATGACTGGTGGGTGTGGCTTGTGGGTGTAGCAGAGTGATGGTTAATTTGCATATTACTCTTTTATTAGATAGTATGCTGAAAGCTATTCTTTAAGAAGAGGAAGAAGAAGAACAAGGTAAAGATAAAAATTATGAACAACAAATACATATCTATCAACAAGTGAATCTAAAAATCAAGTGAATTAAAAATCTGATGAACAGAATAAACTGGTGAATATAATAGAATCAGGGGCCTAAAAAGGGAGTGGACTGACAATTCTTGGGGGGAAAGAGGTGTGTGGGGTGCGGGAAGAGACTGGACAAAAATCGTACACTTATGGATGAGGACTGTGTGGGGGAGGTAAGGAAAGAGGGTGGGGTGGGAACTGGGTGGAGGGGAGCTATGGGGGGAAAAAAGAGGAACAATTGTAATAATCTGAACAATAAAGATTTATTTAAATTAAAACAGCAATGAGGTATCATCTCACACCTATCAGAATGGCTACCATCAACAAATCAACAAATAAAAAGTGCTGGAGAGGATGTGGAGAAAAGAGAACACTAGTACACTGCTAATAGGAATGCAGACTAGTGCAGCCATTATGGAAAACAGTGTGGAGTTTCCTCAAAAAATTAAATATGGAACTTCCATTTGACCGAGTGATCCCACTTCTAGGAATATATCCTAAGAAACCCAAAACACCAATCAGAAAGAATGTATGCACCTCTATTTTCATAGCAGCACAATTTACAATAGCTAAGATCTAGAAACAGCCCAAGTACCCATCAGTAGATGAGTGGATAAAAAAGATGTGGTACATTTACACCATGAAATACTATGCAGCAGTAAAATATAAGTATATCTTAGCCTTTGAGACAGCATGGAGGGACCTGGAGATTATTATGCTAAGCAAAATAAGCCAGTAAGAGAAATACAAGTATCACATGATCTAGCTCAGATGTTGAATCTAATGAACATATTAAACTGATGAATAAAATAGATCCAGATACATAGAAGCATAGAACAGACTGCGAAATCTCAGAGAAAAGGTGAGGGAGGGTGGGTAGGAGGGAAGAGGTCAACCAAAGAACTTGTATGCATATATACAAAACCCATGGACCAGTACAATAGGATGGTAAAGGCCTGGGGCTGGGGGCAGGGGTGGGTTAGATGGGGTCAATGGGGGGGGGTAAAAGAGACATATGTAATACTTTCAACAATAAAGATTTAACTTATATAAAAAGAAACCTGTCTTTATAAAAAGAATAGAAGGCAACTTTCTTAAATCCCAAAATAAACCTGATGGTAAATCTTTAAAAGCTATTTCCACTATAATTGGCAAAAAGATGAGGAAAACCACTGTCATGACACTTCAATATTTTATAGGGGTTCTAATTGTTAGCAAAAATGGCCATATATACCTATAAAGCAATGTGTGAAACAATAGCAAATTCCTGCGCTAACCAGGGATCAGAATTTCAAAATACTTCTATAGACTTATTAGAGCCCTGCCTTCATTATCTGTTTTGACCCTAAGTCAATTTAGTGAATTTTCTAAGAATTAACATACACATCCTACCTAATAAAGAGGGAATATGCTAATTGACCCTCACACCATAGCAAAGATGGTGGTGCCCACAGCCAATAAGGAGGGAATATGCTAATTGACTGCCATGCCCTCAAAAATGGCAGTGCCCACAGCCACAAGATGGCGGTGCCCAGTCCCCTCAGCTACGCTGGGTGAGCAGGCGCACGGCGCACACCTGCCTTCAGAGTCCCCCAGTCCCCTCAGCCCCCCAGCCACCCAGGGCCAGCCTGCGGTGCAGGCAAGCCTCAGATGGCGGCTGCCCAGCCGCCCAGGGCTGCCCGAGGCTCAGGTAACCAGGTCTGGCCAAGGCTTGCACTGCCAGCAGTGGCAGCAGCAGAGGTGTGATGGGGGCGTCGCCTTCCCCTGATCGCTGGGTCACCTCCTGTTCCCAAGGGCTCCCAGACTGTGAGAGGGGGCCGGCCGGGCTCAGGGACCCTCCCTCCAGTGCATGAATTTTCATGCACCAACCTCTAGTTAAATTTTATTATTGTATAACATAATTTAGTGATGGACTCTTATGCTTTGTCTAGCATTTTCCCTCAAGCCCTCGTGAAAATTTTAGTGTCATTGTCCTGAACACTATGATCTTGAATTTTCAAAAGAAATGTAAGTAGTTCAAATAGAGGTTAAAGGATTTATTCAGCTTATGTAAAGTAGAGCATCTGAGGCAAAGCAGCTTCTTACTGAAGCAGAGTCAGAGTTTGACAGGATAGGGAACAGTTGAATAGCTGCTCTCATGTGTTGTTTTTATTTAGGCAGCAAATTTTGGCTTTAAATTAAACTTACATTTGGGGGGTCATGCCATTTCTTTGGGGTTACAATAACCATCAGAACAATATTTTCCAAGGATTATTTTTGCAAGCCTTGCAGTTTATAAGCTCATCAAGGTTCCTGGGACAAGAAGAGAGATAGCAGAAAAGAAAAGAGTGTGTGTGTGTGTGTGTGTGTGTGTGTGTGTGTGTGTGTGTGTGTGTTGGGGGCTATCAAAATCTAAAGGCAAGAGGGATAAGATGATGGTCTATCATATTGTTTAGTCCTTTTATACCTTGTTTTTGGAGCCATACTGCAAATGTTGATGGTCAAAGATTTCCCTGGCATACCTTCTCATGTTGATTAAACCATGTTTTAAGTAAGTAAATAAATGAAAAATAAAAAGGAAGGAAGGAAGGAAGGAAGGAAGGAAGGAAGGAAGGAAGGAAGGAAGGAAGGAAGGAAGGAAGAAATTATGTGAATTTACTTCTCTGAAGCCCAGCAACTGTGCCCAGAGCCAGCCTTAGAACAAGTTGCCCTCTGCCCAGATCAACCCCAGAACCTGTCATGAAAACAGCATAAATTTGGGATCTTAAGACTTTTCCACATTTAAGGATCTCTTTTCAAACTGGAAATGGCCCTGAGAAATAGAATACCTTAACATTTATCCTTAGGCAAGATTGGTTGACAGACAGCTAAAAATAAGTGTGAGATATTGGAGGATAGCTAAGGAAGAAAGAAGCACTACTAATTTATCCTAATTCAATATTGTTCCCAAGATTAACCTTGGCCATCCTAGCCAGAATTACTTTAAAAGGTTCCTTTAGCAGGAATGCCATAAGGTGCCAACTCTCACTTTGTCTACCAGTGGATATACAGAGTGAGTGAAAAAAAGACAACAACCAAAACATAGAAATACCCATGAAGTCCAGGTCACTAAGAAAATTTAGAATAAATCAGCATTAGAAATGTAACAATTATTTGTGCATCAACTTAAAAGCAGTTGAATCTTTTATCTTATTCATCAGGAACAAGATTTTCTCCCTCTTTTTAGCAAAAATTCCAAGCTGGGCAAGTGTAGCCTTTGCTAAGCAGAATACGAACCGGGATTTCTTGCAACCCCTCATTGTGTGGGAACATGACAAGACTCACAGAAGGGCAGAATAAAAAAACACACCGTGATAATCACCTGGAGATAAACAAATGATGTGGCCGACTCAACTCTGGCTTCCAAACTGGCTATTAGTTCTCTACCTTTTAAAATTTTTAATGAGTATTACACATACATTTAAATTTATGGCCATTTAGAATCCATTTGTGCTAACTCTATGTATTGCTATGAGTAGCAAACTCTATGAAGATCTAAATATGTAGTAAAGGACAATTGTAAGATATCTCAATCAGGGTTTCTGCTATTCTTCACATATATAAAGGCATAACACAGAGGTTACATAACTGCCTTTATGGAAAACCCTGCCTTCAGAGTTGTTTTCCAAGCCTGCTTGCAGCTGAGTGTTTACTAAATCAAGCACTAAAAACTAGATTTACACTGGTTGTTCGAAACTGAAAGCCAGCTGCAGCTGCCATTAGAGCAATTCAATTTCTTTTTTATAAAGCACAAGTAAGGCTCAATTTACTAAAGTTTTATTTCCTTTTTATGTATCCCATATGCTAGGGGGGGAAATTAAGTTTATGAGATTAAAAATGAGTTTTATGCTAAATGTTTACAAAGTTTCAGCTGGTTGCATTTGCAAGCCCACAAACTTACCAAGTTCAGCTTCTGGGTTTTCTTCTTTTCCATTCCAACAAAAGAAGGTCTTTGTGTTTGCAAAAAGAAATTGCTGAGGCCCCATCTTCTGCACCCTTCTAGTTCTAGCTTTTGCTTCCACATCATACAATTTTATAACAGTTGAGGAAGACAGATAAATGAGTTCTTTCATGATGTTCAAATCTTTGGAAGGAATGTTCTTGTATGGACTCAATTGCTTTTTAAAATTGTTTTTTTTTTCCTTCATCCCCTGTGTCTTGATTTAGCTAGACTAGTGATGTTTTCCATGTCCGTGATCATCTTGAAAAAAGTAATATAGCTTTTATTTGGTAGAAAGGAACATCTAGATAGCTAACTGCTGCTGAACTTGGAGAAGAGTGCATTTCCTCACCTGATAACAAACCACAATATATTAGAAAGGGATGCAAGTTGCTTTACTTTGCTCCAAAATTAGGTCACAAAGAATTATTTTTTAACTGTGCCCAAAGACCCCAAGATGTCCATTATTAACAGATTTCACTCTGCAAATTCTTCTTCCCTCTGAAATATTTTGGCCTTTCTTAGGATTGGTTTTAAAAATTCCTCCAGTTCAGATTAAATTATTGAAAAATTTGCCATTTTAAGGAACATTCATTGAAAAAGACAAGGTAGAAAAATACCAAAAAATAAAAATAAAAATAAATGAGAAAGGCTTCAAGAATTAAAGCCAGAAAAATCATCCAAATAACCAAAAGGATAAGTCCATTCATGTCCTCTGATTCATAGTGTCTCTACTTAACTATTAAAAGGTTACAGTTTAAGCCTTCCTAGTAGCAGTAAAGAATACTATAGAGCTGTAAAGTATAAGAGTAGAAAAAAGGAAAGAGAAAAAATTACTATGGCAAGGGTCCGGTGAGAACAAGTTGTTATGCTAGTTAGGGGAACTCAGGATGTCTAAGCATGTCATGGAGGGGTCCATGGAAGGCTCTTGGGTGGGCAGAGCTCACAGACAACTCCAGCACTGAAATTCTAGAGCAAAGAAGATAAATGAAGGTCATCTCCTAGGCATGGCCCTGTGTAAGAGAACAGATAACACGGACCAACTTAAGCCAGAAATACTAGCTAAAGCTTAGTTAGAAGGAAAAATGGAAGATGCCTATAGAGCACAGATCAATCTCAAAGACATATTGCAGTAAGTCTTACAACCCGCAGTAGCTAAAACAGAGCACAGCAGAAATGACCTGGACACTTGATCTGAAGTGCTTCTAGCAGCAAAGGAGCACCTGGGACCTACCAGGAGAAAGAGAAACTTGAAACTTGGGTTGCCCAGATTGCACAGTAAGGGGTTTAGAGCATAGATTGCTTTTTGTTGGCATGTTAACTATATTCCACAGTGCTTTAATTGTACCCCTTCAAACTATTATAGCTTAGAAAATGAGAGGCACTGACAAATCATGAACTATAGCCTTGGTTTGGGGATCCTCGCCCTCAGTTAGAGGAGACAAGACACATGTTTACAAACAAATCCTATATAATAAAAGAGAAACATGTAAATTGACCATACCTCCACGATGCCCACCAGCCAATCAGGAGTGGGTATGCAAATTAACCCAACAAAGGTGGTGGGTTAATTTGCATACACAGGCGCCGGGCAGAGAGCAGAGCAGGAGAGCTGGCAGAGAGTGGAGCGGCTTGGGGAACTTGGCTCCCCAAGCTGCCAGACAGAGAGCAGAGAGGGAGAGCTAGCGGCTTGGAGGACTTGGCAGAGCGAGAGGTCGTGGGACAGAGACAGAGCAGGAAGGGAAAACCAAGAGCGTGGGGAGCACCAAGAATTCTGGGAATAGTAGTTCTGGTGGCAGACAGATCTCCTAGACCAATAGTCAGCAAACTGCGGCTCGTGAGTCACATGCGCTCACGAGCCGCAGTTTGGCGCTCTGTTGACTAATGAGTTTGCGGACCACCAGACTAGACTAAATGTAACCATGTAGTTGGAAGCTGTGAGGATTAGGCAATTGTGGCATATTGTGTGCAAAGAGGTAAAGGGTAGTATATGACAGTGGTCGGCAAACTCATTAGTCAACAGAGCGGCAAACGGTGGCTCACGAGCCACATGTGGCTCGTGAGCCACCGTTTGCCGACCACTGTCCTAGACACTAGAGCAAAGTGAGCCTGGAGCAAGTTACTGTTGTGGTGGGGGATGTAGGGAAAGCAAAGGTGAGAGACATAAGTAAAATCAGAGTGTCTAGGAAAAATTAAAGGGAATATATCCTAAAATTTCCAGGAAATCTCCACCAATGAATCAAAGAAAAAAAAAAATGCCTCTATTATTCTGTGAGCAACAAACCAAACTGGGTTGGGGTCTCAGACAATTTGCTCATATGATTGCAAAGACAGACAGAAACTCCCGGATTGGAGAGGGCTCCCCTGAGGGCTCCCAGATTGGAGAGGGTGCAGGTCGGGCTGAGGGACCCACCCCCGCCACCCCGTGCACGAATCTTCATGCACCAGGCCCCTAGTAGAAATATAATTCAGATTTAATGGTAAGGTGTTACCCGCGATTCTGAAGAAACTTGGGAAGACAGAGGAAATCATGTATGTAGAAGTAGCCAGAGAAGTTTTAATAGAAGAGATGAGCCTTGAAGGATATATAGCATTTGGATAAAGAGAAAGGTATTTCAGGCATAGTATTTGACACAGGTATGAAAGTGGCATGTTTATAGAAAGACAACATGTCCAAGAGCACATAGCTACTAAGTGGCAAAGTGACAAACTTAACAGTGACAGCAGAATACTTAAATGGAAATTTCCAGGAAGCTCTTAAAGATAAATACTGACATCTGTGTAAGAGAACATTAATAAGATATAGACAGATATAAAATAGCATGTATGAAAAGGAGAGGTGAAATTTTTCAAAGGGAAGAATGCATCAAAAGAATAGCAGAGTTCCAAGAAATAAGCATGGAAGAACCCACAGTGAGTGAGTAGGAGGAAGATTAGAGATGACAAAAAGAAAAAGAAAGGAGACACAAAAGAGTTGGATCTCCTGGTAATGTAGAAAATAGAACCAGAAGCAATAGAAGTGGCAAATGCCCTTGAACTTTTCAGAGATTACCTGGGCCTTCAAGAAACGAACCTTGAGGAAATGAAGTGGAAGTGGGAGTGGAAGAGAGAAATAAGTCTTTTTTAAAAACCAGAGGAAGAAGGCATTGTCAAGAATAGACATTCTATGTGTGTTTTTTTCCAGGATGCAGTAGATATGGGCACTTGGAAGTGGAAAGAGGGAGAAATTAAAAGAGAGAAAAAAATTCTAGGGAAAGAAAAAACAAATAGGTTGCAAGGTGCCTCAGTGAAAAGATAAAAGGCTAGGATTATAGATCAAATCAGAATGTCTTTGGAAGTAAAAAATAAAAATTCCAAGTGTTTGCAGGATTTTCCTACACTAATAGTGTTCTTTTCATATATAACAAAGCTAGCTAGTGAGATTTTAATCATTATAGTCCAGCTGTGAATCTGACCAGAGTACATAACAAAACAACACAACAAAAACTGGCAACCTTTACTCTTTCACTTTAAAATAACATTGTGGTAAAAAACAGTCTCTGGAATAAAACTGGCTTGACTTTATATTCCCAACTTTGCCACTTAGTAGCTATGTGCTCTTGGAGAAATTACTTTATCTTTCTATACCTAAAATTTCCACATCTCTAAAATAAAGATAATAATAATGCAGACTTCACTGGGCCACTGTGAGGAGTAATGAGATAACACAAATACATTGCCCAGAAAATGCCTTGCATAAAGATTCCATAATCCTTTGTTATCATTATTCAGTACAGCCACCTTTTACCGTAATTATATCTTAGTTCTTTCTCCTCAGGGCAGTACTTTGATTTCTTTCAACTCAAAAAGAACATAATTATAGAAAAATTCCTTGATAACCATGCCCCAGGATAATTTAAATTAAGATATAATGTGATTGGAAAGTGGCAAGTGTCTTCATCTGTGCCAATCCCACTTTTTCAAATGGAGCCCGGCATGCAAAGTTCCCATTTACTGGAGGGAAGACAAGTGGGATGAGGGGGCAAGACTGGGTGAGACTGAAGGCAACCCTGCCTTGGGAAACAGGGAGGTAAAGAGAGCATGTCCATATCCCCAGGAATCTCTTAGTCCAGTGGTTGGCAAACTCATTAGTCAACAGAGCCGCAGTTTGCCGACCACTGTCTTAGTCCAATTTTCCTGCACTGGGCTGAAGAAATGGACACCAAATGATACAGAAATTTCTGGAATCCCTGAAGCTACCCTGAATGTCCAGCCATGCCCAAGACCCAGAATCATCCCCATTGATATTTAACCAGAAGACGCATTGTCCAGCAAGTGGTACCAAATTGTATCCGAAACCAGGAGGGATTTCAATGATGTGGTCAGGCCTGGGCCTCCAGGTCCATCAGCTGCACAGACTAGCCTCATTACTTTATTTTACCATAATGTTGACTCCTTTTTACACTATGGGAACTTTTAGAACCTATTTTATCATGTTACAGTAGAGTTTTCCTGTACTTTAGTTGTCTTCAGAAAACTGTTCTAGGTTTATTAATAGCCTCTTACGCCTATTAGTTTTTCTGTCTCCCTTGACTGAACTCTAATTTCCTTGAGGGCAAGATTCATTTTAAACAAGTTGTGGTGTTTTCTGTTTTGAATCTCCCACAATGTCCAGCACAATGTAGTAAGAAAATCATTACCATGTAAACACAAGCAGAGAGCTTAGGAGGAAGTTAGCTTCATCCTATCACTCTATAATCACCATATCTGCATCAGCCTCTGACTACTCCCCTTTCAAAGCAAACTTCCTCTAATCCCCTTTTGTATGGAACTCTGGAGCAAACTCTCAGTTGGTGCTAAATAAATGTCACTGAAATTTTCTGACTTGACCAGCATGATGTCATTCTTTGTGTGCCTCAAGTGTGTCTCCAGCTCCTCTTTGTGGAGGGTAAAGACCAGGGTATCTCTAGCAGATAATTTAGCTGCCTCAGGTCCCAGGAGGAAAGAGGCAGAGATCCTGAGATTAATTTAGTTGACCTACAAAGAAAGGCAAATGCTGTTATGTTAGCTATTTTGCTAAATGTTATCAAGAGAAAAACAGTCTTAAAAAGATAAAATGGAACTCCCATTAGACCCAGTGATCCCACTTCTAGGAATATATCACAAGAAACTAGAAACACGAATCAGAAAGGATACATGCACCCCTATGTTCATAGCAGCACAATTCACCATAACTAAGATTTGGAAACAGCCTAAGTGCCCATCAGCAGATGAGTGGATTAAAAAACTGTGGAATGGAATACTATGCTGCAGTAAAAAAGGAGTTCTTACCATTTGCAACAACATGGATGGAGATGGAGAGCATTATGCTAAGTGAAATATGCCAGGCAGAGAAAGATAAACATCACATGATCTCACTCATTTGTGGAATATAATGAACAACATAAACTGATGAACAAAAATAGATCCAGAGACAGAGAAACATCAATCAGAACGTCAAACCTCAGGGAAGGTAGCAGAGGGTGGGGGTAAGGGGGAGAGATCAAGCCTAATCAATGGACACAGACAACAGGAGGGTGGTGGCATGAATGGGAGGTGGGGGGGAATGGGGGAATAAGGACACATATGTAACACCTTAATCAATAAAGAAATTTAAAAAAAAAAGAAAGAAAAAAATAAAATGAGAGGAATTGAAAAAAAAAGATAAAATGATAGAAAACAGAATTGAAAATAAGATTCTTGACCAATTCCTTTGAGTTGGGATCATAAAATCCAAATCCCATCCAGTCTTCTGTGTGAGTCTTCATAGACTCCTACACAGCTCTCCTTCTCTCTTCTTCTAGAAAGGCCTTTTCCCTCTTTGGGAGGCAATCAAAGGCTTTCAAAGTTGTTCATTCAGACACCAACCAATGTTTGTTACAACTGCTTAAAAGTTAACAAAAGAACAGAGTGTCTATTCAGGTAATACTCTATCAGAATGAAATTATTGTCTTCCTCTCACCCTAGTTTATGACAGTTTAGGTTACCATACTTTCTCTCACCCAACTATCTGTCCTGCTGATAATGGCAAGAGGCTTCTCCTTTGCAGTGTCTTTTTATCATTAATACAGCACTGTCATCTTCATTTTTCTTATTTATTGGTTCAAAATTGATGCTGCCCAGAGTTTAAACTCCAAACAGAGTAATTGGTAAGTAGTTCATGGTTCATCTTTGAGTTTATCGGTTTAATAAAAGACTCTATTTTTTTATTTTATTTTTAATCCTCACCTGAGGATATTTTTTCCATTGATTTTTAGAGAGAGTGGAGAAGAGAAGGAAAGACAGAGAGAAACATCGATGTGAGAGAAACACATTGATTGGTTGCCTCCTACACGAGCCCTGACCAGAGGCCAGGCCAGGGAGGAGCCTGCAACCAAGGTACATGCCCTTGACCAGAATCGAATCTGGGACCCTTCAGTCTGCAAGCTGATGCTCTACCCACTGAGCAAAACTGTCCTGGGCCTATTTGTTTATTCTTTCAATATCCAGATGCTGGTTTTAGTTTCAAGGAGTTTACAACATATTTGGGAAAACATAGAAGTAAGCAGATGATGGCAAGACAGTGTGAAAAGTGTTATGGTGGAAATATTCACAGAGTTAGAAGGTTAAGAAGACTTTCTGAAGGAGGGAGTGCTGAGCTGAATTGTGAAGCTGGGATAGTACTCACAGAAGGAACAGCCTGTGTACAGAGGCAAGAAGGAGAAACTCTCAGGACTGGAAAGTAGAGTGGTTGGAAGAGATTGTCTAAAGATCATGTTGGAAAAATCATGTTGGAAAACCCATACAGAAGAATTCACAGTTTTTTGGCAAGGAGAATCATGAAAGATTTTTTTAAGTGACATTATGAGACCTTTAACTTAGAAAGTCAACTCCAGACAGGAGAATAACTCAAGTAGTGAATAACTCAAGGCTTGGAGAAAAGTTTAAAAACTGTTATAATAAGTCACACAAGAAACTATAAAGATCTTGACTAAGGACATAGTGGTAGGGATGGAAAGAAGGAGATGTATTTGAGACTTAATAGATAGCATGAAAATATCATAGTGACAGATAAGATGGATGGGGGAGGGGAGTGCCAAAAAATGAAGAAGTTACTGATGATTCATGGGTTTCTGGCTTCAGAAACCAGGTAGATGGTGATGCCACTCCCTGACCCAGGGAATATGAAGAATTTAGGAAGAGTTAGTTGTTAGGTGCTTTGACTTTGAGGTTTCCACAGGACTTCTAAGAAGAAATGTTCAATACACAATTAGATGTACAGGTCTTCAGTTTAAGAAAGAATTCAATACTAGAAATGTAAATTTGGAAGCCATTAGCACAGCGGTGAGAGCTAAAATCATGAGAGCAAATAAGTTTACTCAAATAGCCTATGAAAAATGAGAAGAGGGTGAGGAACTAAGACCAGATTGAACAAAGGCAGACCCTACATTTAGCTGATGTCTACTAGTCTACATTTACATTAAAAAAAGTACCCAGAACAAAGGAAAGTCCTATTCCTCCATATCTCTGGATGGGTTCACTTACTCTTCTATAGTATTGCATGTGTTTTTAAAGTTCATTTTGGAATTTGTTATTTCAGGAACACTACACTTCTCAAATTTGAATTCATCTAATGAGGGAGGAGTTGGGGTGGGGATGAGGATTGGGAGGGGTAGGTCATCTAATACCCATTAGATGCATA
The DNA here is from genome assembly GCF_963455305.1 of Plecotus auritus. NCBI lineage: Eukaryota > Metazoa > Chordata > Mammalia > Chiroptera > Vespertilionidae > Plecotus > Plecotus auritus. Next base: position 142,394,735 of record NC_137770.1, read on the forward strand.
GGACCAAAGGCTTTAGGAAAATCTATATTGGGTAGTTTTACTTAAACAGGGCAGTGGTCATAACAGGGGACAATATTGATACAGTTAGCATTAGCCCCAACCTTGGTATCTTGATACTTCCCACTTGTAACAGTTAGTCATCACAATAGAAATTTTAATGTTGAAAAAATAAATTAAGGAAACATACCATCTGTAGTGAGCATCTTAGGATGGGTGTAAATTTCATATCTTCCTGGGATTCTCTAAACACCAGGGCTCTGAACCTACTCTTTCCCTGGATACACTTGAACAAGTCACTTGACTGTGTGGATTGCAAGCAACAGAACCCAAATCAAATTAATTAAAGCAAAAAAAAAAAAAAAAAAAAAAAAAAAAAAGGTGTATTGCTCCGAGAACATTGGTTCAGACACTCTCCCTCTCCTGAACCTCTGCCCCTTTCTGCATCTTGACTTCCATCTCTCATCTCTTGGACTGATTCTCTTCACACAGCAGGAAGCAGCACCACAGTTCACAGTTCCAAGGTTTCACCCTCAAGAAAAGGTCAGACTCTTCTCATTGGTCCCAAGTTCAAAATGCCGAAATTCTCTTATTGACCCAGCCTAGGAAACATGCTTACCCCACGGCCACACATTCTGTCCAGAAAGACAGTGTTCCTGGAAAAAATAAAATAAAAGGCAAAATAATAGATATCCACCATATGCTCATAGCAGAATCCTCCTTCAATTACCTCATGCCCTCACAGATCTTCCTGATATCTTATATGTCAGGGATGCATCACCTCCTTTAGAGCTTATTTTATGTTGATTCTGCCCAGTCACTCCTTAAAGATCTCATCTGCTCTCAAGATGACACTCTTTACTCCTCTAAACATCTTTGCTTCCAGGAACCACTCGCCAGGGTCTTTCTCCTGCATCTAGAAGGGTTCAGGAATCTGGAGAAGGGTCTGTGAGTAAATTAATAAACAGACTAGACATGAAATATAAATTTGGAATACCTGGGGAAGCCAGAGGAAGCTTAGTTCTAGTGACTAAACTCTCCCTGAATCTCCAGACCCAGGCTTTTTATTCACACATTTTTGTCCTATAGCAAAGCAGATATACATATAAAAGGTAAAGTTTGGTAAACAGTAAGATTATCAGGTTGGGGGAACTGCCTTTGTCTGTTCAGCTGTTTGGCCAGCAGCAGGTAATAACATGTAGATTTTCAGGTTTGGGGAAATGCCCTCAGCTGTTCCAGCAGGCAATAATATGTATCTTCAGCCCTGCTGAAGCCTCAAGGTTCACCAACCTTTTGATGAACTTCTTGCATTTATGACATGCTGGAATTAGCCTCCAGCATATCCCCCTTCTTTGTTTTAATAAATTTAACAAGAATGTATGTCATTTGCAGAGCTCGGGTCCTTTTAAGATTTTTAAATTCAATGGAAAGGATAGAGTTCTATTATGTCCCTTTAAATTGCTGCCAGGCATCAAAAGAATCAGTCTGCAGTAAGCTCCTTTCTGGGCCAACAGTTCTTTGAGTCCCCTTTCCAATGTCCAACCGTTTTTTATGGGTTCTCTTCCCAATCACTGTCCAACAGTTTTTCCATGGGTTCCCTGTGACATGACAGCAATGATACTCTAATTCTGAATGGTGGACAAATGGTGAGCAATGCAGGTCCAACTTTTTTTGGCTTGGTCCTGGGCAACCTGAAGCAACGCACAGCTGCTGACTGCTACAGTGGCAAGGCATCTTCACCATCCTCCATCTCTGGACTGTTTCTCCTCTCTCGTCAGCATGTTGCTTGGGGCCACCTTTAGAGAGTTTCTTTTTTCTTTTAAAAACCTTTTTTCTTTCTTTTTTACAGCAAGCAACCTACATGGCTGCTTCTTGGATGCTGGCTGATACTGCTACATACCTATATTTAAGTGTATATATAGTGACTACTATTGATTAGATTTAATGCTTGAATAGTAACCTTCAGTTTACCCTGTAAATATTAGTGGAAAAGATTTCAAAATTTTAAAATTTCTCCTTTTTATTAAGCTTAAAATTTACTTTTAAACAGTATTCTTTTTTGTTCATTTGCATATACAGAGGGGTTATGGGAAGTCTCAGTAACTTTCAGAGGACTTTATTAGAATCCAATTGCTTATAAAAATATTGGTTTCTCATTTAGCTGAAATTATATGAGACCTTGATTATATTTTGAAAAACTAATTTATTAAGTAAAGTAGGTATCTTTATAGAAAAAGCAAAGCAAGCAAATTTATACATCTGATCCATGAGGCACAAATGCTGCCCCACCCCCAACCTATTTGAAGTGCAGGCTGTTAGGGCTTTGTCTTTAAAATTCTGTTGCTTTTGTTTTTTTTTAATTCCACTGGTAAAGAAATTGGGTTTTGCAACTTTGCCTTGCCCTCAGAGGTTAAAACTTTATAATATTTAAAATATATGTATATATATAAAATATATTTAATAATTTTTATTTGATAAAGCTTTCCACGTGATTTCAAGTATATTAGATTGGCCTAATTAAAAAAACGTTTCTTTTAAGAAGAGAGAACAAACCCTTTGAATCACTCCAGGGCCCGTAAAACGCTTCAAAGTTATCCCTCAATTAAAGTCTTGAAATTTAACTTGGAAAGATCATCAAATATATTATATACTTTTTATAATTATTCTAAAAAATATCAATTAAATTTAAATTGGTTTTTATATTAAAACTAGAGGCCCAGTGCACAAAATTCATGTGTGTATGTGGGGGGGTGTCCCTCAGCCCAGCCTGCACTCTCTCCAATCTGGGACCCCTTGAGGGATGTCTGACTGCCCGTTTAGGCCCTATCCTGGTGCAGCCCAGCCTGCACCCTCTCCAATCTGGGACCCCTTGAGGGATGTCTGGGACCCCAAATGGGCCTAATCGGGCAGTTGGAAATCCCTCTCACAATCCAGGACTGCTGGCTCCCAACTGCTCACCTGCCTGCCTTCCTGATTGCCCCTAACCACTTCTGCCTGCCAGCCTGATCACCCCCTAACCACTCCCCTGCCAGCCTGATTGATGCCTAACTGCTCCCCTGCCAGCCTGTTTGCCCCTAACTGCCCTCCCCTGCAGGCCTGGGTCCCCCACAACTGCCCTTCCCTGCAGGCCCAGTCGCCCCCAACTACCCTCCTCTGCTGGTCTGGTCACCCCTAACCGCCCTCCCCTGCAGGCTTGATCACCCCCTACTGCCCTCCCTTGCAGGCCTGGTCCCTCCCAACGGCCCTCTCCTACTGGCCATCTTGTGGTGGCCATCTTGTGTCCGCATGGGGGCAGCCATCTTCGACCATATGGGGGCAGCAATCTTGTGTGTTGGAGTGATGGTCAATCTGCATGTTACTCTTTTATTTGATAGGATAGAGGCCTGGTGCATGGGTGGGGCCAGCTGGTTTGCCCTGAAGGGTGTCCCAGATCAGGGTGGGGGTTCCCTTGGGGCATGGGGTGGCCTGGGTGAGGGGACTGTGATGGTTTGCAGGCTGGCCACGCCCCCCAGCGACCCAAGCGGAGGCCCTGGTATCTGGGATTTATTTATCTTTTACAGTTGAAACTTTGTAGCCTGGAGCAGAGCCAAGCCTTCTGCTTGCTCCATGGCAGCAGCCATTTCTGTTGGGATTTATTTACCTTCTATAATTGAAACTTTGTAGCCTTAAGTGGAGGCCAAGGCAGGCCAGGGCTTCAGAAGCTTGGCTTCCTCCATCGCCGGGGGCAACCCTAGCCTCCTGCTCTCTCCAGCTCCATGGCTGCCACCATTTTTGTTGGGATTTATTTATCTTCTATAATTGAAACTTTGTAGCATTGAGTGGGCCGGCCTGGGTGTGCGGAAAGCTTGGTTTCCTCCATTGCCAGGGAAACCCAACCCTCCCTCCTGCTCTCTCTGTTGCTGCAGCCATCTTGGTTGGGTTAATTGGCATACTCGCTCCTGATTGGCTGGTGGGCATGGCTGGTGGGTGTAGCGGAATGATGGTTAATTTGCATATTACTCTTTTATTAGATAGGATGCTGCAAGGTATTCTTTAAGAAGAAGAAGAAGAGCCAAAACCGGTTTGGCTCAGTGGATAGAGCGTCAGCCTGCGGACTGAAAGGTCCCAGGTTCGATTCCGGTCAAGGGCACGTAACTTGGTTGCGGGCACATCCCCAGTAGGAGGTGTGCAAGAGGCAGCTGATCGATGTTTCTCTCTCATCGATGTTTCTAACTCTCTATCCCTCTTCCTTCCTCTCTGTAAAAAATCAATAAAATATATTTAAAAAAAAAAAAAAAAAGAAGAAGAAGAAGAAGAAAAAGGTAAAGATAAAAATTATGAACAACAAATACATATCTATCAACAAGTGAATCAGTACAGGCTGTTACTCTTTTATTAGATAGGAAGTTGGTTGAGATCACAGAATTAATCCTCTTTATTAATTAAATCATATAAAATATTATATCTTAGGTTGAAATTTTACCACACTTGGTATCTATCAATATATTTTAAACTACTAATTTTTCCAGAAAAACTATAAGAATTATTTTCTCAAAAATAAATTTCTATACTTTATGCATTTTGTTACTACCACTATATAATTTCTCCTAACTTAATTTTAAACTCTTAGAAGCCTTAAATTTTAGCTGGAAAGTTAAATACTTATCATTTCTTAGATTAGTAACACCTTTATATATTTAAGAATATATTTCAAAAATACAAGATATATTTAATTGATAGATTCAATTCTGTCTTCTAGTTTTTTCATATGAGGCAAACTCAGATTAATATTTCAGTATTTTGTCATTTCAAAATGCCTAGATATTCAACAAATTTTTATTATTTAATTCAGTAAACTCCAAAGTTTTAAGTTGCCAGAGGCTCTGGAAAACTATGTTTTTGGCTGGCAAAACAGGTTTGACCCAGCCTGGTCTATTTAAATGTAAATCACCACATTTTTCCTTAGAGCTTGCTGCCAGTGGGAAATAAGACCAGTTTTTTTGTTGTTGTTGTTGCTGTTGTTTTTGTTCAAGAGTGAAGCTAGTTTCCCCCTGGGCTTCTGGGCCTTCATTATCAATACATGTTACTGAAAAGCTTCACCACAAATTCCTTATTTTAGTTATATCTATGTTTCAACAATTTTGGGATTTTAGAGCCAATTATTACTCTCTAAGGCATTTACTTTGGCAAATTCTGTAACAGAGATAATTTACTGACTTTTTAGCAGCCTTAATGTTAACTTTGGAATGCAGTCCATTATTATTTAAAAACTGCCCTTTATTATAGAAACACTAATCTTGTTGCCCAAACTCAGCCTGTATTCTTTCTTTTCTCCTTGGGTCATTTCCACCATCTTTCTTTTGAGAAAAAACAGCTTTGGATTATTCCATAGCATTCATAAAGAGATTAAGTTTAGCTCAAAACCTTGTCCAACATTGGATGGAGCGCTCTTTTGTTTTAAGTTAGCTTTCTCTTTTTATGAGTACAGAAATCCCAGATGTATTCCTAAATTCTGTAAAACTTTTAAAAGATGAACTGGGAAAAAACATGGCAGAGATGAGACTTTTCTTAGTACACTCAGGAGTGGGTGTTCATTTTTACAGGATCACCACGTGTGTCACAACCCCCACATTCTGTTTGTTTTGGGAAAATTTAGCAACTAACCTGGCCACGTTTTTCTTATTAAATTAAAGGCATGTTTAATAGATAACAATAAACACATTAAACCAAATAAAATGACAGATCCTGAATCATTTCCTATTCCACTCTCCATGGCACTGAGTAGCTTTTAAAGTTATTTTTGCTAAAATCTGCTAGTCCCAACGCATCCTACAGTAATTTTTAAACAAAGCATTGGAGAGTCTCTCAGTGAGAGAGCTGACAGCTTTAATATCTCTAGTTGCCAAGTCTCTCCTCTCCAGAGGCAGAGGATCAGGCAGGGCCTTAGGTATTACAGATTTTTTGATCCCTAATATGAATTAGGCATTTTACAATTGTAACAAGAGCCCACATAGCTAAATATGACAACAGCACTCTTTTTCCTTGAGCCTGATTTTAAAAAGTACGTTTTGACATTTCAATTTCTTTATCCTTGAGCATGGAAGCTAAAAATTTACAATGGTATTTTTGCTTTTAAACTGAATTCTTCCCCATTATAGTCTGACTTGAAACAAAAGATGTTCTTGCCCACCTTGGTTCGCAACCTGCAAGGCTTGGTGTAAGCTTTACACACAGTGAATCTCCCCACTGAATTTACCAGTGATTAATTTCTTTTCTTTGCTCAGGCAAAACTTCTTCTCCAGACATCCTTGTCTCAGGTGCCATTAATGCTGGGGTATTGTACAGCATGTACTAGGGTTCAGGAATCTGGAAAGGGGGCTATGTGTAAATGAATAAAGAGACTAGACACAAAAATATAAATTAGGAAGGCATTTTGGAGGGCCAGACGGAAACTTAGTTCTAGTGATTAAACTCTCCCTGAATCTCCAGACCCAGGTCTTTTTATTCACATATTTTGCCCTATAGCAAAGTAGATATACATATCAAAGGTAAAGTTTTGTAAACAGTAAGATTATCAGGTTGGGGGAACTGCTTTGGTTGTTCAGCTGTTTGGCCAGCAGCAGGTAATAACATGTAGATTTTCAGGTTTGGGAAAATGCCCTCAGCTGTTCCAGCAGGCAATAATATGTATCTTCAGCCCTGCTGAAGCCTCAAGGTTCACCAACCTTTTGATGAACTTCTTGCATTTATGACCTGCTGGAATTAGCCCCCAGCAACTACTTGTCTACTTTTTTGTATTATTGATTTGAGAGAGAGAGAGAGAGATCAATTTGTTGTTCCACTTCTTTATGCACTAATTTCGTATTTTGTCTTTGCAATTGTACCGACTAGGAAGCTTGGTGCATTCAAAGAGGACACATTTATTTGTGCTAATTCTGATATCAAACAAAAACAAAAAACAAAAATAAGCCCTGTAGAGACATATGGCAATTTAAGAAAGCAGAACACCAAAGAACCTGACATTCTTGGAACAACAAATAAAAAGCTCCTTAAAAGCTAACAAGGCAAAGGTGAATGTGGATTCTAACACATGACATTAACAGTAAGCATTTAGTAATTTGGCTCTGCTGGAAGTTATTACAGAGCAGAGCCAACATGAACACTACAGTTACCAGTTATAGAAATCTAAAATTAGCCACCATGTACTTTGGGTATGAAGTGTTTCTAATGGACCACTGAGCAGGTTGGTGATTAACTTTTGTTCTTTGACTATAAGAAAACATGTGACTAATAATTAGCTGGAAAATAGACTTGGAAAATATGGCTACCTACACCTAAAACCAGTTAACAAAGGTTATATTTGAATACAATAATTTCTAAAATGTGTTGGTAATTTTAGTTCATTAAAATTTTTTTCATTAAATGTTTGATAGCTATTTGTTTGTAATACACATTGAAAGCTTCCCCTTCATTAAAAATTGCAATTTCTTATCATTTTTATTTTCTTGGTTAAGTGACCTCTACTAGAAAAAACAAAATATTTATGTTCTTATAATTTATTTTATAATATTCAACCTCTACTAATAAATAAATATTAATTCAAAAATCTAAATGTAAACAATAGTTATGATTCACTTTACTCAGTTCATTCCCATTAAGTAGGAAACAACGTTTTATATTACTTTTCAATATAGGAAATCATACTTCATGGATATTACCACTAGGTGGCTCAAGTGGATAAAACACTAGTTATTGTTTTATCCACTTGAGCCAACAACAACTTTAAATATTTAAAGATTTATATCTCTTTCTGAAGCTAATGCTTTATACTTTAATTTTCTACAAACTTTTTATCATATATTATTTACAGATTATCACTACAATCCTACACATGGTAAACAATTAATTACTTTAATGTACTTCATCATCATGTGAGCCATTTTTATGAAGAAGAGAGGATTGATGTACAAAACTAATGAGGTATATTACATTTTGTCATAAAACTGTAATAATAAAATAAATTAAAATCTTACCAGCTGACAGAGAACACAGTATTCCATGGGGTCTTAAGGGTTGAAGTCTTCAGCTGTATTTCATTTTAATTTATCCAGGTGTTTCTAGAGATTACTTGCTTTATTTTCTGGCAGTTGTGGTTATTTATGCCTTTTAGTGGCCAGTGACTTACAGCCAGAGCCCAAGTTCTCTATAGTCCGGGGACCTTGAAAACCAAACCATTCTTCTTTACAGTGAATTATTAAAATGCAGTCCTCTCCAGATACTGAGTCTATTACATTAGATGACTTGGGACTCTATTCTTTCTGATACAAATAAAACAAAAGCATAAAATCATCATTTTCTTCGCAACTTTATTAAGTATCTTATAATTCTATTTGACTGTTCAAGATAGAGTGCTAAGAGGTCAAAAAAGTTATCTCCAAGCCAGAAAGGAAAGTCTTAAGCCTAGAGTCTGTCAAAAAATTAAAAAAATAAAAAAAAAAAAGGAGGTGAGGGGGCGGGGCAGATCACAATAGGAACATTGGGATAACAGGGCCTTGAAGTCCTAACAAGAAAAATCAATACACCCACCATTATTCTGAAAATACTTGGTTCCCTGGCTTTCTTAGTACCAACAGAAACACTGTCCTCCTAGTTTAAAGTTTAGGACCATTGAAATCTTTGGATTTTGTCTTTATCCTTAAATTATTTGTGTTTATAATCACCAGCAATTGATTCTTCCACTTTAAAAGGTTTTTATTTGGCTCTACTTTGTGGGAGAAGGACTGTCCTACATTGGAGGAGCTTAAAAGAAGATTTTTTTTTCAACTATTATAACAGATAAGTAGCATTTTTCCTAATCTTTATCTTCTGTGGAGGTATTTTTAAAACATTTTGGCTATTTATTATTTGTCCTTTGAAGTACATGTAGGAATTTGTTTGGCTTGAAAGTATTGATTCTCCCTAAGGGAGCCATAATTTGATTTCAGCTGCAGTAACAGCCTGTACTGATATTTTTATATTCGTATTCAGGCACCTGACATTTAAGTTTTATTTAAATATAGAGTTGTGAATATAACCTGAACTAGTTATCACATAGCTTTTAAATACTGAGATTTAATTAATTCTCTCCAAGCATAACAGCAATACCTGGTCAAATCTGTACCCATATAGCTTTTGAGAAAGAAATAGAATCTTATCTTCCTAAACTATGGCCATGAATAGTTTCCACTGAGTGATTTATAGTTTCCACTGAGTGATTTCTTGAAAAGAAGAAGAAGGGGGGTGGGGGGCGGGAAAGCACCTTAAAGTGACTTAAACAAAGAGATGAAATGGCTTGCATGACTGAATGCTAGAAATGCTAGAGATAGAGTTGGTTTCAGGGTGGATTTGATCCAGTTGCTCACCAAAATCAGGTTTATTTCTGCATCTGCCTGATGTTGGCAATGTCAGCTTCACTTCCAGTGTCCCTATTTTGGCTGTCCACAACTGCATGGTCTATATTTCCAATCATATCTAAGAATAGAGAAAAATGGTGGTGACTCAAAGACTTTCCAGAAAAGAGAGGACAATTCTCTCCCAGAAATTCCTCCACAAACATTGTCTACAGGGTCACTACCCATCCCTGATACAATAGCTCTGGCCAGGAAATGGGAACTAATCATTAGGTTAGACCCAAGGACATGCCCCATCTCAGTAGCCAGAAATGAAATCAGTTCCTCCCAGTGAGTGGATATGCGTATACAAATCAGGGCTTCTAAGGGAAAGGAAGACAACATCATTTGTCGGGGGAAAAGAGGGGGAGACTGGTGTACTGAATTTTAATCCAGGCCCTACCACCTGTTAGCTGAATGACCAAGGGCAAATCACTTAGCCTCTCTTGTTGACTACCAAGTAGGTCAATAATTTGCTTAACTGCTTATATCACAAGGTTTTTCTATAATCCATAGCTTAAAACTAAGCATTTATCATATGCTACCTTTGTGTCAGGTATGTGGAACTGGAAATAAACAGAAGTAAGTAAAATCATTTTCTATTTTCTAAGAGCAGGCAATTCAGGAAAGAAACTAAGAACTCAAAGATGGTGGTAACAAATAGTTGAGATAAGTTACATAAAAGGATGTGTTTCTCATAGATACAGAGAACAGAATGACAGCTGTTAGAGGGGAGGGGGTTTTGGGGGCTTAGTGAAAAAGGTGAAGGGATTAAGCAAAAAAAAAAAAAAGTTCATAGACACAGATAACAGTATGGTGATTACCAGAGGGAAATGGAGGTGGGGGGAGATAGAAGAGGTTAAACGAGGGATAAATGGTGATGGAAGGAGACTTGATTTTGGGTGGTGAACACACAGTATAATATACAGATGATGTATTATAGAATTGTACATCTGAAACCTATGTAATTTTATTAACCAATGTCACCCCAATAAATTCAATAAAACTTACTTAAAAAGATGTTTCCTAAAATGACATTTTTCTAATTAAGTATTCTTTAATAGCAAGCACAATTTAGTGTTTTTAAAATCCTATATGAAATTTATTCAATTTTTTCTAGATAGTCATTAATTAATGACAAGTGTCAACTATAATTAATAAGTAGACAAAAACTACCAAAAACAGAATGAGTAATCAACCAAATGTCAACTATAAAGTGTGCAAATTATATGTTATCAATTCTCTAACATTTCAGATAATGGAGAGGAGTAGAAGTGAGAACCACCCAAAAATAACTGAAATTTTTCCTTGGATATGTTTTTGTGCATACAGTGAAGTATGTGACAACTGAATATCCTGTGACATTTTTATTATCAGGTCACAAATGACCCTCACTGTGGAAACCTAGGAAGTTGCCATCTGCCAGCCCCCACTGTGGTTCAGTTCTTTCCTGGAGTGAAAATAGGTAATTTTCCTCTGTTCTAAATAGAGTTTCTTCTCCTGCAACAAAGGTGCAGCTAAAATTTTGCTTTTGAAAAATCTTTAATGGGTTAACAGTATGTAAGCAAGATAACACAATAACTTCCACCCTTAGAGGGACCCAAGGCACCTTAGCTATGCCACCCAAATTGCCTTCTCCCTTCATCTCACAGGGCCTGCTTTCTTTCCAACTCTGAGTCTTCAGAATTTTGAACACCCTGCTTTTTATTTAATGTTTTCCCTTGTTGTTAAATAATGTCACAGTAAGATAACAATTTTGTAAAACAGAATAGTCTAGCCAAATTAATACTAGATAGAAGGTATATATTGTTTTTGCACCAAAGAATCAGAGAAAAATGTTCATCACCATTTTTTAGTTATAGCTGCTGGTAACTTCCTTCTATCCTTGGGAAAGGCATAAATAAAAGTCCCCTGTGGGAGACAGAAGTAATGCTCATGAGCACCTATGGTCTTTAAAGTGGGATCCGCAGCAATGGAGCTAATGTTGTTTCTGCCAGGCTGTGTGAGCCTGGAGGCAGAGCCCTATCTTTTCCTGTCCACGTCCCCAGTGTGCAGCTCAGATTTCAGCCTCAGCAAATGTATGACCGATCGATTTTAGTTTTTCCAGAAGGTTTGTAAACCAACCCAGATTAGATGTGAATAAGAAAACAATGATATAAATAAATAAAAAACAGGACTGAGATGGAGACTGTGGAAGATTACAACTAAAATATTATCTCAAGAGGAAAAGGGAGTGGTTGGGCAGGGCTCTTTTAGAACACCTAGCATTGGAAAAAGAAAAAGTCCTCAGTGTTTCAGGAATGATAGAGGTGGAAAAAAGCATTAGGGCCTCTTGAGTCAACCCCTTTATTTTGCAGATGACAAGAGAGGTCCATAGAGGGAAGTAACTTGCCTCCTGTCTCTTGAGTCCACTAGAGGCAAAGGTGAGACAATGAACAATTTCATCCCCCCGTCCCATCTGCTCCATAGGGAGGTGGCCACTTTCCCTGTCCCAGGCATCCAGAATAAGCCTGACTTGTCAGAATAGAGGGATTATTAAAAAACGAAGTACCACCTCAGGGTTTATGTCAAAGCTTCACTGATTACTAGTATTTCCAGGGCTCGGGCTTACTCTCCAGTTAGGAATATAATAAAACAAAATATTATCAGTTAGAAATAAGGATATAATGAGGCTCCTTCTACTCACATATTTTGCCCTGACACACTAAAGTCCAATGTGGGAGATCCTAGTCCAGAGCCCCTGAAAAGAAGGGCCAAAAAGGAACACGATTCCTCAAAACTCATCTTGCAAGTTTTTAAGGATTCAGTTTCCAAAAGGCCTAGACTAACTAGAAATACTTTGCTGGTATGATGCAAGTTCAAATCATAAGGAGTCTGTACAAGGAGAGATGTTGCCATGCACATTCGTAGGATACAGCAGAATCATGGAGTAAAGGAGGGATAGCATTTAGCAGGAACCAGCAATCCTATAAAATTATGTAGCAAAACAGAACAAATCAATGAAAAACTACTTAATTATGTGACTTTTCTCACATGTAGTTCAAATATATACTTTAAACTAGAGGCCCGGTGCACAAAATTCTTGCACCGGGCTGAGGGGGGAAGTCAGGGGGGGGGGTGTCTCTCAGTCCTGCCTGCACCCTCTGCAATTCAGGACCCCTACACCTTTTTCTTATCTAGCTAACCTCTTCACATTTAAAAAAATTAATTGAAATACCACCTACTCTAGGAAATCATCTTTGAAGAAATCTCTTTACAATCTGTATTAAATATTAAGCTTTTTCTTTAGCAGCAACTTAGAGTGGATGCAATGTGCTTCTCATTCTTGCATCTGAATTTTTTCTTGTTGCTCTTGTAATAGCAAAACTTATCCAATTTACATTTGCTCTTCAAGGGCTTATATTTGGTTCAGTTTCTAGTTGGCTCACTGCTTTTTTTTTAAGTAATAAATTTGGGTTGTGATAGTAAGCCTCACTTGTAATCAAGCCTGTAGGTCTCCCTATAAGAATAATTCTATAATACCTATCACTTTAGCATACCAGAGATTGTGTTCATTTATAGAAAATAACAATAAATGTCACCTGATCATTTGATCTTCTAGTAATATTTTATAGCAAGATGTATTATCCTAGTAATTTAACCATTACAAAACTGAGGAGTACAGAAATAAATCACATTGAACAATAAAGAATGACTCAAATATCAAAGCATAGTACACTTAGGGCCTCCCTTGTCCTGTGCCTCAGATATCATAGCATAGTACACAGTTCACATGGAACTCAGCTTCCTTTAAAATAGGAAGGGATGCCATACTCATGAAGCAGCTACTTCCACACATACTTTTTTTATTTAATTCACAGCACATACTCTTTGTACTAATTATTGGAAAGTCACCCTAGCAATTGCCTCTGTTCTTCTCTGTATTGTTGCCTTACATTCTGATGTTATTGCTTCGCTTTTATCATCCACTCACTCCAATAAGATTGTGAGTTTTTTAAGGGCAGAGATCATAACTTGAGCTTGTGTTTCTCTGTCATGGTGCCTAGATAAATACTCAAATGCCATCCAGTCCAAATGACTGTGATGAGAGAGGCCCACCGTGGCTGGAGACCTCTGATTTTTATTTAAGGGGCCTCACTTGTTCTGTGCCTTTACAGAGGGGTGAGTAGGGGCTGAGGAAATTTGGGGAAACCCAGACAGAATTATCCTTCTGCAAGATTTTGCTAAGCTGGCGCCCGGGACTGCCAGGTGGCTTCTTCACGGGACTGCCTGGCATTTGCCTGATTAAAACCCAAACACACAGCAATAACAAAGGCAGTCTCCTACTGCTAATGTGTGGGATCAAACCCCAGCCTGCAGGAACTCAACCCTGTAGTCAGGATGGGGCCGATGGGTGGACCTGGGCTGGTGATCCTAACTCTGGGGAGAGGGAGACTTCCGTAGCTGCAGGCTAGAGACCCCAGACTCCGTGCCCAAACAGGTCCATAGTGCAGGCTGGTCAACGAAGTGGCTTCTTCACCCTGCTTGGTCTCTTCACTGCAGAACTGCCAGTCAGCTTGGCTTGGCTTCTTCACTGCGGGACCACCGGGCAGCTTGGCTTGGCCTGTTTGCCCCGGGACCCCCGGGTGGCTTGGCTTGGCCTGGCCCCAGCAGCCCAGCTAGACGGCCGCAGGGATACTGGGGACCAGCCCCGCTGTGGGTTTGTGTCTCTGCTCTGGCCCCTCTGCATGTTGTTCTCTCTGGCTCCGGGGCCAGGAGCGGGTCGCCCTGTGTGTTTTTCTCTCCGGCTCCAGGCCCATGCCCAGCCCCTCCTCCTGAACTGGTCGTGACTGTTACAGCGTCCTGGCCTAATTTGCATATTACCTCTATATATATCTACAAACACCTAAGTTGTACAGTAATTGCAAGATTGTTATTGTTTAATAGATGCTAAAGCAAATAAATGAGTAGCTACTGCTTCTATTCATGTAATCAATTACTCAATCCTGCATTGATCAGACCAAGTGACTAGTGTATCAGGCACTGCACTTGAAGATGGGTACAAAGATGAATAAGAAATAAGAAATAAGCCTTCCTTTATGGCACTCCAATTCCACGTGAGGGTGGATGATAAAAAATTAAATTACTATGTTGCAATGAGAAAAGTATTCTAGTAGAAGAATGACACAGGGTCAGTGGAGATTGGAGAACTGAGAGAATCCTCTCTGATATGTGAGAATATTCATACAATTAGAGTTCTGATGCCAAAGACTTCTTGTTGGCTCATTTCATAAACTAACAGTCATGCAATTTTCTCTATTTAATGGTAAAACCTGCAACAACATTAATTCTAAATTTCCCTGGTTGGTACTTAATAAACACTTATAGAATTAATTATGCCTTTCCCTCCCTGATCTTCCACCTCTTTTAACCCAGAAAGGCCCTGAATTTATCTTGTTAGCTATAAGAAAGTATCCTTGTAAATGAGCAAAATTATGCATTACAGTCTGTAATAAATAGATTTCCGTATAGTGTCAAGAAACTTGAAATACTTATAGTTCAACTCATCTCAGGTTAACAGGAATTTTAAACATGTTGGATAGATTGATAGATACATACATATACTTTTTTAAATCACAGAATTTAGAAAAAAAGGGGGACTTCCCTATTTTCAGACAAATAAACCGAGACCAATACTGTTTGAATGAAATAACCAATCTCATAAAATTAGTATTGGGAGATACTTGCAACCTCTAATTATTGTAGCTGTCGCCAGAACTCACAGTCACTGCCTCTAAAAATTCAGTGACGATTTTAGATCCAACTCACTTTCTCTCTACACTACTTTTCTCATAATTCTTGGAACTTCAATGTCCCAAATAGGAAACATTCAACTCATTAGACTGCCAATCTCACTCTTCAACAAGGATCTTGTCGTGCATCTTTCCACTGTCACACCTTT
This sequence comes from Plecotus auritus, assembly GCF_963455305.1. Classification (NCBI taxonomy): domain Eukaryota; kingdom Metazoa; phylum Chordata; class Mammalia; order Chiroptera; family Vespertilionidae; genus Plecotus; species Plecotus auritus. The sequence goes on from NC_137770.1 coordinate 142,410,080, forward strand.
ATCCCCAAACATTACCAACAGGTGCATCCCATCCGAAATCCCCGTTCCAAACATCCCACTCTCCTTCCACCAGCTCATTGCCTCTTATACCCCAAGTCCACCAATGTTTGACCCCACTGGCACCTCATTTCCATTATTTATTTCCTCTGCTCACAGCCTAACTTGTCTTCTCATGCAGCTCAATTTTCATGGTCAATATTATAAGCACTTCTTCACAAACATTTTCAGTTTTCATCTCTCCTTTAGTTATAACTGCCCAAAAAAACTCTAACCTTGACCAAATCTCTCTCTCTGTCTCTCTCTCTCTCTCTCTCTCTCTCTCTCTCTCTCTGTCTCCTCCTTCCACTCCTCACCTGCACCTGTGCAACTGAACCTGGATATGCCTAAAGGAAAACACAAGCATGGTGACTGGTCCTTATCTAAAATCATGACCACAAACAACAGTCTGACCCTCATGTTGCCTGTTATGCACTTTTATCAACTATTTCATACCTTCTCTCTTCTCAAACCTCCCAAACCCCTTTCCTTCCTTAAGATTAACTGATTGCTTCTTATTTCAATTAAAAAAAAATCCCTGTCAACAAATCTAATTATTTTTTGCACCTGCAGCCATATGCATTGTCTTCCCTTTTATAACAATGATCTTAGTCCTTGTGCATTATTAAATATCACTTCCTTCCACAATTTCCATTCTGCAAATATCTCCCTTTCTCCTGCATTACCAACTTTTCTTTCTCTACTGATTCATTTTCATCAGCATTTACACATGCTTCTATCTTAAATTATCTCTGTTGTCTTCACATTCTCCTCTAGTCACTATATCATTTCTCTGCTCTCATCAAAGTCACCTATGACCTCCATATTGTCAAAGCCAATGATGAATTTTTGTTCTGCATTTATTTATCAGCAGGGTTTGACACATTTGATCATTGTTTACTTCTTAAAATATTTCTTCACTTGTTTCTAAATAATGTACTCTTGCTCTCCTCCTTCAGTCTTGTTCACTCAGTCTCAGCCTTTTGATGGATCCTCTTTTTCCTGCCAATTTATAAATGTAATGATGTCCCAGTGCTTAATTCTTGGATCTCTTTTCTACCTACTACTGCTGTGATGATCTCCGTCTGCTGGCCTTAATACTATCTATATGCCAATGAATCATTAATTTACATATCTAGTCCTATCCAGAACCTCAGACACATATATCTAACCTACATTTCTACTGGGAGTTACCTGAAGCTTTCCAAAACAGAACTTTACCCCTTCTCAAAATAAGTGTGACTTCTCTCCCTTTTCTTCCTTGTCTCAGTAAATACAAAACTGGATTCATTTGGTTGTTCGGGCCAAATCTTATGAATCATTTTTTATTTATTTCTTCTGCTGCAGCTCACATCCAATCTATAAGTAAATCTTGTTGACTCTATTTTCCAAACATTTCCAATTCTATCAATCTCCATCACCTCCAACTCTACCCTCTGGACTATACAGGATTTGTTTCTTGACTGCTCTTTTGCTTCCACTTTCACTCCCCTACAATTTATTTTCCACAGAACCACCAGACTAAGCCATTTAAAATATTAGTTGAGTTATGTCACTCTAGTTAAATAAACCCTTTCAATGGCTTCCTATATCTCTCAAAGTAAAATTAAAAGTCTTTATAATGGCCTCTAAGCCCCAACATGATCTGGTTCGCAGCTAACTCTCTGACTTAATCCTGAATGTCTGTGTCCTACAAAAATTTATATGTTAAAATTTTAATGGCTAATGTAATAGTATTAGGAGGTCAGGCCTTTGGGAGGTACTTAGGTCCTGAGGTGGAACCCTCATAAATGGGATTAGTGCTCTTATACCCCAGAGAGCTCCCTTTCATCTTCTGCCATGTCAGGATACAGCCAGAAGGTGCCAGCTCTGAACCAGGAAGAAGGCTTTCACCAGAAAGTGACCATGCTGCTGCCTCGATCTTGGACTTCCAGGCTCCAGAACTGTGAGAAATACATTTCTGTTGTTTACAAGTACCCCAGTCTGTGGTATTTTGTTTTAGCAGCCCAAATTGACTCAGTCCATAAATGTAACAAGTTTGGTTTTCATAAGCCCTGTCCAGCTGCAATGAATGAAGAGTTGGACTTTTTACCAGGTGAGGAGAACCGAGGGGAGCAATGCCATTGATGATTGATGCATCACAGACCACAAATTCTCAGCTGAGCAGAGAGGGTCTGAGCAAAGGTGGTACTTGAGGTCTCAAAGGGATCAAAGAGTTATTGGACTTAGATCCCATAGGAAATGAGTTGGACAATCAAGATAATGGCTGGAGAGTGGGGTACCTGAAGTGGGAACTTTGGGTAAAATATAATTATTAGTAACAACAAGGTCAAGACATTGAACAAGGGGAACAAGATGGGTGGGATCTAAGGCCATTCCAGGAGGGGAGGTAACAAACTGGGAGGCCAATGTGTTAAAAGCATCCTCTATGTGCATATTTCTATCACAAGAAAGATGGCAGGACTTATGTTACAAAGGGGTACAGGGTTCCAGGAGCTAAAGTCTTCAAAGTTGAATGGGAATGACTCACTGATCTGCAGCAAGGAGCGGGAGTGGATGGCTGTGTCTCTCGATAGTGAAGCAGGAATTTTGGGGGGACATAGGCAAGCTTAGGGATTTTTTTAGAATTGGGGTCAATGGGAAAAGACACAGGGAGAAGGTACATTTCCATAACACAAGGAAACCAGGTGCAGTTACATCTCCATAAGACAAGGAAGCAGCAACAGGTATATTTCCATAACACAAGGGAACTGGAAGTAAGGTCTATATTTACAAGAAAGGTCTATATTTACAAAATAAAGAGAAGGAAGCCCTTCATTCAGAAGAAGAAGAAGAAAGCCCAAAGGGAATAGAAAAACAATAAGTAAGGAGGTGGGAGAACCTCACACGTCCCATGTGAGGTTCAACCTTTGAGCCCAGGAGTTACTATAGTAACCAGTCTAAGGGAATAGTGACCAATCAGAGGGCATATCAAGGCACCAGGATTTGCAGCCTTTATAAGCTATAGGGAAGAGGGACTCAGTGGGACCATTTCCCCCTTCCCACATGGGAGTCCATTCTGTGGGACTCTTTCCCCCTTTCTACATGGGAGTCAGTTCTGTAGGACTCTCTCCTCTCCCCACATGGGAGTCCATACTTGTTCAATAAATTTTCACCTTTGCTATACCACTTACTGTCCGTGGATTCATTCTTCGATTCCAGCAGACAAAGAATCCGGGTTCCAGTCCAAAAATTCAGTATCAATAGGAGATTCAGAGCTAGGAGTATTAAAGAGGGAAGGAGCAAGGTCTGAAAGTGAGAGTGTGGGGAATAGGAAAACATCTATCTGTGTCTAAGGGGGATAGGGCTGTGTGCAAAAAAAAACAACAATAAAAACACAGCATCCTTTGAAGATCTGCTGGAGAAGCAGAGGCCTCAGGGAAGAGCTTGGTTTCTCTCAGCAAGAAGATTAAGGAAAAGGTTGAAAGGTAAAGAATTTTGTTTATCTTATCTGGGCAAATCCTGAACTTCTTAACTCCAGAGATTAAAAAGCAACAATAGAAAATGGAGCTTCAGGAAAAAAAAGCAAACCCTAACTGAAAGAGTAAAGTTTTTTTTTTACAGCTGTCCGTTTTATCTTAAATCTCCAAGGTCTTCCCCTTTCCCCAGTGATGGGAACAAGACCCTTAAACGTGTCCCAGGAAACAGCCCCGAGCTAAGAGCAGACAGAGCAAATAGTGCTCTGACAGATAAGAAAAGCAGGACATGAGATTACCGGATGGGACTGTTGACTGAAAACTTAGGCCCTGTCATTAAACATGTTATTAACGAGCCCTGTTGGAATTTCCTGGCCACTTTGTCCTCTCTTCCCCCCTCACATGTGTACCCCTCTCAATGTGTGATTTTTGCCTTTATAAGCCTGTAAAATTTTCTGCTCGGGGCTCGTCTTCGCTGCTCTAGTGTGAGTTACAAGTCGAGCCCCAGTGCGCTGGAATAAATCCTCTTGCTGTTTGCATCAAGTGACGCCTCCTGCGGTTGATTGGGGTCGCCGTCGATTCATGGGACAGAGTGAGGGTCTCCCTCCGGGGGTCTTTCAAGGTGAGAAAAGAATTTGCAAATATAGCGAAGTGTGCAGGTGGTGGGCTGTACATTTCAAAGAGCACAGTAGGAGTCTGCGAGTCTAAGGAGGGAGGGTCTAGGATTTCTAGGTTTGAGGAGGAGTCGGTGATTGAGACAGAAAAGAGCGTGTTAGAGCTGAATAGAAATGAGAATCCAAGCAGTTCTTCACTTCTAGGGGTGTTTTGTTGTATTGTACCCTGAATCTTACAAAGGACGCTTCAAGAAGTCGAATTATGGAGTCATTTATTAAAGGCCAGAGGCATACGAGGGACAAAAGAGCTCCAGATCTCGCAGCCCGGAAAGGTTCGCCACATCTGGCTTATATGCAGAATATCACAAAGGTATCGATTACATCTTTGGGTTTGGAATGAGGAACCTGGTTTGCACAAAGCAGTTACAGAAGCAAAATTGAGCAAGTTAGTTATCTATAGTTTTGGGTCTACGGATCACTGAATCAACAGAAACACATTATCTGGGGCCACTGAGGCAATTTAGAATAATTGTGCTGTCCAGATTCTGGGACCACTGAGTCAACCGAAACTCATTATCTGTAGCTACTGAGACAATTTAGGGTAATTGAGCTGTCCTGGTTCCCAGAAGAATGTGCTTCAATAACCAGTGAGTTCATAATCAATGGGATATTCAAACCACCATCAATGGAGTATTCAATCGATTGGGATAGCATACATAAGTTCAGAAAATCAAAATAACTTTTCTATTGTCTTAGCAAGCAAATAAGTACAGAAGCCAAACAGCAGGGTTAAAATATTAAACAGCAATTTTTACCTAAGCATGGTTGCTACCATGCTTCAGTTTGAAGTAGACAGGGTGTGGTAAATGCCCGGTAAATGCCGTGGTGCTTTGCCCAGATCCCCACTCCAATCTCCAGGACTGAAGATCTGGCCTCCAGCTGCTGGGATGTTGACAACTTTAAAATGAGCACCCCTCCAGGAACTACCAGAGAATGAAGAGAGCTTGCCCAATGTCACATCCCTTCTTGGGCTTACCCAAGCCCAACCCCCGCCAGTGACTGGTCAACACAGAGATCTGAATGCCTGGCCCTTGGCTCACCTTGCTAACTCTGAAAGACAATGAGAGCTTCAGAGCTCCTCTCCTTAGCATTGCAGAATCTCCACAGGCCACTGCTGCTGCACTGCCTGGGCCGCAGTCTGCTGCTCTCCTCTCCCCTGCCTCCCTCCCCCGCCCCCCCCCCCACACACACACACACATACACACACTGCTGCAGATGCTGAGAGAACTGCCCAGGTGAACCACCTGTGTTCAAATCTCCTTCTCGGGAACTGGAACTGGGACACATGGGAACCAGTGAGACAACTCCTGAGACTCTCAAAGCAGAGAGTGAGGGGAAAGCTGTGAGTCCTGGGAAGGGGAAGGAGAAAGGCGAGGGGGAGGTCTTGCCAGGGATCCTAAAGCTCTGAGGTTCCCTTTTCACCCCCAAAACACATAGAAATATGAGGCTGTACTTAATGTAGAATTCTTACTTTTTGATATATTCAAGAGGAGAGAAGACAAAAATGATTAACCTTCCTTCCCTAAGACCTTGTGGAAGTTCTCATTTTTATATTGAACTCTTATCAAAAGCTGCATAGCCACTGGACTAGACTGTATTACTGTCAGAGTTTTCTCTGGATTGTCCTAACCAGGCGTCTCCCTCCCAGAAGTCCCTGCAGGAGGAATATACTTCCTTCCCCAGATTTGGTCTCATGACTTGCTCAGCCAATAAAATCTGAGTGAAAGTAGCTTGTGCCACTTTCAAGAGAAGTTTTAAGAGCCATTGCAATTCCACCTTATCTCTTTTCCTTTTTTTCTCAATCAGCACTATTCCATATGAGCATTGTCGTGCAAAAGCATACACAAGCTCTCGGTGAACACATGAGCATGGCTGTGTTCAATAAAACTTTATTGACAAAAATAAGCATCTGAGCATATTTGATCCTCAGTTAGATAGATACTCCTGAGGAAGTTAGTGTATGTTAGCCACTGGTTAAAAATACAGGCAATTACCTAAAATCAATTTTTTGCAAATTTTACTCACCCAGTATTATATTTACAATTTTTTTTATTAAAGGTGACAGAGAAAATACTTGGTTGTATTAGTTTCCAGAACCCATTTACTTATAAGGCTTAAATGGATGAGAAGGCAAAGGGTAGCAGATTTAATATTTCTTGACAAGTTGGAAAAAAAACTAGAAATATCTCTTTTTGCACAAATCCTTCAAACGTAATTGAGAGGACATGGGAAAAGAGAATCAGAGAGATAAGATAAACGACTGAATTAGGGATAAAAAGGAAGAAATGAAAACATGAAGAGAAAATAATATGAATGTGAGAGAAAATGGAGAGAAGCTAGAACTTCTGTAGTTGTTTTTCGCAGCACCAGGACCAGAAAGTATGCTTGTTCCTCTACTGCCACCTTCAGTTCTTTCAGGATCTGGCTTATTTTTGCAATTTTCACTCATGGGGTTAAACTGTCCAGTATGCACCTCTTATGAGTGCTTTTCCAGTTTTTACTTTAACTACATCTTGTTGAAATCCACAGAATTGAAAAACGGCAGGACTTGAAGAAATTGTTTTTTAATGGAGGCGGAGAGAAGAAAACAAGATCAATGAGTAGAAATAGGGGTCAAGGTTAATGTTGAGGTGAGGGTCCAGGAATAGAGGTAGTTAGCAAACAGAACCTAATTCTATAAATTAGAGAACTGAGTTTGTAAGCAGTTGGGCAATTATACAAAGTGGCAAGGTAAATCCATAGGCTATTAATATGATTGGACCTGGAAGTGTGAAATGCAAGCAAACTTATGGCACGACAAATAGTTCTGGGCAGATCTGGGATAATAAATCAGGGCCTGATCATTTCCCCTGTACTTTATTATGCCTAGTCTAGGGATTAGTGGTAATTAGATCACAGGGATATAACCTTGATAGGAGGGGCAGAAACACAGAAGGGCTGGTACACCCCCCCCCCCCAAAAAAAAATCGGGAGGGAGCCCAGCTGGCATGGCTCAGTGGTTGAGCATCCAACTCATGAACCAAGGGGTCACAGTTTGATTCCTGGTAAGGGCACATGCCCAGGCTGTGAGCTTGATCCCCAGTGTGGGGCATGCAGGAGGCAGCCAATCAATGATTCGTGCATGGGTGAGGTCCCTAGGTCTGGCCAGCGATCAGGGACCATCAGGTTCCCTGCTTCCCTGCTCCCCGCCTCTTCCTTCCCTCACTGCCTGCATCTGCCACCAGCCGCCCCCAGTTCCCCATCCCAGCCCAGGGCCCGGCCCCAATCGGGCAATAGGGGCCTGTGGCTGGGGAAGAGATGGGTGGAGGGACCTGGGAGGTTGGCCACTGGCCCTCAGGCCCCCTGGGAAAGGGGCCGTGTCCACTGCCACCCACCCCTGATTCCCCATCCCAGCCCGGGAGCCCAGCCTGGGGAGGGGGACCCAGGAGGTTGGCTGCCAGCCCCAAGGAGGGAGCCGGCCCTCAGCCCTCCTGGGGCCATGTCCGCTGCCACCCACCCACCCCTGGTTTCCCATCCCAGCCTGGGGGCCTGGCCCCGATCAGGCAATTGGGGCCTGCTGGCCAGTGGGAGGGACTGGGAGGTTGGCCGACAGGCCCCATGAGTGAGTGGGGCCTGCGGGCTGGGGTAGCTCCTGCATTGAGTGTGCATCATAGCCACCGGTCATTCTGGTTGTTCCATCGTAATGGTTGCTTAGGCTTTTATATATATAGATGTTTATATATCTCTCTCCCTTTCTCTCTGAAATAAATAAAAATATATTTTTAAAAAATAACCTTTAAAAAAAATCAAAAGGGATATCTTGGCTGTAGAGGTCCCCCTGAAGAGTGAGGGGTTCCAGCCCCACACCAGGCCCCTGGGCTCCAGTGACAGGAAGAGAAGGCCCCATAATTTCTGGCTGTGAAAACCAGTGGTAATTGAGATTGAGTGAGACAGACAGCTTCCAGAGTCCCAGGCAGTTCTTCTTAAAGGGTCCACACACGGACTTATTCAGACTCACTTCCTCTGAATTCCAGAGCTAGGGCAATAGCTCAAAAGGCACCAGAGACATATGAAGAGGAACTGAATTGTCTGGCATCAATGGGGGCAGCTTTTTACCAGACAGAAGTGCTGGCATTGTTCCTTTTTTTATCTCTCCCCCCATGGAGCCAGCAGGCCCACCATATCCGAGTCTCCATTAACCTGGCTATCACTCTTTGCCCCACCTTAGTGATTCCTTGAGATCCCACTTCATTCAAACTGTGTGCCTACACAAGCTGTTTCCAAATAAATGGTCTGTCTTTACTCATGCTTCAGACTTTTCTAAATTCTCTCAAACAAGCAGCATCTGACCTCGGCCTACTCTGTACCTTTTATTAAGAGGTCCCAGGCCCAGCATTAGCACCAGTGGTCTTGGTTCACAGCTTGGCCTCTCCTGGGAACCTCCACACCCAGCACAAGTAGCTCAGATCACTTTGTGGCTCATTCTGGGTGGTTCAGGCAGAACATAAGCAGCAGCTGACCTTGGCCTGCACCTCTAAGAGGCCCTAGAAACAGAAAATCTTGTGGAAAGCCTCAGAGCATCACCCAACCACCTCCACAAACAACAAGGTGGGAACTCAGTGGACACCAGAGCCCCCTAAAGTAAGTCCTGCTCTATGGGATGGGGCCCTGCACAGCTGATCCTCCATGGTGGTCAGTGGTCACAACCAGTCCTCACAGTCTATTGGCCTAGGGGTAAATCCCACCCATTGACATGCCAACAGAAATCACGGCTCAAATACAACAGGAGGTTACACACAGCCTACACAGAGGGATGCACCTGAATGCCCAGCTCAGGTGAATGGGGAGGCTGTGCCATGAGACCCTACAAAACACCTACTTCATTAGGCTACTCTATCAAGCCTGAAAGATATAGTAGCTCTACCTAATACATAGAAACAAACACAGGGAGGCTGCCAAAATGAGAAGAAAAAGAAACATGTCCCAAATGAAAGAACAGAACAAAACTCCAGAAAAAGAACTAAACAAAATGGAGACACTCAATCTACCAGATGCAGAGTTCAAAACACTGGTTATAAGGATGTTCAATGAACTTAGGGGATGAGTAGATGAACTTAAATATAACTTCAATAGCATAAAAAAAGACATGAAAACCATAAAAAAAAAAGAGCCAGTCACAAATGAAGGATATACTAACTGAAATGAAGAATAATTTACAGGGAATCAACAGTAGACTAGATGAAGCCAAGAATAAAATTAGCGACTTGGAATAAGAGGAACCAAAAAACACCCAATCAAAACAGCAAAAAGAAAAAGATTCCAAAAGAATGAGGATAGTGTAAGGAGCCTCTGGGATAACTTCAAGAGTACCAACATTCTGGCTATAGGGAGCCAGAAAGAGAAGAGAGAGAGCAAGAAATTGAAAATCTATTTGAAAAATAATGACAGAAAACTTCCCTAATGTAGTGAAGGAAATAGACACACAAGTCTAAGAAATAGAGAGTCCCAAACAAGATATAGCCAAAGACACATCATCGTTAAAATGCAAAGGTTAAAGACAAAGAGAAAATCTTTTTTTTTTTTTTTTACATTTTTTATAAAATTTACTGGGGTAACATTGGTTAATAGGATCATATAGGTTTCAAGTGTACATTTCTATGATACAAGATTGCACTGTGGGCCCACCACCCAAAGTCAAACCATCTTCCGTCACCATATATTAGGCCCCCTCCAATCCCCAGTGGCTAGAGCGTCGGCCCATGTACTGAAGGGTTGTGGCTTCAATTCTTGATCAAGAGCATAAACCTAAGTTTCAGGTTTGATCCCCAGCCCCCTGATTGGGGCACATCTGGGAGGCAACCAATGGATATGTCTCTCTCACATCAATGTCTCTCTCTCTCTCTCTTGCTCTCTCTTCCACCCTTCCACTCTCTCTAAATATCAATGGAAAAATATCAGGTAAAGATTAACAAAAAGTAATAATAATAATAATGGAGCTAATTGCCTTTAATAGGCAGCAATTCATGACAACATTGTTAAAATCCCAGCACCATTTAATCTCTTCGTTTTGTTTTTCACATGGGAGATTTGCACAACATTGATTGTCATTTTTCCAATTCAAACATTGCTTAGATTATCTTTTGGCCAAGAGAGAATAGGTCAGTAGTAAATACTCTGAAATCTTAAGCCCATGCTATCAACAAAGATAGTAGATACTAACTGTTGGAAGAACAAAAACATTTTCAGTGAAGAATGAATTATTTTCCTAAAAATACAGTTGAAGGCAAACAAAAGTGCAATGCCAATTTTTGAAGTAAACAAATTTACATTATATTCTATGTTGTTGGCTCTGTTACTATTTAAATCATTTTCTTTCTAACCCAAGATTCTTCTTTATCTGAGTAGACTAAGCTTTAAGAATGAAAGAGACAGATTTTCTTTTCTGGCACTTTGGGTGTTGGAAAAACCTGAAGATGCTCCTGCTATAAAACTAAAGGAAATAAGGCAAGAGAAATCTACAGTGGCCAAAAATTACTGAGAAACTTAAACTAAAAATATAAGAATAAGGTGATAATACTAGACAGCTCTTCTAATGTTTTGTATGTCTTTTTTTTTTTCAATTTGTCTTCATTTTGAAAGTATTCCAGATGTCCCCTTTTATACATTTAGGGGTCATTTCTATAGTTTGTGTTGCATGTCTTTATAATCAAAAGGTTAGATTCTTAATCACCACATGGATAATGAATAAAGGGGAAAAAAGGTGATAGAATTGAGGTTTCTGAATCAAGAAAGATTCCAGAAGGTTTTATCCATCTGCAAAAGGTACACTGGAAAAATAAAATGCCATCCCAATGGAAGACTGTGTATCTTTGCCTAGGCTTGGGATAGAAAAATAATTATTTCCGCCCCCCAAAAATGTATCATAGTGAGTCTATTCCATTGTCCAGAGATGTCTGAGGAAAAAATCTAGCAATAACAAAAAATGTTCTGCCAAACTGGAAATACACTTGGCAGTAAGAGATTAAAAATTGCTCTGGAGGTTGTACAAGATTCCCACCAATAGTTCCCACTTAAGATGAGTTCACAATTCAAAATTTACAAGTAAATAAAGAAACCACACTGAAAATCTACTTATCAACAGATGGCAGAACTTCAGATAGTAAAACTATGGGAGACAAGTACCAAGTATGCTGATATTAAGACAAAATAAAGATTGAGCACATGAAAAAATAATAAAATAGATTTGAAAAAGAATAAAATACAAGTTATATAAATAAAATATAGTCATTTAAATTAAAACTTAATGGAAATGTTAAACAGCATATCAGACATAGCTGAAAAAATTAGTAAGAGAGAACGTAAATCTAAGAAAATTACATAGAAGACAAAACAAAGAATAAAGGATGTGAAAAATATGAAAAAGAAGTCAAGAAACTTGGAAGATAGAATTAGAAGATCCAACATATTTCTTTTCTTTTAATTTCTACTTGTTTTTAATAAGAATTTATAACATTGTTAGTCCTATAATATGGCATTAATAGTGTCTAGCTTAAAACCGCTTGCAGGTTAAAGGCACTGTGATGCTCTGCGTTTTATTTTCTTTAATTTTTTTATTATTTTAATTTCTTTATTGATTAAGGTATTACATGTGTGTCCTCATCCCCCCATTACCACCCCCCACTCATGCCCTCACCCCCCTGTTGTCTGTGTCCATTGGTTAGGCTTATATGCATGCATACAAATCCTTTGGTTGATATCTCCCCCTTACCCCCACCCTCCCTTACCTTCCCTCTGAGGTTTGACAGTCTGATCAATGCTTCTCTGTCTCTGGTGGATTAAAAAACTGTAGTACATCTACACAATGGAATACTATGCTGTGGTAAAAAAGAAGGAATTCTTACCATTTGCAACAGCATGGATGGAACTGGAGAGCATTATGCTAAGTGAAATAAGCCAGTCAGAGAAAGATAAATATCACATGATCTCACTCATTTATGAAATATAAATGATCCAACATATTTCTAATATGATTTCCAGGAAAAAAAAATGAAAAGAATGCAGGAAAGATAATATTCAGAGATAATGCATTAACTTTCCCCAGAATTGATAATAACCTGATCCCTCAAGAAGCAAAACAAACTAATAAAAATTCACTCATTCCCAGCATAGAAAATTCCATTCAATAAGTTTTACAAAAATAATTTGTTAGTTGTATCAAAAAATAAAATAAAATGAGATCCCTATCCCACACAATTTGCAAAATTCTATTGTAGATCTATTTAAAGCAAAATGTTTAGAAATAGCTAGATATGAAAAATTTTATTAAACAAAATACTTTTAAAATAATTAACAAATTATTTGCTAGTTAAAAGATAACATTAAAAAATCAAAAGCCACAGACTGGGAGAAGAAAAATATTAGTGGCTAATATTATAAAGAACTCCTATAAATCACTAAGAAGATAAATAACTGCCCAGCTGGCATGGCTCAGTGGCTGAGTGTTGACCTATGAACCAGAAGGTTACGGTTTGATTCCAGGTGGGGCACATGCCCCGCTTGATCCCCAATGTGGGGCATGCAGGAGGCACCTAATGATTCTCTCTCATCATTGATGTTTCTATCTCTCTCTCTCTATCTCTCCCTTCCTCTCTGAAATCAATAAAAATATACTTTAAAAAAGAATATAAATAACCTTTAAAAATGAACAGGAATATATAACATAATTATCAGAGTAAGAAACCTGAATGACCAATAAACATAAAAAGTTGCTGGACTTCAGTAGCAATTGGAGAAATGCTTATTAAAACAATAAGGTATGCTATTTCATACTCATCAGATTGGTAGAAATGAAAAATTCTGATGACAAGTATTAGTGAGAAAGTGGAGCAATAGGAACACTCTTAGGGAAAACTGTAAAAGGCATCTTCTGGTACAACTACTTTAGAGGACAATTTAGCCATAGCTAGTCTTGGTAAAGATCTATGTACCCTATGACCCAGCAATTTCACTTCTACACACATATCCTTAAAGAGATTCTTGCATAAGAGATATGGAGAAATGTTAAAGAATGTTTAATACAATATTCTTTTAAAACTGAAAAATTGGAAATAACCAACCAGTAGAACAGCTGAAATTTTTTTCAGTCTATTCACCTAATAAAAATACCAGATATCAGTGAAAGTGAACAAAATAGAGCTACATCTGTCAACACGGTTAAATGTCAAAAATATATTGTTAAAAAAACAAAAAAGTTTTTGAAAAAGGATATATGCAGTATGATACAATCTATATACAAATTAAAGATATGCTAAAAAATACCATAATTTTTTTAAAATATATTTTATTGATATTTCACAGAGAGGAAGGGAGAGGGATAGAGAGCTAGAAACATCGATGAGAGAGAAACATCGATCAGCTGCCTCCTGCACACCTCCCACTGAGGATGTGCCCGCAACCAAGGTACATGCCCTTGACCGGAATCGAACCCGGGACCTTTCAGTCCGCAGGCCGATGCTCTATCCACTGAGCCAAACCGGTTTCGGCAAAATACCATAATTTTTAAGGCTATATATCTACACTAATAAAAGAGAAACATGCAAATTGACCATCTCTTACGTCCACCAGCCAATCAGAGCGAGTATGCAAATTAATCCAACAAAGATAGCGGTTAATTTGCATATGCAGGCGCCAAGTGGCCTGGGTTCCGGGAACATCCTCGGGACCCAGGCCACTCCTAGCCTGTAGGTCCACACTTAGGCTCTGAGCAGCAGGGGTTCCAGAATGACCCCCGGCCACTCCGGGCCTACTGGCGTAGGCCCCCAGCCCGGCACCCAGGACACGGGGCTGGCTGCTGACCTCAGGAGCGTGCCCCACACCCCCAGGTGGTGGGGTCACGCACCTAGCCCAGTGGACACAATGCAGGGGTTCCTCTGCCGCATGAGCTGCAAAGGAAACACCTTTTCTTTTCTTTTTAATATATTTTATTGATTTTTTTACAGAGAAGAGGGGAGAGGGATAGACAGTCGGAAACCGAGAGAGAAACATCAGTTAGCTGCCTCCTGCACACTCCCCACTGGGGATGTGCCTCCAACCAAGGTACATGCCCTTAACAGGAATCAAACCTGGGACCCTTCAGTCTGTAGGCCGATGGTCTATCCACTGAGCCAAGCCAGTTCGAGCGTAAATACCTTTTCTGACTGCTCATTGGCTAAGCCCCTGTACACCGCCACTTGCAGCGTTCTTGGTAACTTAGGTAATAAAAATCCAAAAGGGTGATCCACCTCACTCCTGAAGGAAAAAACGAAGGTCGCTGCTGGAGGGCTAAGAAATGTCATATGCTGCCCTAGCCGGTTTGACTCAGTGGATAATGCTTCGGCCTGCTGACTGCAGGGTCCGGGTTCGATTCTGATCAAGGGCATGTACCTAGGTTACAAGCTCCTCCCTGACCGGGGCCCAGGTCAGGGCTCATGCAGGAGGCAACCAATCAAAGTGTTCCTCTCACTTTGATGTTTCTCTCTGTCTCTCCCTCTCTCTTCCACACTCTCTAAAAATCAATGGAAACATATCCTCAGGTGAGGATAAAAAAAAAAAAAAGGAAGAAAGAAATGTCATATCCTATGAAAGACACATTTTGAAAATGCCTAAAGAAAGTTGTCATTTTTTCATGGTGAAGGGACTGGAGTCCATGTTGATGAAAACACCTTGGCGGCTGTGGTGACTGGCAGTGGCTGCAGCAGCGGGGTGATGGTGCTGGCGTCTTCCCTTGATCAGCCCAGTCACCTCCCACAGAGGTAGGACATCCTCTGAGGGCTCCCAGTCTGTGAGAGGAGGCAGGCTGGGCTGAGGGAAACCCCCTCTGTGCACGAATTTCATGCACCAGGTCACTAGTGTATATGATAAAAGTGTAAAAACTGAGAAGGACAGGGGAGAGGGGATCACAATAGGGTTTTATGGGGACTTCAATTATGTTAGTGATCTTATTACACCAGGTGACCAGTATACTAAGTATTCATTATACTGTCATCTATATATTATATAGGTCTACGATATTTCATAATTTAAACAAATAACTAAAAAAGAGATACACACACCCACACTCTTTAAAATAAAACCTTGAAACAATTTCTGAGTTGTGCTGGGAAATAAGCTGGTTTCCATTCCTGGGCCTTGTGAAGCTCTCAGGAAAAGAGAAGAAGGCACATCTGAGACGTCTTGGCTAGTAAACAAGCCCTTACTACCTTTAAGTCATTTTACATGTATGTGAAATATTTTAGATTTTGGCATCCCCATTAAAGCTCCCTGACAGTAATCAAGCCTAATAAACCCAGGTGAAGGCATCAATTGCATTAAGAAAATGTCTTGTTTTGTTCATTTTGATATAACTTAAATCTCCTAGGTTCCCAAACCAGAATGATAAAATGGAAATAGGACATTTTAAACAAATTTGCTCAAGAGTACCTATGAGCTTCTCTCACAAACAAGGGGACCACATTTTCACTTAAAATATTTCTGCAATACAATACACAATATATTTATGTATATAGGTTTCTCCTCTTTTCATCTCAAAAGCATTTGAAACAGCTGAACCTCTCTCCTATATAATAAAAGCCTAATATGTTAAGTGTCTGGTCATCCGGTCATCCATTCAACCAATCAAAGCATAATATGCTAATGGTTTGCTAAGGCCACTCAACTGCTTGCTTATGGCATGCACTGACCACCAGGGGGCAGACGCTCCAACTGGTAGGTTAGCTTGCTGATTGGGACTGAGCGAAAAGGGCCGGACATGCCCTGGAGCCCTCTCACGGTCCCTCCCTGGCTGGCCAATGGCCTGCATCCTTCTCCGGTCCTGATCGTGCACCAGTGGGGTCCCTTGGCCTGGCTTGCACCCTCTCACAATCTGGGACCCCTCGGGGGATGTCCGCCAGTTTCAGCCCAATCCCACAGGTCAGGCTGAGGGACCCCACTAGTGCACAAATTTGTGCACCGGGCTTCTAGTTATGAATATAATGAAGTCAGGTACTAGGTGTAAAACAAAGTGTATTAGACAATGCCTACACACAAGTAGTTACAAAATAATTTACAATACTTTTGATCCAAACATTACAAGTTCATATTCTCCATATGTATAATATCCAGACACTTAAATGGCTGGCTGCTAGAAATATGTAGGGAGCAAATCCCATCAGTGTCAGACATGATATCCATGAGCTCTTTTTTAAAACGAAATTTAATCTTTATTGTTGAAAGTATTATAGATGACCCCTTTGTTGTTGTTGTTAGTTTCCCATTGACCCCTTCCTCCCCGCACCTGCCTCCATGAACTCTTTATGCTCACCCTACAGTTTCCCAGGCACTGATGGAGTCAGCATTAACCCCTCTTGCTGGTCACTTTGTGATCCCTAAAATACATTAGAAATACAATTTTGCAATTTCACAGCAACATCATAGTCCCACATTAGTAATTTTCTTCTTATGCCTTCTCTCCACTGTTGCTAGCTGCCCAGAAAAATGTTATCATGATCATGTCTGGAAAATGACCCACTTCAGAGTATTATTGAACAGTTATCACATCAGTAATTGCCAATGACTCACTCATTTATAGCAGCCTCACCCTGGTTGGTCTGATCCTACACATGCTGGATTTAAACCCTTCCAATTCCATGAAGTTTGTGAGCCCAGGAATTTTTCTGATGAACTGATTTCAACTCTGAGAGCTGCAGAACGTGAATAACAGTTGAGTTTGCTTCAAGTAAAGCAAAGGTCGGGGGAGATTAGACTAGAATAAATGGAGGGCCAGGGAAAGTCAACTGTAATAGTGGTTTCCCAATCAGTAGAGCCAATATATTTTAAGATTGTTATTGCATAAAAAGGATTTCTATCTAATTGCTTTTGTGATCAGTATGTAAGAAACATACTAGCAGCCCTAGAGTTAGTCAACTTCTTCATGAGTGGAGTCACAGCAATCAAATAAGACATTATAGCTTGAAGGTATTTAGAGACTGGCCCAGCACCTTCATTTTACATAAGAAAGAAATGGAGTTCTAGGGAGGCCAGGATTTGCCCAGTTATAGTAAAATCATAAAGCCATCAGTGAGGCTACTGATAGCTATAATTGATTCCTCCCAGCTCCCAGCTCTCCCCACCCAAGCAGGCCCAAACATGGTATGATGTGGCTATTAGAAGACACTCACCTGCAGGCTGCACCAGCCAAATGACAGATGCACAAGTAAGAACCAGTAACCATGGCAACATTTTATATATAAATCTAGAGGAAGCTTTGTGATTTTTTGCTTAGAGAGGTCCGTTAAAAAAAAGTTATCTGTCCACACAGGCTTAAAGAAGTAAACAACGTGCTTTTCCCTCCTAGGAAGAAAAGTTGAGAGCATGGAAGAGAAGGAGAGCCCCTGAGTCGTGGGAGGAAGTGGCTTCCTTCAAAGGCTGCCCAAGCTGGAGCTTGTGCTCAGATGTGACAACCACCAGACAGCAAACACTTAGCTCCACTGAAGGGAATTCTGAGGATTGCCCCTGCTTACCCTGGCCACCCCCTGGCAGACACTGTCCCCACTGGCAGTGCCCTCCTGAGCAAATAGGATCCATCTCAATCATGATGTACCCCTCCTGGGCAGCTTTTCCCCCACAAATGCTAATGGATCTGCCTCTTCACTGCCAAACTTACCTGGTTGAATCATCTCTGCTTTTTTTTTTAAAAAAAAAAAAAAAAACCTCTGCTGTTAGCTTCAGGGAAGATGGCTTATTCCATTTTCTCTTCTAGGTAAAAAATGTGTTACCTTAATTGGGGCTTACTCTGTGACAGGCATAGTTCTAAGGGCTGTACGTTAATTAAGATTTAATCCTCATAACTACTCTATAAGGTAGGCACTACTATTATCCCCATTTTATAAATGAGCAAACTGAGACCCAGAAGATTATAGTCACATACATATAAATTTATATTAGTAGTACATTCAGGTGGTCAGGGAGTTTAGTTACCCTGTTCATTGTGTAACCCAAAACAATCTAAATATATAAAAGCCTAAGCAACCATTATGACCAAACAACTGGATCAACCGGAATGACCGGTCAACCAATCATTATGATGTGCACTGACCACCAAGGGGGAGACACTCAATGCAGGAGCTGGCCCCTGGTGGTCAGTGTGCTCCCACAGCCAAACTCCCACAGCCGACCAACCTCCCTCAGTCCCTTCCCATGGCCAGTCAACCTCCTGCAGTCCCTCCCCCTGGCTGGCCAACCTCCCACAGTCCCTCCCCCCAACCAGCCAGCCAACTTCCTGTGGTCCCTCCCCGCAGCTGGCCAGCCAACCTCCTGTGGTCCCTCCCTCTAGCTGGCAGGCCCCGATCGGCCCGGGCCCTATTGGGACTGAGCGAGACAGCCCTGATCGGCCCTGATCGCTGGCCAGGCCTAAGGACCCCACCCGTGCACAAATTTGTGCACCAGGCCTCTAGTGTTCTAATATTTGTGATTTCTTTCAGATGACTTGGAAAAATATAGTGCCACCATTGGCCTATAAAAAAAACTATATAGCCCTAGCTGGTTTGGCTCAGTTGATAGAGCATCAGCCTGGGAACTAAAGGGTCCCAGGTTTGATTCAAGTCAAGGCACATGCCAGGGTTTCAGGCTCTATCCCAGGAGGGGGCATGCAGGAGGCAGCCAATCAATGATTTTCATCATTGATGTTTCTCTCTCTCTCCCTTCCTCTCTTAAATCAATACAAATATATTCAAAACAAACAAACAAAAAACTATATATTAGAAGCTGTGAATGGTTCTCTAATCTTATGTGGATAGCTGTTAAATTTCACCCTACATGAGTTGACTTAGGGGAAAATTTGAGTTCTCTTATTACTATAGAACTAGAGGCCCGGTGTACAAAATTCATGCATGGGGGGCCCTCAGCCCACCCTGCACCCTCTTCATTCTGGGACCCCTCGAGGGATGTCTGAATGCCTGTTTAGGCCCTATCCCAGTCGGACATCCCTCTCACAATCCAGGACTGCTGGCTCCCAACCACTCGCCTGCCTTCCTGACCACCCCCTAACCACTCCCCTGCCAGCCTGATTGATGCCTAACTGCTCCCCTGCCACCCCGATTGCCCCTAACTGCCCTCCCCTGCCAGCCTGGTCACCCCAACTGCCCTCCCCTGCTGGCCCAGTCACCCCTAACTTCCCTCCCTTGCCATCTTGGTCGCCCCTAACTGCCCTCCCTTGCCAGCCTGGTTGCCCTTACTGCCTTCCCCTGATGGCCCGGTCACCCCTAACTTCCCTCCCTTGCCAACCTGGTCGCCCCTAACTGCCCTCCCCTGTTGGCCTGATTGCCCCTAACTGCCCTCCCCTGCCAGCCTGGTCCCCCCACCAACTGCCCTCCCCTGCAGGCCTGGTCACCCCTAACTGCCCTCCCCTGCCAGCCTGGTCACCCCCAACTGCCCTCCCCTGCAGAACTGGTTGCCCCCAACTGCCCTCCCTTGTTGGCCCAGTCACCCCTAACTTCTCTCCCTTGCCAGCCTGGTTGCCCCTAACTGCCCTCCCCTGCTGGCCTGGTCACCCCTAACTGCCATCCCTTGCCAGCCCGGTCACCCCTAACTTCCCTCCCTTGCCATCCTGGTCGCCCCTAACTGCCCTCCCTTGCCAGCCTGGTTGCCCTTACTGCCTTCCCCTGATGGCCCGGTCACCCCTAACTTCCCTCCCTTGCCAACCTGGTCGCCCCTAACTGCCCTCCCCTGTTGGCCTGATTGCCCCTAACTGCCTTCCCCTGCCAGCCTGGTCCCCCCACCAACTGCCCTCCCCTGCAGGCCTGGTCACCCCTAACTGCCCTCCCCTGCCAGCCTGGTCACCCCCAACTTCCCTCCCCTGCAGAACTGGTTGCCCCCAACTGCCCTCCCTTGTTGGCCCAGTCACCCCTAACTTCTCTCCCTTGCCAGCCTGGTTGCCCCTAACTGCCCTCCCCTGTTGGCCCAATTGCCCCTAACTGCCCTCCCCTGCTGGCCTGGTCACCCCTAACTTCCCTCCCTTGCCAGCCCGGTCACCCCTAACTTCCCTCCCTTGCCAGCCTGGTTACCCCTAACTGCCCTCCCCTGTTGGCCCAATTGCCCCTAACTGCCCTCCCCTACCAGCCTGGTCACCCCTAACTGCCCTCCACTGCTGGCCTGGTCATCCCTAACTGCTCTCCCCTGCAGGCCTGGGTCCCCTGCAACTGCCCTCCCCTGCCAGCCATCTTATGGCAGCCATCTTGTGTCCACATGGCTGTGGCCATCTTGTGTGTTGGAGTGATGGTCAATTTGCATATTACCTATTTATTATATAGGATTACATAGGATAAGAAGAGTATGGCTTCACAGTCTTTATACTTACCCTCAGGGAGAATCCTTAGCAGTTTTGGAGACTTAGCTAAAATATGCTTGAGACAAAAGAAACTCCCATAAATCATTTTCAAAACCTATTTCAATCTATAGAAATCATGTGATGTCAGCAATATCATTTTCTCTTATATACTATGTAACAGATGTAATGTGTTGGTTGTTTTATATTCTGTCTGGTTCCAAAAAGAATTTGAGTCATATTAGCTTCATGTTTAATATACTATTTATTCTCTTGGCTCTACCTGCTAAATATTTGAGATGTTTAGCAATAAATCAACTAAGATTCTTTTTAGTCATGCTTTAGAAAAAAATCTAAAATTATCTCCACTGAAACTTTAAATCAAAAATAAAATAGTGAGTTCATAGCAGAAGTGAAATAACATTTTATACTATCTTTTATATGAATGGACTGACTCATATGAATCAATAAATCAATTATTTGGGGGTAGTTCTCTAAGCATTTCAAAGACTTAAATATAATAGAGTTGATTTCCTTGGTGTTAAGTGTTAAGAACTTTAGCTCATCAGTTCTGAAGCTCAAACTAAGGCTGAAAGTCATGCAAGCAATGCTTTTAACACCACCTTCACCACCCCACGTATCACATACACACAAGCAAAAGAGAAGTAGCCCAATCC